>NC_136786.1:19202607-19301557 GCF_947034865.1 Barbatula barbatula | reverse complement strand
CGCTCATCGCGTTACACTGTAACATCCGCTCGGTTCATGACGCGGTCTTGTTTTGATGTTGTAACGTCGAGGAGATCCAGTTGTAACGGTTTCCCGGCTTCTCATACCGCGTGTCGGAGATAGAGGCAGTGTTGAGTCGCAGAGAGAGAGAGAGAGAGAGAGAGAGACGCGGGCAGAGAATCTCGCACAGTGAGAGAGGGCGAGAGAAGACACGGGAAGGGCTCCTGGCAGGGGCTCGCGGAGACCCCCAGATCCAGATGCAAGTTCACATCCCACCCCGCCGATCGATATGTGATCGCTTTCATCAATCCCGTCGGCTGAACGACCGCCAGATGTCCGGGCTGCCTGATACATGGTTGACACGCGAAAAACACACCTTCCCGGCGACGGAGGACCTGCCTTTTTATCCTTCCCTGTTCGTTTTGATATCTGCCGTGTCGTTCGGAGTCTATATTGGATCTATCGTTCGTGAGGACCGGGTTCAAGGGGGTAAGATGGGGTGTTTCGGTAACGGGAAAACCGAAGACCAGCGCATCGACGAGAAAACACAGCGAGACACCGACAAGAGGATCAATAAACAGTTGCAAAAAGAGCGACAGGCGTATAAAGCCACGCATCGACTCTTGTTATTGGGTAAGAGTCTGCGACACGAGGCGTTATCGTGTGAAATGTAAGAGCGGCACGAGACCGTGTGCTCGAGCGCACCATGTTTGTTTGACAGCTCAAAATGGCATGTCGGGATCATCGCACATATCGAGATCACACCGCGATATCGAGATCAGTCTCCGCGCGCGACACTTTCTTGGTATTAAATGGCTGTGTTTGTTCCGCAGGGGCTGGCGAGTCGGGTAAGAGCACTATCGTGAAGCAGATGAGGATTCTTCACGTCAACGGCTTTAACGCAGAGTGAGTACGCGTTTGATTTTTATCGAGTCATATGACGTTTCGATCATCGATCGCGTGTGTTTCGGGGGGTCTTGTGAACGCGGGGTGGGTTTCGTGTCGTGTGTACGGTCATGATGCGCTGGAAACGCAGGTAGGCCTCTGTGTGTTAAAGTTGCATGCCCACTTCCTTAAACACGATACCGCGGTATGTCCTGATACGTACTTGCCTGCGCTGACCGAAACACGATCAATATACTGTGTCTTCGATACCTGCACTTTCTTACTCGGTATCCTTGTCTTGTTTTCCGGTACAAATGGCTAAACATTCTTGAATCGAGAGTAAACAAGTCAAACTGCTTCAAACAGGCTGAACAATCTGCCAGTGGGGGAAGAGAAACAACCTTATAGTTAGTGATCGATGATTGTTTTTGGCATGAAAAGAAAATGCATCTTCATTCGTGAATCTTTTGACATTTGTACTGGAAAACAAGATAAAAATACTAAGTGAGAAAGTTCAGCCAAAATTAAAACGTTGTCAATATTTGTTCGGCCCTCATGATGTTCCAAACCCGCATGCGAACATTCTTTCCTTGGAACACCAAATGGGATCAAAAAGAGTCAATTATCAATACAGATCATATGAAGTGTAACATTATGGGCTAATAAATGAAGGCTTGATGTCACATGAATGACAGGAACTTAAGGAACATGCTACTTTTTAAGATTCAAGATTTGCATTTGTCACAAACTATTCTATTCATTTACAGCTAGCGGTTAAATGTATTGGAGTTAAATGTGAGTTATGTGAATATCTTAAACATTGACTGACGGACATGTTTGGATGAATATACAGTAATTGCAGTGAAAAGAATAAAAGGTTGAACGGTAGAATGGCGTCACTGCATTAACTCCTCACTCACGTTTTCACACGCAGAGAAAAGAAACAGAAAATTCAAGACATTCGTAAAAATGTGAAGGATGCCATCGTGGTAAGTGAACTTGTCATTCTGGATTTAGATTTGACTCATTTGTTTTTTCTAGAAGGATTCTCATCTCTCGTGTGTCTTTGGTTTTTAGACTATAGTGTCAGCAATGAGCACTTTAATACCACCCGTTCCACTCGCTAATCCGGAGGACCAGTTTAGGATCGACTACATCAAAAGCATAGCGCCGCTCTCTGATTTCGACTACACGCAGGTAAGAGTCTCATTTTCATCATTGACCCGAGTCGCTTTGAATGACATTTGAATCTTCCTACTTTGCTTTGGTTGAGGTCACACTATGATGGTGTCGATCCGTTACGTGCCACATCATTTGTCTGATTGTATTATTGTGGTGGTGTTGTTTGGGAATAAAGTCGCTGTAAAAGCTTTTCAAAAATGTATTGTTGTTTCGTCACATTGATGCACAATGAGTTAATCTTGGCTTAAGATGAGTCCTGTACTTGTTGTTCAATGAGTAAGATATTTTGATGGCCTGTAGTTTGATGTTGTTGTGTACGTTTACAGATAGTCTTTTGTGAAGTAAGAGTTTCACCCGTTCAAAGAATCACATGACAACTTTGGAATTATGTTGGAGATTTGAAATGTGAAGAATTCCTTCACATCTCGTGTTCTAGATGAATTGACCTGAAACTGACACCCAGCCGGAGTTGTGTCTCAATCTAGCTGACGCTGTCTGTTAGCATAGCCGTCATTTCTGTGCCGTCTGAGATGTTTGTTAGCATTAACCTTGCACACTGAATGCAGGAGTGTGTATGAAAGGACAGACGCACGGCGTCAGTGCTGTTGTTTCTTTTAAATAGAAGTCCTGTTGTAATGTGTAGTTTTGAACGGTGTTAAACTAAAAATGTTTTCATTGTTTTAGGAAATTATAATTGTTCATGTCGCTTGTGGCAGCATACAAAAAAAGTTTTCCATCAACTTCTGATTGTACGAATGTTGTCTGTATTCTCTGGCATTACAGGACCGTGGCAGTTCACATCAGGTTTTGAAATGTACATATATCTGTTTTTATCTTACATTGTTAAAATATTCACTCTGATATGGCACATTTATATCACAAAATATCCCACACGGCGTAAGGTACAATGTTGTTGTTGTAATTTTTGTTGGGTTTTCTGAGATATGTGAGTGATGTTTGCCCACACAAAACTCATAATCGTGATGATCCAGGCTGCACAATAAGTGCCTTATGAGACACTCGCTTAATAATGACATATGCTGTATGGTAATTCTTTAAGTTTGTACAATAAACTTACAATGAGTGTATATATGCAACATCAGTGTTTCAAATTCTGTTTTGAAAAAGAAACCATCATTTCTACTTCTGAAAGTGTTTGTTTATTTTCATTTTTCAACTTTAGTCTTGACTCTAGTCAGTGTTCAACAGGTGATAAACACAATAAATACTGTGAAAGTCGGGTGATGATCAAAGTTGTGTTCAGAACCAACTGAACGGAAAAGTGAAAATAAGAAAGTAGTTGCCAAAACCAGAACATGCAACTTAGTTGAAGTCGTTGTGTTGTTTTAAACATGTTTGTGCACATGTTCATTTCTTGGCAGGAGTTTTTTGACCACGCGAAGAAACTGTGGCAGGATGAAGGAGTGAAGGCATGTTACGAGCGCTCCAACGAATATCAGCTCATCGACTGTGCGCATTAGTGAGTATCACTACATTTACTTACACGCTTAAAACGGTCTTGAGTTTCTTGTGCTGCGACGGGTTTAGTTGATAGTGGCGGTTCAGAGAGTCACGTGTGTCAGGTTATGAAGGAGCGAGGAGGTGCTCGGGTCATGAGAGGCGGTCAGCAGCTTTGTAGAACACAGATATCATCATCAGTATCCAGCGCGGTGCCTGACACATAATGGCGACTGTTGTCTCTTCATCAGAGAAAAGCCTGGAGAAACTCCACAGACACCCAGCTGCTCTGAATACAGACTTGTTCTTTGTGGAAGACCTTTACGATACCCAGAATTCCTCTGTTATACATCTTTGAATCGATATCTGCTCGGATGTGTTTGCTGTAATTCAGGTTCATCCGTGGTTGGTACGATAGTTGTGTTTGTTTGAAGAAGCTTCACACTTTTTACTCGTTTCTCATCACAGTTTAGTTGTTTAGTGGGTAAAAAACACATTTTGCCCTGACGCTTATGTAGAAATGTAATAGTTTGTCTCGTTTCTGTGATATACCGTTACATATTATGTGTGTTGCAAAGAACGAACGTCATATTAAGCTGTTTTTGTGACTTGGGTTTAGCTTTGAAAACTACATTTTTGGCTAAGATTTATTCTAAGAATGAATAAAGAGTCATTCTTGCCCACGCAAAAGTCATAACTGTGATTTTAAGAGCTGCAGGATATTTGTTTTAAAATGCGGTATAAGTACATTTAGAGTATTTCAAAATCGTACCCGACAACTCCGATTATAGATCGTTGTAAGTTTACTGTTGTGAATCAGGGTAAGTTTGTAAAATATATTATAATTATTTGAAAATATATATAAAAAATTGTGTTCAAAAATCATACCCGACAACTCTGATTATGAACTGTTATAGTGTGTTTATTGTTGTGAATCGGGTACGTTTGTGAAATATATTTGAATGATTTGAAAATACATTTAAAAGTCTTCAAAATTCCTACCCGACAACTTCTAAATGATTATTGTAAGTATAGCGTTGTGAATCGGTGAGCTCACTCATTGTAAAGTACCTGCTTGGTAACTGATTTATGTTCATATTTAACTCAAATAGTTACAGATTACAGCTTAAAAAAAGTTCTGTCTTAAACCGTAAAGCATACATTCACAGACATGACCTGTGAGATGAATTCTCGATCCCTCGTGATTGTGTGACATCTGTCTGAGTTGCTTTCTGTTTTTCTGTCGTGTGTCTATTTTAAGATCATAAAGCAACCGGTTAAACCAGGACACACAAATGCGTGTTTGTATGAAAGATGGCAATGTTGGAAATCAAACGGGTAAAAATGAGTTTTTGTGAAGGCACCGGTCCGAGCCAGAGCTCCCAGTGTGCGCAGGCCGTATGGAGATTGTGGTCGGGCTGTCTGCCCCCCTCCACACCCTCCATCAGAGCTTATGTAAAGGAACAGAGCAGCCGGGCCAAGCAGGAGCTATTTATAGCGCAGCACTGCAGAGCACTCACTGGCGGACGGCATCACGTGTGTGTGTGTGTGTGTGTGTGTGCGCGCGCCGCCGAATCAAAGGGAGGATCCCGGCAATGCGCGTAAACAAAGGAAGGTCAGAAAGAGAAGGTGAGGCGCAGAAAGGGCCGTGTATGTGTGTGCGTGCGCTTATATGTGCCGAAAGGGGACAAACGTTCACTTAGAAACAGCGTTTGCCTTTTTCATGGAGATGCACAAACAAACAGGCACACGTGCGGTCCACAGAAATAGCAACAGATTATGAATTCTTTTTTTAGCATTCGAGGCTGCTATTTCAGAGAAATCCATCAGCCGTCAGGAGAAAACAGAAGAGTCGTCCGCTTAAAAACAAACAGCAACAGTCATTGATGAGAGATTATTGGGAGGATCATGACACAAATACATACGAACAATACTTTCAGATTCATCTTTTGTGTTTTGAAGCTCATTGTTCAGTGTTAGAAGGGGAGAGTCATTCTTAAATATTTTTCTGCATACTTCATGACAGGTTATGTGACTATTAAAAAATATAAAAAAAAACATAAATATCTGATATTGTTATATTTTAAACTGGCTGTTATTTTTTAGATTCAGTTTTTTGTTAATTTTAGTTTCATTTTTGTGACTTAAATGCTTAAATCCTTTTGTCATTTATTTTATTTCAGTTTTAGCTTAAATTTCCAGTTATCATTTTAGTGCCTCAAACTAATAATATAAAAGAGAAATGTCTCCTTAGCGAAAACATTTCCAATAATATCTTTTTTATTTCATTTCAACGGAAACCGAAATGTTTGACTTCATCTGTTTTAAATGAAGGGTTGAATTTTTTTCCCAAACCCATCCTGAGCCCTGAATTGGCCTCTTTCGTTTCATGTCCATGTGAACAGACTCTGAGTTCTCAGGTATCACAGATATTTGTAATGATGGCTTTTTAAATACTCGCCCAAACAGAAGTGATCTGAAACCCAGAGGTAGTCAGGTTGGGTTCTCTCCTGTACTGCTGTGCATGTCGTGTATTTCTTTAAGATGTTTTCTTTGAACAGTCAAGAATCGTAATGTAAAAAGGAAGGTTTTCTACATCACAGACTGCCTCGTGTCTCATACACTGGCCCTATAAATCCTCTGAGCTAGTAAAGTCAGTAGAACATGTCAGATGTGTTCAAACATTCTTGTATTGTTCGGTGTGAACTGGATATACTGGTTTTGGAACGACTCCAGTCCAGGTGCAGTTTCCTTGTGCTTTTGGATCTTAACCAGTGTACACAGTGGTCATAGAGGACAATCTGAATATTTGATCTAATCTGCTGTACAGAACATACAGAAGATGTCTGCTCATGCTCTTAACAAGCGTGATGATGAATCACTTTATTTGGAGTCTTGTTCTTACACAAACTGTAACTTGTTGTTCTTGTGCGTTTTGTTCACAAACTTTGTCTATGTATACATACAGATCCACCGCCCTTCTAATGCACACTAGGCCTTCATAAAGCTCTCAAGAGAAACATATGGCTGTTCTGCCACTCACAGATGAGCGAGCTTCAGTTAGGGTGGACAACAGACACACGCCCCCTGCTGCTCAGTGTTTGAAACAGCACCCGAAATTAACTCACCCTCATATTATTCCAGATGTTTGTGACTTCATTAGATTTTTTTAATACAAAAACATCACTGTAAAAGATTCAACTTAAAAACTTACTTTAAAGCCTGCCTACATCCTTCAAATTGGCTTTTCAAGTCACCTTCATTTTAATGATGTTGAACTGACTTAAAAAATGAGTTTAACCAATCTTAACTTCAAACTATCTGTCATTTGAAATGAAATGATGTTAAACTTACTTATTAAATGATGTCACTTCAAAATTGAAAGCAGATTTTGAACTTAAGTTTTAAATAGGTCAGGTTTTACAGTGTTTATGTCAATATGTCGAAACGATGCGTTTATTATAGGAAACGATTAATGTTTTGAGCTTAGTTTGTTCAATTGAAAGCAAATCAAACCCATATAAACATGAAATCATGATAAGTTGTTATATGTGAAAGGTTTGGTTCCAAAATGAGAAAACTCTGTATTAATATCAATCAACATGCAGTTGTTTTGTTTTGATTTGAGCCATAAAAAAAGAAAAATACGGCAAACAAACACATTAAAACATGTTAACATCATGTTTCTAAAATCATGTTTTCTATTGAGTTATGTCATCTTGGAACCAAACTCATCATTTGTAGTAACAAAACTGAAACCCATAAAAGTTTTTAATCAATTATGGCTTCACGTTGCTAACTTGAAATCTCATTTGTGTCTTGTGATTGGTTGTCATATGATACAAGTTCACGGGACGCAGGAGAACCAATGAGATTTGCAGTCGGCAACAGGTCGATATTAAATATTGCCCTCTTATGGGTCTCTATTGGTTTTCATGAAGACGTTTTGATATGTTCTTTGTTTGGATCACATCTATGATTGAAGTTTGTGATTGTTGGAGCTTTAACAAGTTGAGACCTTTATACATAAAGTGAAAAAGTCAAATACATCTGAGATGGCATGAGGGTCAGAAAATGAGTTTTTTCATTACTTCAACTACTTGAACTTCAGCTAGCCTCACAGTTTCAAGAATGTTAAGGACAGATGTCTTTATAAACGGTTGTTTTTTAATGTATGACTTTGAATGTTTAGTTTACGTTTGACTGCTGTGATGGAGAACTCCTATTTGGTGGCTTTTATGTGTCTTTAAGTCTTAAATCTTTGTATTCCAGCGTCATGCCTCAGATTAGGCTTTCTAATGTCCGATGTTTTTATGCGAAGTGCTTTAATAAATTAAAATATTGATTAACATATCTCGGACAATATTCACATGATCATTATTATGTAGACATTATAAGAGGAAATCTTGTATCCAAAGACAAAATGTGTAGTAACAACCCTCCCATGATCTCTGTCTGTACTATCATACCATTTCTAAAAAAGGTTAAACATCAAATAGTAGGGAAGTATCCACACAAACCCATTAGTCTTTATCTGTGGATCATGTTTTTAGGCAGTGTCGTTACAGATCGTCTTGTTGTCACAAGCTTGTGGGACGGCTCTATATTTGTCTGCGTTTGTGCTGATAGCAGTAACATCACATGACGGTCACAGAGAACTGTCAGGCTTCTATTCTGCCTTTCTGCAGGAAAGCGAAGAGAAAGAACTGAGGCCTTGTTATCTAACATACTTCAGTATACTAGCTCTAGGGATGGTTAGTTCTCTTTCACGTCCAGTGAGTGTATCACATAAATGACACTCACACATTTGGACTTTTAGTCAAATATAATCTCAAAATAGTCTCAAGATGCTCGGATGAGTTTAGGACCAAAGATGTATTATTTATTGTATATTTGGATTTATTGTCACAATAAGCTTTGCTTGTGTGTTGTAATGTTTTTTACTATACTAACTATATTGTTAATAACATACTGTATCTGAATAAAGAGCAAGATGTTGTGTTTATATTCAGATACATTTTGTGCCATATTTGTTTCTGGCCATAGATTATGAAGTATAAAATATAAATACTTGGACAAGAATAATAATAGTTCTTCTGTGTTTGTGTCTTTTCAGTTTTCTGGATCGGATCGACGCAGTGAGACAGAGCGACTACACTCCAACAGATCAGGTACACAAGCACACCTTCTTCTATATGGATGAGATTGCGTAAATGTTTTTTAAATCACACAGAGACCATGTTTGTCAAGAATGTTCCTCTGGTTTGTTTTACCTAACACACTTTCTCTCTCTCTTAGGATTTGCTTCGCTGCAGAGTTTTAACATCAGGGATTTTCGAGACGCGATTTCAAGTTGACAAAGTTAACTTTCAGTGAGTCCACATAGTAATAATAAAGTTAAACTCTAAAATGGAAAATGATGTCAACTGGAGCAGTTGTTTTGAAGCGTCACATCTCTGGTTGTCCACAAGAGGGAGACATTCTACAGGCTAATCTCTCTCTCTCTCTCTCTCTCTCTCCTTCAGCATGTTTGATGTAGGGGGTCAAAGAGACGAAAGAAGAAAATGGATTCAGTGTTTTAATGGTAAATTGTGTGAACGCTACAGAGTTAAATGAAACTGGTTTTATATCAAATAGTTGTGCTGAAGTTTGGTGCTGATTGGCTGTTTCTCGGCAGACGTCACGGCGATCATCTTTGTGGTCGCGAGCAGCAGCTATAACATGGTCATTAGGGAAGACAACAACACAAACAGACTACGGGAGGCACTCGACCTATTTCGCAGTATCTGGAACAACAGGTTACATCTTCATAATAATATCTGACTGTTTGATCTTTGAACATACAACTTATTATGGAACTGACAACATTAAAGATTCAGATAGTTTCATCTTTCTTCTGTATGCAAGTGCAACAAATCGAAAAGGTGTGTTACTAAAAATACAAATTAGAAAGGAATTCATTAAAGCAAACACATTGTAAATGGTTGATATATTGTTATATTTGACAGAAGTTACAGTAAGGACTTGCAGTACAACAGGCTTTTCGTTCATGTGTTATCGACCCCTGACCTCTGTTTCTCTTTTGATCTCTCTACAGATGGTTACGGACGATTTCTGTCATATTGTTTCTCAACAAACAGGACATGCTGGCAGAGAAAGTACTTGCGGGAAAATCCAAAATTGAAGATTATTTTCCCGAATATACTCGGTATACCATCCCAGACAAAGGTAGAGTTTTCTCAAATCAAATGTTTTCGACAGATCACTATGAAATAGACCCGGTATACTTTATTAATTGAAAGAAATGAATTTGATCAATGTATGTCAATGTTTCCTTAGAATGTTGTCATGCAACAGAACACCACAAACCTCTTGAATATCATTATTACTGAACGTCTCAAATGAATCTGTGTTTATCTATACTGTAGATGAACATGACAGATCTATGTGTCAGTGGCTCACGGGTTTGATGTGTAGTAACCTGGCAGGTCTTGTTTCAGTGATTCCAGAGCCTGGAGAAGATCCCCGAGTGACAAGAGCCAAGTTTTTCATCCGCGACGAGTTTCTGGTTAGTGTTCTCATTCTGCAGATTTAAGATGACCACAAAGCATCTGTTACAGTCCCTTTATTGAGCCGCAGGAGATCAGTCGTTGACATTTTCTTCCTATTTTCTGCCATCACAGAGGATCAGCACTGAAAGCGGAGAGGGCCGTCACTACTGTTACCCCCATTTCACGTGTGCGGTGGACACGGAAAACATCAGGCGGGTGTTCAACGACTGCAGAGACATCATCCAGCGGATGCACCTGCGACAGTACGAACTCTTGTGATCTCGCCGGGACCCTCGCGCTCGTTTCCAACCTGTCTCCAAACCCCCCCCCGCCCCCGCCAGCCCCGCCTACACCGGCAGACAGCGAATACTACTGATGTTTGGAAGACCACCCCTCTGTCCTTGACTTGCTTTTTTGGGGGGTTTTAAATGGTTCTTTGAGTCGGTTGAGTTTAGGACGAGACTGGGATTCTTCCCTGTGTTTTTGAGTTCGCCAATCTTTGTCGCCTTTATGTTCGCCATTCCACCGAGCCTCTGGCTACCTCCTTACGTTTTGTTAGAAATAAAAACGATATCGTTGTGTATATACGTGCTGCCGCCTGACGGTTTATGAAGATCACCTTGTGACCTCCGGGAGCCCTAGTTTTGCACCCTGAACCTTGACCTTCTGACCTCTAAGGCTCTCTGCTGCTTTCCGTGTCCAGACACTGAAGAGCGCCCGCGGGGTGAGGGGGACAGGGGTTGCCAGACACTGGGACGAGGAGATAAAAACCACGACGTGAAGTAACGCACTTTTCCATTTTTCCTTTCACGAGATGGACACAATGTAGCATCGCACCATGAACTTCTCGGTCCCGCTGGTGTCCTCTTGAACAGGAAGGGGCGGAGCCATCGTAACGCCGGGAAGCGGCTCTGGCAACATAAAGATGAGCGCTTGTCCCCGGTTCTTAATTCAGTTCTTAACTTGTACGGACTGTGCAAGGGTGACTTTTCTTTCCTGTACAGACTATAAAATGTTATATTATTTTGTACAACTTTATTGAAAGAGAGTAAAAAATCTACTTGTAGATCTTTGTGCCTTGATTATGGCTGTACCTGTAAATGAAGCTGAGATCTGTTTTTTGACTGCGCTGTACAGCTTGATGTCACCCCGTCAGCAGAAGGGACTGTGGATGGGAACCTAATCTGTAGAGTTTTGTTTCTTTTCCATTCGTTCATTTGTTTATCTGCTTTGTTTATATAAAAAGACAAAAAGCTCTTTATTACAAAAAATAATAAATATAGGAACAGAAAATCCTAAAAGCCTGTATACATTATGCAAATTGACCCCTTACTTGCGGTTATGATCAGACGGAACAGCACCATGCCTTTCTTTGTCTCTTTGTTTCAGTTTCATTTGAATTTTCAGCTTTAACAAAACAAAACAAAAATGTAAGAAAAAAAACAAGTTGAAGTGTCCAAAATCACAACCTGGTGTTGTTTTCAGAGGAACCTTTTTGGATATGAAGTATGTCTGCGATATATATATATATTCATGTTTGTGACACGTTGTGTCTGTGTGTGTGCGGACAGGAGACAAACATTGAGCCACAGACGCATGACATTTGTATGTTTCGTGTGTGTGTGCGCGCGCGTGTGAGTGAGTGCGTGAGCAAGAGTGCGTTGTGTGCACTCCTTTATAAACGTGCGTACATGTAAATTTATAGGTCTATATAAATATATATGTACAATTCTACATGTTTAATTATGTGTGTGTCGGTGTATACATACCTTGGTATGTATACGGTGAAGATGTGTACTTACACACATAGGTAAGCATGTCTGGAGTGAAATGAATAAATGAGAGTGCAATATTGAACTCTGCGTGTCCCACCATTTACAACCCATCATACACAAAACAAGAGCTGGAGGATCTTACAAGCATATAGTAAACTGATTCATTTATTGTTTGTTATTGTTTATTGGCATTCTCTATTGACATCAGCTTGAATTAAAAATCCAACTCAATGTATTCACACATTGAAATTCATGCTGCTCTTTAAATCAACATCTGAGATTCAGGGGCTGATTTTTTCCAGACAAACATGTTTGTTTTTATTTGGCCGTTATATTTGTTTTTCAACCATAAAAATTATGTTACACACAGATTTGAGACGACACAACATTAACATTCGTCTCTAGAATTCAAACACGTTTCATATCTATTAGTTAATACTGCATCTCCAAAACCTTAAACCTGTCAATACTACATGCTTCAAAACATGTCGCACAAGAAACACGTTTTAAAATAAATATTCCTAAAGTCATAAAATGTTCTTAAGCTATTATCCTAACACCTGGAAACAATCATCAGACTACAAACCTAACAAACAAAAATGTCACGTTAAAGAGATATTTCACCTAAAAGTCATCATTTATCCACCAGAATCTGTATGTGTGACTTTCTTCGGTGGAACACAAAAGAAGATATTTTGAGAAATGGTTTTGTGTTTTAACAGTTGAAGTCAATGGGAGCCCATGTTGTCTGGTTACTGTCGTCCTTCAAAATATCTTCTTTTGTGTCACGCAGGTTTGAAATGGCATAAGTGCATGATGACAGCGTTTTCAAAAACATTCGCGCAGAAATACTATTCAGATCACATTGGTCAAGTTGTTGACTTGAGCAGTTCTCTTGGATTTCTACACAAACAAAGATACTGCAGAAAAGTAAATCTGAGGAGTTTCTGGTGCTTGGACAGATGGATTGTCCATATTTGCAGATTCACATCGTTCCTATGTGCTGCTGTATGTTTGATGTCGTGCTTACGGGAAGTCAAGTATGTCTCGGGACATTTGATGGATAAAGTTTAGTTATAGTTGAGTTTAGCAACTTCACTACGGAGAATCTGCTGTTAGCAGAAGCCTCCTGATTGATGTTTACCTCCAGAGTATCAGGCAAAATTTGACAGAGGCGATCCCTCTACTGTACCTCCAGCATCCAAGAACACATGTCCTGGCTTGGATTCTCTCCTACTGCTTTTCAAACGTGTTCCTCTTTGTGATCTGCACAGTAACTTGTCTGGTTGGCGCGTAGCTGCTAGTATGCGCAGAAACTTGCGTTTTAAAGCTTTGCTGGCCTCCCTCCATCCCTCTCTGGACCTCAGAGCAGTATGTCGGCTGGACCTCAAGCCTTGCGAAGCTGCCCATTCCATGGCGTGAATAGTCGGATGAAGGATCCCCGGTCACGCTAATGGGTATGGTCTTCTCTCGGCTCATCCGAGAGCCAGTGTTTGCTGACGGACTCGGAGTAAACATGCTGCTTACGTGCTCCTTAAAAGAGCTGAAGAACCCCATGCGAGGCTTTGCGGGTGCCACGGGACGGCCCACGTTCAACAGAACGGGTTTGCCAATGACTGGTTCATTAATTTCTCTCTGCAAGACTGAGATCTCGCAGGGTGTCTCGACAGCTGGCTGGCGGTCTTTAGCGCTGCCGAAGGTTTCACCTTCCTGAGGGACGTAATCCTCGAGGTCTTCAAGAGTGAGAATCGGATTCCTGTGAGTTGCACCATCTCTGTCTCGTTCATCCTGATGGTCTTCCGGCTTGAGGATGATCGTTCCTTCTTCTTCATCTAGATCTGAGATTTCTCCAAATGTTGTGGGGAGATTGTCGACCTCCACCTCATTTTGTGTAACATCATCTTGTAAAGTGACGGCACCCATGGATGCGGTCTCCACCAACTTGTTGTTCGAGTTATTAGTGTTCGGGTTGCCAGATGGTGACGGCTTACCAGGGGAAACACCTCTTCTTCTTGGTAACCTAGGTGATTTGTTCACTTTATACTCGATTATCTCCTCGACTTCTACCCATCTGGGATTCCTGGCCGTGGCCCCCGTGGGCTCATGAACATAGAGTGTCGGGACGGTCTTTCTAGCCGGAGGTCGTCTCTGTCTGGGCGGTTCGGGCGTGGAGGTCTCTGAGCGGTAGGCTCCCATGGAGGAGGCTCGGGGGGATGCGTGACGTTTCATGCGTGTGTTCTTCACCACGGTGGTGATGGTCTCCTCGCTTACGGTGGAAAAAGCACATGTGTTTGTACAGTGTGATTATTCGCACATTCGGGGTAGAATTTAACACAAGACTAGCAATTATAAAAATTTTGAATGTGGCAATTAAAGGGCACCAAAGGTCAATAAACAAAAAACACAACTTAGTGCCCCTCAAATGGAGTATACGTTTTTTAAGTTATATACATGTAAATTAGACATTAAAAATTTATTAAAAAAGTAAAATTATTTTATAAAATTAAACCAGATGTTTAAATAAAGAATATTGGATGAGATTCAAAATGAAAAGTAAGACTTACATAATAATGGTTTTCTTTGGTATTTTTGTCTCCTGTTCTGTCACTAAAAGCAAAAACAACGCAACATTATGAACAATAAAAAAAGGAACATATAGGGTCTTATCGTACACCGGGCACATTGCGGCGCAAGTGTTTTACTAGTCTCAGCCCGACACAGATCTCATATTCCCGTCCTGAGCCGCGTTGTTTAAATAGCAAATGCATTTGTGCTCATGGGTGTGTTGGTCTATAATAGAGGTGTGCTCACGTGCATTGCTATTATAAGGAACAGAAAATAAACTGCGCCATAGACCGACTCAAACCTGCTCTAAAGTCTAAAGTCAACTGTGCAATATATGTTTAGTTATTTAAAGAGCGTGTAAGGAATATGAGCCTATAGGCGGGTGCACAGCGCTCGTACATTCTGCTTATTAAACACAGAAGCACACAATAATGACAAATATTTATACAAATTAATTACAATGTAAAAGATTATTATTGTGGAGATTCTTTTCACAGACATGTACCTTCTATAGAGATGGCCTGATCTGCTCTGCGTTGACCAGCCATCGCCACAGCTGGAGTGACGAGTTGAGCGGCACACCTGGCACTGCCCAGACGGTTTGACAGCTGCGTATCAACCGTACAATCATCATTAGATTATTTATGAAACTAAATGAAAGACCATTCCACATATTTAACATGACAATAAAACAAGATTGGACAATTACAAGAGACAAAATATTTTGATTACAGTATGAAAGTGCTCGTCTAGTGTTGTTTAAAAAAACAGTGTAAGTTAATGGATTGACTCAATTCATCAGGTTTATACCTCACAGTCATAATGACCCAGATCTCTCTCTCCAGGGTTCTTAATAACCAGAACCAGAACTCCACTGCGAGGTTCACGGTACGTCTGATACTTCTCTTGATCTGTCAGCAGTTTACCGTCCTTAAACCATCTGTCCATACAGATACAGGTCAACTAATCAGGGTTATGCCATACTTTTATTTATTTGAAGTTGATCGTGTAAACTTTTCATTTGTACAGTATAATTTACTTTAATGAAACTCCTCGGAGGTTAACATTTACATTTTAAAATATTAGACAGGTCCGTTACCTTATTTTGGGACTTGGTGCACTCTGAATGGTGCAAGAGAACTGAACGTCTTCTCCAGGAAAGAGCGTAGCATTCCTGATCTTATTCACAAAACGTGGAGGTACTGGAAGAGAAAGAACCGGCATTAACAGGAATTTCTTGAATTTACATCACCCAGAAGACAATGTTATTGTTCAGATATTGCACTTTTATAGCTCAAGAGCGCTCAAGTTAAGAAAACCCTTTAGATATAGGGTCAAGGGAACCCTTAATGAGAAACGGGTTGCAAGAAAGAACAAAGAGTTATAGAAACTTAAAGAAACCTTAAAGGCCATTGCACATCAAGTATGAAATTTGCATCCAAAATTTCTGCACGCTAAAAAGTAAATACAACCTCACGTTGTGTCAATCACATTTACACACTGCCTCCGATATTTCCATCCGTCATAAAACAAATCGGACTGAGTTCGATTTTCTGTATTTTTCACATCCGAAGCAATCATTTTGAGACCCTTAACTGCTAAAGTCCTTAAGTTATCTTTCTACTGTAAGGAATGAAGGGACCAATGAATGATATCATGTTCAATGAAGTGGAGAAAGTAATGACGCTCTTTTTCAGAGATAAAATGAGATGAGTTATAGCAGATTAAGAGAATGTTCTTTCTTTTCGACAAAACTATAAAAAATATAAAGGTGTAAAATGAATGTTTCTCTTCTCAAACTCTAATGACGGACACGTTCGTCAGAATTCTGTCTATCTGAGATGCAAAAGACTCAAGCAACAACTTCCAATTGCTCTCCACTTAATCTCACTGATGTCCAGGAAAACTATTGAGATATTAAAGAGATTTCATCCGTCATTTTCTCTTTTCTCAGTCCTGTCACTCACCCTGCACAGTGATCTTTCCAAGTGTGCTGGCATTGCCCGCTGAGCTTGTAGCAAAGCACATGTACTGTCCCGAGTCGTCTGCTGTCATGTTGTCTAAGATGAGCGTGCAGGAGCCATCCAGGTCTTCGATGATGATGTGATGAGGATCCACCTCTACGGGACGCCCATCTGTTTGAGAGAGTAGATTCGGGTTCAAGTATTTCAACACAACCCACCAGGAGAATCAACCCAACATTTTATTCCTTACCTTTATACCAGGTGACCTGTGGTTTAGGAATGCCGGTGACCTTACAGGCGAGTTTAACCGTCTGTCCGAGTTCTGCTGTGTAATCTGTCAGCACTGCGTCAAAATCTGGAGGGCCTGTTAACCCAGATGAACAAACACAGATTGTTGTGAATATTGTGTCGTGTTTACTGTGTTAACAAGTGGTTGATGCAGGAGTGGGCGGCTTACACCACGTTGGCATGCTGTATCGCTGCTGAAGATCACGGAGGTCACGGAGCCAGGAGTTCTTCAGAATAACGGTCCGGGCCTGAAGCGTGTATTTCCTCACAGAATCTTCTCGCTCGTGCCAGATCTCGAACGCTCGCTCGTCTCCCTCCACAGTCTCGTTTACATCAATGTTTGTGAGCTACGTTCAAATCAAATGAGAATTTAAAGAAATATTGGCCACGGTCTCATTTCCAGCCTCTCAGTCAGAGGTGTTTTTTTGAGTGTCTCATACCTTCATCATGTTCTTGAAGACGTATGTCTGGGTGTCTGTGGTTGTGTCTCTCTTCTGCTTGCAGATGACCACATGGTTTTTGAAGAGAAAGACGTGACGGTGATGACCTCTAGAGGGTGTGCGAACTCCAGGTGCGCCCTCCCAAACCGTAAAAGGTCCCTGCAAAACAGTTTTTAGGTGTTATATACAGTAAGTTAAATATGTGTGCAGTTAGACACTAATTCGCATTTGATTAAAAATTCACAATTGAGCGCATTTATTTTTAACGCGGCATAGCTGTAAAGAAATAATATAATAAGTCCTCACTATTGTGCTGTGTGTTATTCATGATAAATACTTTAAAGAACTTGTTTAAAGGGGTCAGTGTGTAATATTTAGGAGGATCTACTGACAGAAATGCAATATAATGTACATAGCTATAGATTTAGATCTATACATCAGCCTACATGGAATTGGCCATGTTGTTTCTACAGTAGCCCTAAAGGGACAAACTGCTCTACAGAATACGTTATCTACTTTGATAAAGAAGCGTAACCGCGACGACATCTTACATTGGCCTCATACCAAATTAGGGGTCAGCTGTGGGCTAATGATCAGAGCGTTGGGCTTGTGATCAGAAGGTTAAAGGTGGAATCTCAGTGCCAGCAGGTCATGACTGAAGGGCCCTTGAGCAAGACACCTTACCCCTGATTGCTCTGCAGTAATGTGACACTGTATAAAAACTACTTGTAAGTCGCTTTGGATAAAAGCGTCTGCCAAATGAATAAATGTAAATGTAAATGTAAATACAAAGTCAATGCAAAGACCCTTTTTTTGTTCGCGTTTGGTGTGAAACCAGCATTAGAATGGTATCACACCAAACACGAATTAAGCATTTTGCTCATATAAATGAAATACAAAGTCAATGCAAAGACACGTATAGACGCAAACTTGTGGCAGGAGGTGGGAAAGAACGAATCTGGCGGCGCGATTGCCTCGAACGAGCATCAATCTCGTCTTCTGCTAAGCTTAAACATATTTTTCATTTCGTGTCACTCAACCGAGAATAACAAACTTTTACCGCGAGTAATAAAGAGCGTGGAACGTGATTGTTCACATTTGGTGTGAACCCAGCATTAGTTCTGTGTCATCTGCCATATTGTTTCGAAATAGAGGGGTGGAGTGAGCCATTGGTTGCAATTCACAACCTCACCACTAGATGCTGCTAAAATCTCCACATTGCTTCTGTAAGGATTGTCCTGTCTGTGTTATGTGTGCATTGTACCTGTCTAATGGGTTCTCCCAGTGCCTCCAGATTGGCAGGGTAATTCTCGATGAGAGACACGTGATGTGTGTTGTCTGAGCGCTGTGACAGAGATGACACCATGGCGTAGGCCTGCTCCAGTAAGCAGCAGTTCTGACCATTCCTCGCTTTGTTCCGTATCATATCCTAAAATACAATAAGGAACTCTTAAATGTCATCACAACCTTATTGTTTTTGAAGATGATTGTTGAATCTATGTAATTGAATAAAACCATTCTTCAATACAGTTCTTAGAATTATTCAGCATTTCTGCATAATAGCCAAACAAATGACTGTAAAGCAAAAGTGAAGTTGAGTGAAATAAGTTTCGTACCTTCAGCAAAGCTCTGTATTTTTGTATTCTCTCCAGCGGTCTCTGAAGGTAAGCATTAATACTCAACACAGGACCTTCTGAGGGGTCAACATTCGCCAACTCTGAGACTGTATAATCCTGATAGGACAAAAATCTTATGAAATTCTAGAACTTCTGTTAGACACAGATAATCATCGGAGAAGAAATGCCTCCTTTTGTGACATTAAGCCTCATTTTTAGCTGCCGCAAATTCATGACAGAGTTGATAATACTGTCAATGATTTGGAACCCACCCTAAAGTATTGATGCACGTCCTTCTCGCCGATAGCAGACTCCGCCTCGGTCTGTCCAACGAGATACTGCAGATATTTCTCAAAACCTTCACAATTTTTCAGGAAATGCATAGCGATGTCATCATCTGTGTCGCACTCACGCAGACCAGGCAACAAAGAGCTGCAAAGGAAATAAACACAATGTTTTTTCTCCATTTCAATACTATTTTAGGCTATTTGACCAATGCACAGGGCTTTGTGTAAGTTGTGTATTTATGTATATATTATTATTATTAAATGATGTACCTGCTATGGAAAATCTTCAAATCGCTGATGTTTCGAAAGATGGTTTCCTTGTGGCTGGTGATATGAGGTGGTGTGCTCTCCTCGCCAACATGCTTCTGATGATTTGAAGTGACAAACTCCATCTCCTTCAGAAACTCAGACTCTGTGCTGATCAGATCCTGAATGAGTTGACTAGGAGCAAGTGAAACGGACACAGAATTGAGAGGTTGTAGCATTATACAGCATATTAATACTTATTACTTATATATCCAATGACTTTCTTGGTATGTGTGTAAATTTACCAGAGTTTCTTTTTGTATTCTGTTTCGGTGACTTCCTCTCTGGTGGTTTCTGGGAGGTCTGTTGAATCTGCAGATAGCTTTTAACACAACCAGCAGGTCATCATTAATATTAGTGCACTTAAGCCACACGTACAAATGTATGAGTAACAAAACACCAAAACATTCATTTCAGACCTTCAGCCTTTTGTCGAGATATGCAGGTGACACCCATCCCTGCCGAGACGGGGTGGACTTGGTGGGTTTTGTGCGAACCAGCCATTTGAGGGGGTGAGCAGAGTCCAAAACCTCCACATACTGGCCCTCCTTCAGAGAGATGGTCTCTTTACCGACCCCAATGGGGTTGTAGTCAGCAGTCACCACGTAGATATCAAACATCTGCAAAAATACATTTTAAAAAGTTGTCTTTTCAGAAAAGAAGAGTATAGTAAAGTGTGACATAGACACATAATGTATGTATGACCTCTCCTCTGGCATCTCCCTCATCTGACTCGGATGAAGAGTCTGCGATCAGAGAAGCGGGCCGTGACCGACCGTGGTATGGAGATGCCGAAGGAGTTTTGGTTTCATCATCGCTGTCAGCTCCTGGGACACGTAATGAAGCTTAAAAAGAAGAGACAAAAAAAGAAGGCAGACATTACGTGTCAATCAATTTATGTTTATTTCCAGAGCACCGTTATGTGCCAAAAGAGTTTTGATGTCTTGAATAGATCATCTAATATATTTATATATCATTTAATAATCTGGGCACACATTAAAGAAATATAATAAATTAGCCAGATAATGATAATAATTACTAAATAATTGAATGAAATCATAATCATATAGACCCAGCTTTATATTATTTTAATTGATTTAGAAATGTATAAAAGGAAACTTTTTAAATGTACTAAGGCACATTTTTAAAATGGAAACTGTAATTATCATTCTGGTTAAGCTCTCAAATATATTTAAATGTTACAAATTATTTGCGTAGAATTTAATGTTAAAAATTCCCCACGTGTCAGTGTTTAAGGGACTGTTTGTGATATAGTCGCTGATCTCAGTAATCTCGCGAGAACTGATCGAAATATTAAAACATTGGCGCCATTTATAGATTGATTTTGAACGAGAGACACAGAAATGCGACTTTTAGAAATAATGGACGATTTCATATTTCTATAAGGTTTAGATGGATTTATGAGGAAAACTGTTCTCGGTTTTGATGAACCTGCAGCTCCATCTCAGGTAAGAGCCAATCATCGTTCTTATTTCAGATACATAAAGTTAAACATGGTTGAGTTATCACAGATAAAATGCTTTTGCTGCTGTCACGTTTATCTTTAAGATCATTTTTGGTTTGCGAAGTTGTGATACACTTTCACCCTCACGAAAATTAACTTGTTTAAGTTGTGCAAATACCACGTTTTTGTTGTTGTTTATTTATAGCAAAAACATGGTTCATTATCGTAAGGGCTAAAGTAACTAAACACAAGATTTTCCGGTGATATCGTGAAAACAGCGGCGACAGAAATGAGAAGAGTCTGGCTGCAGAACTGCACGTGCACTCTCAGACACCGTTGCTTTCTGTTCAAATGACGTCACTTGCATTCGACACCTGCATCTTTGCGCACTGCTCGCGAGCCTACAAGCACGACAATCCTGCGGTCACTGCCGTAAGTTTAAATATAAATGTTTTTTAATGTATTATGTGTAAATGTATTATTTCGGTTGAAAAGCCAGTGTGTGGTGTTTGGAGCAACACGGACACAATGAAGCTCTGAAACCCTCCAGTTTACTCTTCACTGAAATGGAACATATGCACGTATTCCTTGAACACGTTGTTGACGTCATGACTCTGAAAGTGTTGTGTCAAGTTGAAACTAAAGAAACTGCATAGTGCAAAACTTAAGCTTAAAGGTTTTTTATAGGCTGCTAGAATTGTATAGTTTTATTTAATTACCACTGCATATATGAATTTATAGTCTGTCTGATATATGACCTGTGTTTTGACTTGCATTTACATTGAGTCATTTAGCAGATGCTTTTATCCAAAGTGACTTACAGAGAGTTCAGTGAGCAGTAAGCGATGTGTCATAAAAGAGCAATAGTACAATAGGTGCTAATAAGCATAACCTTATATGTTTTGCATATAGTCAATGTGTTTTCTTGTACAGCTGCTTTGTAACAATGAAAATTTTAAAAGCGCTATATTAATAAACTTGACTTATTTAAATTTAGTGGAAATGTTCTGTTTAGGATCCATGTTCTCTCGCAAAAACATGTTTTTTGTCACATTCATAAGAATGGCAATAGATATGCTGTTATAAATATAACAAGAGTCAAACCTTATTTAAATGCTAAATATAATAATACACTATATATTTCTTGTGATAGTGGACATACAGTGATTATTCCTCTTTAAAGGAAAAACGTTTGGAAAGTAATATCCGGAAGTGAATGTGTCTGAGAGTGCAAATGCAGTTCTGCAGCCAGATGCTATTGCAGAAAATGTCATTATCAATGACGTTTCTCTCATATTTCTCAGCATGCACTTGGCCATATCATGCTTTGACAAAATAATGACTGTATGATAATCAACATAGCTGTGCACAAACACATATGTAGTTGCTCATACAACTTCATACTTCTAAATAAATATGAAAGCAGGCATTTAAACTACTTCTTTCTGTGTATACTGAAACAGAGACACCTTGAATGTGGCTATAATTTACTTCTTTGTGCAAAAAACCAGACCACTGAATTAATTTCAAAAACATTTATTCTGAACTGTTACAAAAGGCCCTGATATTAAAGAACCATGACTTTTAGCCATACATAGTGCATTTTCATTTACATCTAATTTTAATAATAATTTTCTATATATGTATATTGAGAATTTAAATATGTGCGATCTGACTACCACTAGCATAGCTTCAAAGAGGAAAAAGTCATGATTCTGTTGTGTTACGCTGTAAGTTCTGCAGATACATACTGGTCACTTTGGGCCAAGATTTCATCCACTGGAGCACTTGATGGTTCTCTGAGCTGTCTGAATAAATCAATGCTTCAATGAGAATGAGAGTGAATGGAGGGAGGAGATGATGGATGGATCGTTTGATAGATAGACAAAATAATGGAGTCATTGAATTGAGTTTAGTTATGGAATCCAGAGAGAGGTGGTATTTTTACAAGATAAAAGTCCAGTAAAATGTTCCTGAGAATATACAGGCTAGAGACTATACATTTTGAATGTGAGTCTGAGATGGGTGTAAACTCTATTTCAGTACTCGGCACACCCTGTGACAAACACTCAAAGCATTTGGGCACACAAAGCTCACTCAAAATCAAAGCAGACGTTTGAGTGAATATTAGAACGCTTCTGTAAAAGAAAGACTACGTCAAAACATTAATAGTAATAATAGTCAGTAACTGGACACACAATAACACAATGTAAGTGTATTTAAAAGTAATGTAGAAAATTCTGATAGCTGATATTTACATTTAAACATTTGTGCGGGTTACAAAAATGTCTCGCTCATTATTATTTGCAAAAAATGGGTCCAGATTAAAAATGGGCTTCTCTTACCTTGAGTGATCTTGGCCGATACCATTTCTGTGATTTGGGTTGTGAGCTTTTGTAGAAATTCTTCTGTACCCACTTCACCCAGGTAGGGTATTTTGATCTCTCCTGACATGTGATAATGATTAATCTTTAATTCCACTTTTAAAAAAATGCATGATCACACAAAATCTGAATCTTGATTGTATGCAAACATAAGATTATCTATAAAACGGATCAAATATTCACCTTTGCCCTCTTCTTCAGGTGGGCTAATTGTTATTCCAAGTATGCTGAGAACAAATATAACACATTATATACTGTATCCATCAAATCTATAACATCGCTTTACATTTGTAGACATTGTCTAAACTTACTCTTCTCCCCCTTTTCCCTTTTGTTCTGGTGCTGTTGGATAAAAAAGTTTGAGCACGGTGTAAAGATCAGGTTATTTCAAAAGATTATGTAAAGGACTAAGTAAAAATAGAAATAATATGATAAAAAATCTCATATAATCCTGTTATCTTTATGTTAACTAAATCACGTGTTACTGACCAAGCTCCACGTCTAGTCGGGCCGTGTTGACCGACTGTCCAGCGCGGTTGGTGGCGATGCAGGTGTACATGCCTCTGTGTTCCTTTCCCACTTCCATGAGGATAAGACTATGCTGACACCCAGAACTGGCCACTTTATAACCTGGTGTGTCTGCCTTGATCCACAAAACATCCTTCTCTGACATCTCCTTTAACCAGTTCACAGATGGGGTCGGGGAACCTTTGGAACAGTTATTATATTAAATACATGGACCCTAAATAAATACTTTGGGTAGACGATCTGATCACTGTTATACCTTCCACTTTGACTGACAACGTTATACTTGCTCCTTGGTTCACCTTCTTGTTGCCAAACCTTTCTAGGAAGCGGGGTGGCACAAGTGGCACCTTTGAATCTATTTGTGGTAGAATGCGGTTTAGATGACAAGGACATTTCTGTACATGCATGCATAATTTTTAACATCAAACAGTTTAAATGCATCGGTTTACAGTATGTGAGGATTCATAATTCAGGATTTTTACCCCTCATTCTTCCCTGTTCAGGTGCTGGGCGCTCTCCATGACCTAACAAGCAGAAATCAAGTAAACAAACATAAGAAAATGTTCAGAACATGTTCATAAGAAAAAATCAAACCGAAAAGAAAAAATTTGCTTGGGTTTGAACAGTTAAAGCACTTTTTTAAATGTTGTGCTATAATTATGCATAATGCAGAAATGTATACTGTCGTCTAAAGCACACAAGGCATGTTTACCCAATACATTCAGTCGCGCTGAAGAGTAGGCGGAGCCAGCAATGTTACTAATGTACACAGAGTACTCTCCAGTGTCCTCGCGGTTAACATCCAAAATCTCAAGACTATGGTGATCACGTTTGGTCGACAATAAAATTCTGCTTGAGGCTTGAAGTGGGGTGCCGTCTTTAAACCAATACACCCTTGGTGTGGGAAAACCTGCAAAAATGTAAAGGGAACTTATTTTACTATTAAATACTGTTTTATTCATCTGAAATTAACTGGATCATAAAAGATAAAAGAAACTTGAAATGTAAAACAATTAAAAGAGAATTTGCAAAAAAACATACCTTTGACCTTAACACTCAACTTGGCAATTGGTGCTCCAGGACTGAGGAAAAGATCATGTAACTCATCCACAACCTGAGGAAGTTGCTCGTCCTCCGCCACTGACTCAAAAGCTTCTGTGTCCGTCCTGTGCTCTGAACTATGAAGAATAATAATCCAAAGCAGAAGCGTATTTTTTGCTTCAGAGGTTTGTTGCGATAGTTTGTCATATCTTTGAATAATAAATTGTTATATTGACATACACATTATAGAATGTAACTTTCCCTCTCAAAGTTTATTTAAAATGTGGATTGTGAAAGGTGCTATACAAACAAACTTGACTTGTAATGCATTTAAAGAATCACTAGTAATATAGAATGAAATCTTACCTAGACATATAACCCTTGGCACTGACATAGGACGATGTCTCTGTGGCATCAGCTGCTGTGTCATAATCTGAGCTGCATGACACTATAAATACACGCAAACATGAATTAAAAGTTAAATTGAAATGATTTAAAACCCTAAAATTTAGGTTAACTAGATGTGAGTCAAATCCATAAATGAACAGAAACCAAAGGAGCAAACTGTCAAAAGATCTTAAGCTTAATGTTAAGACTAAAATATTTTATAGGAAAATGTGTGGTTAATAAAACAGTAGTTGAGCTAATCGGTGTTGAGAATATTATTGTAAAATGGCTGCATCTAAAAAAGAAACAAAGGGTTTTGTTAAAGTGATGACAATGTACCATTCCCTCAATGCACATGCAGACACATTCATGCACTGGTAAAAGAAAGTGTTAGTTAACATCATTTCAGATGACATTGCTTTGAGGTTCAGCTTTAGAGGCCGAATACCACTTTCTTTTAACAGTGTACTCACTGTCCACCCTCAGCTCAGCCCTGCTGGAGGCGATGCCTCTGTCATTTTCAGCCATGCATCGGTACACGCCCATGTCTGTGGGGAGCACAGCTGTAATGATCATCTGGTGGCGGCCTTCAAGATCTTCATTGATCATGTAGTGATCGTTCTCCTCCAACAGCTTTCCATCCTTGAACCATCGCACAAGGGGAGGGGGGTTGCCAGTGATCACACAGTCAAAGCTGACTGGAAATCCGTCTGGAACATCCTGGCTGCGGAGCTCCGTGAGAAAGATGGGGGCCGCTGAGAGGTTGGTCAGTGATTAAGGTAAATGGAAGAGGGCAAACAAAACCAAAAGAACAGAACATGGCAATACTTTTGAGGAGGAATTCCGAAGCAGACAAAAATTACATGCTATAGCTTTAAGGTTTGTGTTTTACATTTTTTTACGAAAATCAAACATGCTGCAGATGCTGGCCTCTCATAACAAACCTAATCAAACATTTAACCATGCAAATGAATAAAGAATCAAAGATTGCTGTAATAACAAATATTAAAACCACATGGCAGCGTAAGATTTGTCATACCAGGGGGTCCAGTCATGAAAGCAGGCCTTTCCTGAGTTGGGGTTCGGCAGCCGTCTTGGGAGAAGCCTATCTTTGTGATCCGCAACTCTACCTTAGCACCATCTGCTATTATGGCGGTTTCGATGGACGCTCCTTGATAAGTAAACATTTCCTGGAAGCGCTGAGAAGCCACTTGAGCTTCACCACGGTTATCAAAACGAATGTAGATGTACAGATCATCCTCCCGGTATGACTGTAGTTCTGGTGGCGGTAAATCTCCTTCATCAGCACTTATGAAAGGCTCCTCTTCCACATCTGGAGGAAGATGAGTACGCAGAAGTCGTCGTAATCTTTTGCTCGCCTGGCGTAAGGTTTCATCCATCTCACTTCCTGAGGAGCTCTCAGCTTCACTATCTGCACTGTATCCCAGGGTAAGTGGCCGTCGCCCAGAAGATTCTCTCTGTGACCCTACAGTGACTTTACCACTATGGGTTGTAATGCCAAACTTATTGGTCACTTCACAAGCATAGACACCTGTGTCTTTGGTCGTGGCAGCTGTGACTACTAGAGAGCAGGTGCCATCATTATAGATGTCTATATGGTAGTGCTTGCCATCTGTTAGGGGTTCTCCATCTTTCAGCCAGCGAACTTTGTCTGGCTTTCCTTCCACAATGCACTCTAGATGAATTGTTCCATTGGGCTCTTTAGTCTGATCCTTGAATACTTCTTTAAAGACTGGTCGCATGTCCTTCCTAGCTTTATAACCCTTAAAGGCTGCTTGAATCTTGACAGCAGCATCCAGCAACTCATCCCCTTTATTAGCCTCCATTACTGGCTCCACAGCTGTCTGTGTAATGGACTGCTCAGTCATCTGGAAGTGCTCATAGAGTTTCTTGGAGGCAATGGTCTCAGCCGTACCTTCCACAGTTACAGAGGACTTGGTGCTTTTCTTCAGGTAAGACGCAAGGCTTGTCCCACTGAGAGATTCTTCATCAGAACTGGTGTACAGATTAGGCTTTGATGCGATTTTGACCGTTGCTTCAACAGGCCTCTCCTTCTGTTTTACTTCCTTTTCAGGTACTTTACCCTCCGTGCTCTTTGTCTTTTCTTTTCCATCTTCTTCTGGCAACTCTGAAATGGAATCCAATGTGGGCTCTCGGCTCATTCTTCGCTTCTTGGCCACTGCCTCCCACAAGGCATGTAAATCTCCTTCGGAGGCAGCCTCAACAGGAAGTTTGGGCTGGGTACCAATATCATGAGAAAGTGTTGTGTCATCTCCTGTAATCAGGGAAACTAAATTAATTGTTAAAATTTCATTTTCGAAATTGTTAAAAAGGAATTTTGACTATCCACACAATGACAGTGATTTACCAGTCTGGTTAAGTAATGTACCTTCAAGGTTTAAATTAATTGATGTCTTTGAATCATCGGAGGCCACACAAGAATAGACACCGTGGTCTGCAGACTGGAAGTCCTTGATGAGCAAAACTTGGCTCTTTCCCTCTGTAACTACTTGGTACTTCACCCCAACATCTATCTCTCGGTTGTCCTTGAGCCATGTGACTTGTTTGGTCTCTGAGGAAAGTTCACATTCCAAACGAATCATCTTTCCTTTTTGGAGCTCAGAGCTGCTTAACATTTTGCTAAAGGTCACTGGCGCATCTGAAAAACAGAGAACAGTTAAAGAAACAATAATACAATATGAACAGATGTGTCTTTTATGTCTGTGTATTTTTAAACTTACCTAGCGTTATGGTTTGAGGTAACTGGACAGTCTCGCCAATGCCATTACGATTAATGGCTGCAACACGGAACCTGTAACCTGCCCCAGGAATGAGATTCTCAACCAAAAATTCAGTGTTACACACTGGTTCTGTATGGCAGGGTAGCCAGAGGGTACTATCCACAAGACGCATCTCTACGCGGTAACCCAGGACTGGGCTTCCTCCATCATTAAGCGGTGTGAACCAAGAAAGCGTGACGGAAGTTTGGGCTTTACTGACAATCTCTGGATCTTCAGGGGGATCAGGCACAGCTAAAAAAAATGACAAAATAATAGAATAAGTCATACAACAAGAAACAGAACATATAAACATATAGTAGTATTCCTACTGGCACAAAATGACCCTTACACAGTGTAGTGAGTTTGGCCATTGATAAGGCATCCCGAGCTGCAAAAGTAATTTCCTGTGTAGGCTGAGCTCTCGCTTTTTTCAAGATGAGGCTGTATGAACAGCCGCTGGCTCTCATGGTCCAGTTGTCATCACGGTGAAGTTCAACACTGTTAGCATACCAAGTCACTTCACTCTCCGGCACAGCTTCATTCAGAACACAAGTGAACTCCACTGGCTCTCCTGCAATGACGGTCTTGTCCTCTAAAGGCTTGACCACCTCCAGTTGCCAGGCTGAAAAAAATACATAAATTCATAACATTAAAACAAGAGCATAAACAAAAACACAACCAGCCAAAACAACTATTCAATTTTGAAGGTGTAGCTAATTTGTTGATTTGGAAAATAATTGCCACACCTTTGACAGACAGAAGGGCAGTAGTTGATGCTGTGCCGGCTTGGAATGTAACCCTTGTGTTTTCACAAGGATGCAAGTCTTTTAAAAGCAGAAGGTGGCGTCGACCACTCTCGAAGGAAACTATCTCCATATTTGCAGACTCCTTCACAGGCATGCCATTGAGTAACCACCGGCAGTCTTTGGTTTCAGGGCGAGACAGGGCGCATTCAAAAAGTGCTTCCCCGCCATTAATGGTCTCCATGTTACTCAGTTCTTGGACAATGTCAATGGGTTTGGCTGTAAAAAATGGAGAGAGAACGGCAAAGAAAACAGCCACACATGAGACGGGAGACCTGAGCAGTGTACATTGGCTTTTAAAACAGTAGTTTTATAACATGACAACAATACAGCTTTTCATTGGCACATAGCATGTAGCATTAATTAGCATAGGAAGCAAGTAGCATTAAAAGCCCATGTTAGTTTAAAGCGGCCCGCAATTAAACATCTGTCCCAGAACAATAGTAAACACTTAGTGATAAGCACTCAACTAGGGCTGGGCGATCTTCACATAAAAGCATATCATGATCTTCATTGATCTTCATATTCTTAGTCTCATTGTGTTGTTGTTGGAAAATTGCCACAAACAGAAAAAACTGTACAACAGGCGTCGGTATTGGCGAGTACCAGGGAAAAGGTATCGGTACTCGTACACGATCCTTGAAAAGTGGTATCGGTGCATCCCTAGTTTATAGCAAAGGCCCAATTGTTGTACAGGTAGCATAAGTATAAAACGTCTGTTATCATCTTTAAAAAGACATGCAGGTCATCACATAAATAGACTGGACATTAATGTTATATACAAATGGATCAATAGGGCCATATCATTTTTAATTTACCCATTTTGTATTGATCTGTGTTGTCCATACTACACAATAGTAATATAGTTGTCCACTTAAAATACTGTAGTATACTATAGCATTTACTAGGCCTATAGTAAATTGCAGTTAAATACCTAGATAATATAGTGTTTTTGAACCTTACTATAGTAAATATCAGTGTATATATAAGTAAATGTAATACACTACAGTTTATCAAGAATAGCAAATTTTGGTTAATCAAATTCTATAGAACACTACAGTATTTTTTCATCCGAGCATTAAGGTTAACCTCTATTCTAGGTTGACGGGTCGTCGTGAAGTTGCTCCAACATTAGATGCTTGAATTTAAGTGCTTGTAGTTCAGTGACGATAGTTTTTCTCAAACAATGAACACAGTTAAATGCACCTAAAATAAACTCTTAGGGCAAATCATACATTAAACTGTAACACATTCACTCATACACACAGAACCGGCAGATGACAGATTTAAATAGCATAGAATTGAATTATCATAGGGTACTAGATATAGGCTATATGAACTTAATTCAGCTGGGATAGAGTTTAAATCACAAAATAGACTAAAACTAAGTAAATTAGCTGTGCGCCATCCATTAACATCACACACAAACAAGCACAAGGACAAACACACTTCACACAAACAAGCCGCTCTGTCTAGTGCACTTGCAAAACTGTATCGCATGCGTGCTACAATTTTATCTTTGCTCAGAATAATTTATCTGTCCCACTGCACAGCCCTGCTGAAAAACATTTCACTATAAGTTGGTGCCAACTTAGACCTTTTTTGGCAACATATTCTCGTCTGCCATGCCACTATCTTACTGATTTGTTTTCAAATGTGTCACACATGGAAACATCCAAGGCAGACAAGTGATATGTTTTTGACAATTACCACACCCATCTTGCAGAAAATCATTAAGCTGTTCAACTTCAGACGGCGCTCTGCAGACCTCGCAGCACGGCAAGAGTGATTTGAAAGTATACAGAGCTGATTGTTGATTGAGGGCGCCTTCAAGATCAATCGCGAGTTAAGATTGTTAGATCGCCCACCCCTACACTCAACAGAGCCGACAGCTTGCACCTGACATGTGATGATACAGTGCAAATTCAGTTGTGATTTGACACTTAGATTTTCCTTTTGGCTGCAGGTGTGCTCACCTTGCACCCTTAGGTGTGCCACAACAGAAGTCCCTTCTGCTTCACAGGAGTAATTCCCGCCATCCTGGGGTTCCACACAGCTAATGTACAACCTTGCAACAGTCCAGTCATTTTCCACTATTACCCTGTGACCATCTGCTTGTACAGGTGTGCCATTTCGCTTCCATACAGCCTTGACTGGCCGTGAGTACTGACAGATGAACTCTGCAGGCTGGTTCTCTGCTACACGTTGGTCCTCCATGGCACTGACCACCTCCACATTGGGATCTATAGAGGATGGGTGGTGTGGATGAATAATATTGGGTTCACAAGACCCCAGTGCATTTTGGAGTAGAGTTCTTAACCACTTAAGGCATTCTGTCTAATTTGCAAGTAAATGCAAGCGTTTTCAGTTTAAAGCAAAAATTATGCATTTTTACCGTATCATCTTTGACAGTGTTTAAGTTTTACAGTGCGATAAGCTCTCCTAAACTTCTCTGCTCCAAACTGAACAAGGTCGTGTCCAAATACAACCTATTTTCAATGTCAAGTCAAAATTAAACCAAAACAGAAAATGTGCATAGAGCATGCATCAGATTGAAAAAAGGTGTAAGTGTACGAGATGTACATTTCTATCAAAGATCTTTTTTAATGAAATGCACTTTATTGATGTAGACTGTAGACTTAATGTTTTATGATTCACAAAAAATTATGTTACCATAATGTGTTTATTATTTAGCAATCATGTCCATGGTAAAACCCAATATCAGTATTCCAATTGAATAATTAGTATTTCAGTTTAGTAAATAATTAGCAAGCCATTATACGTGCAGTATTTGTTGACTGGCTAAGGTTAGAAATAAACTGCACATGGACAACAGGGATCCATGAATTTCCATTAAACATAAATATTTTGTTGTCAAAGGCTGTATATTTTTCCTATATATTTTAACAAGTTGCAACCTTACCTTGCCAAACAGGACCGTAATTTATATCACAAGCAAATTAGTTGTAAAACAGGAAACTATCCACAAAACATAATTTCTTTCAAAGAGATTAAACCAAATAGATTAATGTTGGAGGTATTTGCAGGTAAAGGTAAATGCATCACTACATGTGTCTTTATTAATTTAGGAAATTCATGGACACAATATTAGCCCAAGGATATATCGATATTTTAAACATTTACAGCTCAGTTCTGCAGAGTGTGTAGCAGAAGGGTTATATTCCCCACCATCCCCTGTGGCCCAACTGGTACCTTTCACTAAGAGCTTGGCAGAGGATGTCAGGGCACCAGTTTTGAACAGGACCGTTCCTGAGTCATTGGGAGAAGGGTTCCTTAGGGTGAGGGTGTGGACATGGTTTTCACCTACACTTATCTCACTGAAGGTACTGTTCTCCAAACGAGTGCCATCTAGCCACCATTGAACTCTGCCTTTTGCATGGCGAGAGAGCTGGCAGGAGAAAATGGCCTGTTCTCCCACAAACACATCTGTATTCTTTAAACCCGACACTATGAGGACCTCAGTCTCTGCAGAGACCAGACAGAAATCCTTAGATCACCAGTGTCATACACATTTATGATGTTTCTAGAACATAATAAATGCATATTTGGACATACAGGTAAAGTTCAAATGCTGAATTCTGACACTTGTAATAAAGGGATAACTTATTATCAAAGTCATAAAGGAATGGCCAACTCATTTTGATTAATCCCATCTGTTTTACAACGAAATAGGAAATGTATAAATTTGAAACAAATAGGCACTAATTAAAAAAAATTATATTTAATACCTTGGACTGTGATTGATGCTGTGGTCAACTGGTCTCCAGCATCACATGTGTAGTAGCCATTGTCCTCTGGTTCCAGATCATGAACATGAAGCTCCTGTACACATCCTTCCTGCTTCATCTCGTATTTCTTACTGGGTTGGAGCACCACTCCACCCTTTCTCCACTCTACTCTTATACCCGGCTTAGAGAGCTCACAGCGCAAGGCAATGCTATCTCCCTCTGTTGCCTTTTGGTTCTCTAATTCTTTTAGGAAGAATGGAGGCTGACCTGATGATGGATGAGAAAAAGACTTTGTAATACAGATGTCCGATTTTTTTTTTTTTTTTAATCGGGCGATACATCATGTACAGCTGGGTTGTAAAGGAACCAAAAATCTTCTTTGTTTCTGTATATGATAGGCAGATTCAAAGTAGAAAGAAAAAGAAAGCAAGTGTGTTCTTCCTAGACCCCCTTTGCATTCTTTTTATTCTCAATCATCCATAGTGTTAATAATGAAACATCAAGTTCCATGAGCCTGCAATCCCATTTACCTTTTACAGTAAGGGTGGCACAGCTTTCTGCATCTTTGGTTTTGCAAGTATATAGCCCTGCATCCCCGTCCTCCACCCTAAGGATGCGGAGTTGATGGACAGCTCTATCCTTGTAAAGCAGATATCTGCCCCCTGCCTTTATCATCTCCTCATCTCTGTACCAGGTGACAGAGGCCTCAGGGTCGGAGGTCATGCAGGATAGTGTGACTGTTTGACCCTCTTTGGCAGTTGTGTCCAGAGGCTTCTCTAAGAATACAACTACGGACAGGAGAAACCCAAACCTAAGTTCTGTGATATCATAATGTGCCTGAAGATTTATTAACATAGACACCTAAGCCAGTTAACAGTTAGCTCAGCCAAGCCTCAAGCACTTTAGAGGATTTAATAAACGACAAGTTTCTAGTCAACATGCTTAAAAATTAGGACCACATAACTGATAATCAAATATAGGAATAAAATGTAATCAAATGTAACAAGTGCTTTGTTACATCTAAAAGGTACTTTTTGTCCAAAAAACTATCATTTGGGGCGCAGATGGAAAAGGGCCAAAGCAAATGGAATGAGAGCAATAAGAAGCCTTGTGTTACTATTGCGCAAATGAGTGCAGCTACACAGAACCTGCTGATGACGGACAGATTATAATTTGCCACCATGTAATGTCGTCTTTTACCTTTGGGTTTCTCCTGCACCATCAAGTAGGCGATGCTCCTCTCTTGGCCAACCACAAAAGCTACATCGACTGAATCATCGGGTGTGACCATTTTCAGCACAAGGCTGTGTTCCCTCCCTCTGCAGCTGATCTGATTCAAGTCATTGTTTTGAAGGGGGTTGGAGCCGAGCCACCACTCGACATTAGTAAACCCTGAATGGGATACTTCACACCGGAAGATAGCGTCCTCACCCGTTATCACAGTAACATCCTTTAATTCTCGTGTGATTTTTACACATTCTGAGAATAGATTGAAGAAAGCTTTCACAAAACTCAACAGAGATGAATATCTCACTACTTGCCACAGTCTATCCAACAAAAGTGAATTATAATGTGATGGGATGTTTACATCCTCAAGGCAGTTATACATCTTGGGATTTTTAAGTGACATTGCACATTGTAATCCAAGAATGGAGGAGAGCAACATTAGTTAAGAAGGTACTGAGAGACAGGCACATTGACGACAGAAACTTTATAAATCCTGTAAAGGTGTTCAGGATTTGCATTGCACAAATAAAATTTATTAGTATGTACATCCATAGGGGAACAATATGAAATGTGCAAACATAGCCAAAACATCAACATTTAGCCACCTAAAGGAGAATTAAGCTTGTTACCTTTGACGGTCAATGTCGCTTTGCTTTGTTTGCCTCCTGCTTCACATATGTAATCTCCACCATCTTCTACTGATAGCTTTTGAACCACCAATGTTTGAGTTGTGCCTTCCCTCTTTATGGAATACTTTGGTCCTTCAGTTAAGACCCGTGTTCCCTTCTTCCAGGTTACATTTGCATCTGGGATTGAGGTTTCACAACATAATGAGGCATTGTCTCCTTCTGTGACTTCTTGGCATGGCAAATCCTTCACGAATGATTGCACTGGGATTGCTAGCGGAAGACAGTAAGATACAGACTATTTAACACATTTAAATACATATACAACACCGTAAACCTGCATATTAAAATATCATGAGGTGTCAAACAAAAACATTCTCTGCTATTTGTAATTGCATTGCCAAGGTATGCCAAACCTGGGAATATTGGAATCAAAACCGAGAAAGTTTCATGTGTAATTTAACTTAACATACTCATTCATTACAAAACAAAAATGAAACTTTTTTTGGTCTCAATGTAGTTCGATAACATTTCTTGTAAATTAAACTAATTTGCTAACCAAAAATTAAGCAGATAAAGTGCAGACGAGACACAAAGTATACAATACATGCATGAGCAGTAATGTGCTGTGGTTAATATTGTGGCTGTGGTGTAGATAAAATGTACTAATGGCTAGTTACATGCAGAAACAATGTTCAGTGTCACCCCATGCAGTAGAGTCCAAAAGCTTGGTGGTTTTAAAAAAACACAAGTGAAGAAAATGTTTAAATCCAATATGTATGATATATACTGAAAGAGTTGTTTATGAAGTGATGTAACAGTTCAAACCAGTTTATGTGCTTGAAATTCAAATGCAACAACGTGATGGTAAAAGAATGCAATCAATGGGAAAGAGGCTGGCACCAAAAGGATTACTCCGTTTTACCTTTGACTGTAAGACAAGCGAAAGAAGTGTGACCACCCACATGGAAGGACACTGTTCCTGAGTCCTTCTGGGTGACACTTCTTAGTGTGAGTGTGTGTCTTTTGCCGTCTGTTTGGATTTCATTCATTTCATTGTTCTGAAGTGGGACATCTTGAAGTGTCCACTGAACACCAGGTGCATTTTCATGAGAAACGTTGCATTCAAAATGGACATCATCACCTTCATTGACAATGCAGCTCTTCAGACCAGTTACGATCACAACATCTGGTTCTGTCCAACACAGTAAAGGAAATATAAATGTTATCCCACCTCAAGACAAATGTCAAACTCATTGAACAAATAACTATACTTTTTTTTCACCCCCAGAATCTACAAATATTAGCAGTTTCAAAAAAGACGCATCAAACTTTTCAAGACGCTTCCCAACAAAATCTATAGCAGGTCATGATGGAGAGAAAGGGATGGACATCATATGTTGTCATGCTAGTTTCACCAAATTCCTGCGCTGTAAAATCAGTACGGATGACGTAGTGCTGAGGATGGTGTGATATTGATGGATGATGATCCAAAGAGGATGATCAGGTAAATTAGGAGGGTTGAGGAAATACCATTCACAGTGAGCTTGGCAGACGTCCGGTCATGTTCTGTCTCACATGAGTACTCTCCAGAGTCTCCTCTCTGCAGCTTGTAGATAATAAGAACAGCCACTAACCCATCCTGCTTGATTTCATATTTGCTGCTTGATTCTATAACATAATTGTTTTTCCTCCAGGTGACTTTGGCTTCAGATTTGGTAAGTTCACATCTGAAAACTGCATTTTCCTCAGCCTCAGTTTCCAAATTGTCCAGAGCCATATTGAAAAGAACTGGAAGTGCTGTAAAATGGTAAGTATGTTACACAGATTTCCATTTTCCTAATGGAGTGGAAACAGCTGCAAAAGAGAGATGATTAAGTTTGGAAAGAGAGTTCCGTTTAAGCCTACCCTTAACTTCCAAATGTGCAGTGGTTTGTTGATCTCCACTGTCACAAATGTAATCACCAGAGTCATCGGGATCAAGGTCATGTATGACCAGCTGGACATGGTGGTCATCTTGTTTGAACTCATATTTTGCACACGGACAAAGACCAATTTCGCCCCTTCGCCACTCCACGGCAATGTTTGTTTTAGAGACCTTGCAATGGAAAATGATACTCTCCCCTTCGTTGGCAGTCTGATTCTCCAGGCCTTGTGTGAAAAAGGCTGGAAGAGCTGCCAATTTAAAGATTGATATCAGGTGTCATAGATTTACTTCCATTTGTAGACATGAGTGTATACAAATTCTTGAAATCTGAAGAAATCCCATGTCCTACCATTAACCTTTACGTTGGCAGTTGTGACGCTGTCTCCACAATCACAGGCATAGTCTCCAGCATCTTCAGGTTTAAGATCTTTAATATTCAGCTCAACTGTAGACCCAGCTTGCTTGATGACATACTTTCCTCCCGAATTGATCACCTGTGTTCCTTTCCGCCATACCACAGGAACTCCAGACTTTGAGAGTTCACAGTGCAGAGAAACACTGCCTCCTTCATCACATGTTTGGTTTAGGAGTTCTTGCATAAACTCAACTGGGCAAGCTGTTGACGGAAGCATTTTTGTTGAGCTCAAGAAGAAGACAAATTTCACAAAAGGCAGTATTTTAATTCCGTTGTTGAAGTAAAAATAAAGAAGGTGTAGAAGCCAAGGACGTGTAGATGCAAGAGGTATCAACACATCCATTATAGACGTACCTAGAAAAAGCTGAAATCTTTTACATAATATAAGTTTATATTGTTGCCAAAGGTATACAAGATATTATATCAGGTATTTATAAAAACATAGACGTTGTGAATTCTGAAGATTGTTCAAATGGACAGATGGAAATTGTGCTCTGATTAAAAAGAACTGTGCACTAGACACCGCCTATCCAGAAAAAAATCAGCTTTAACAGAGCAGCAACTCTGAAAGAGGGACCAGTTTCAATTAAATTGACATATAATTGAATGAGCGTTTATAAAATAAAATACATTCACATACTGTAACCAGTTTGAATTTAACAAGATACAGAATCAAAGGCACCATCAAAAGACCAGCCTGCAGACAACAAATCTAGTCTACTGAATGAGTCTTTATGTTTGACAAGTGTTAAAATGTGTATGGCACTTAACATAATTTAACAGGTCCCAATTACAACATTAAAAATACCTAACAGTTACATTTTAATTTATAATGCCACCAAACTATACTAATTAAATGTATACATTCAAAGCAGAAACCCATTAACTCATAAACATGGTGAAGTATTTATAATGCATTCTATGATCTTAAACAAGCCACTTTAACAGTTTGAATCTGTTCACTTACATCTCTGACATTAAATCCTCTCTCAAAGAACAATACTGGAACAAGCCACTCATCATGCCATAAAGACTACTATAGTATCAACATTTACCTAAATTATAAGTAAATAAATAAAAACCTTTAAATACCTAACACACGACACGACAATAGAAACGCATTAGAACCCATTATCATTTTAAATTTTGTCCACACTGGATGCGGCACGACGCGACAAACACATTAAGAACAAGGAGCTTGTCATGTCGCATCACGCCTAATGCGTCCGATGTAGACACAATGTATAAGGCAAAAGAAGAAAAACATAACGCTTTTCAGAGAGCATTTACAAAAACACTATTAAAAAAGAATTATAATTATTCATAGTTAAATGAAAAAGTAAAACCAGAGCACAGCGCACAAAACAAATAGACAATTCCTTGTGCATAAGCAAATGCGGGACCATACATGCTGCTGCTGCAACATCACATCGCCAAACGCTTTGACATGGATTCTAGTTATAAGCACATAAAGATGCTGCACCACAGACAGGATGTGCACATCAGTTTCATACCACTGAGTTGTTCCTGATTCTCTCTCTTCTGTTTCTGGACATCTGTTTCAGAGGCGGCGGATGAAGTGAGGAACTTTGGAACTGCGGCAAAACACATATTAACCTAAACTGTGTTCTTTTACCAAAACCATAAGCTTCAGGAAACACACAAAATGCGACACCTTTACCAGCCTTATAAAAAAAGAAAACTATTTTATACAGTCATTTGTTTGGTCTGAAGAAAAGCTCAAAAAGCCTGAAATTTCTAAAACAGTTTAACACTCAACATCCAAACATGAACTGCTGACCAAGAAGCCATAAAGCATGGGCCATTTGTATATTTGTTTCATACCATTGACGGATGCTTCCTTTTCAGTGGCTTGTTTTTGAAGTCCTGGCTTGTGCAAAGCTGTGACAAAAAATGTCCTTATGTAATTACAGACCAAAATATTATCTTAAAATATAACAAATGTATCCATTGCCCAAAGCACATTGTAATCTACAGTGCAATGCAATGTGACATGTTATTGCATTACTCCATATTATCCTTCTCAGAACATATAACCATTAAACTTATTTTGACCTTAATATTTTGTTCAACTCAAATATATGTACAATCCTTAAAGTGGTTGAACACAAAACATGCTGACAGCAAGCCATTCATTTGGAATGGCAACATACAATTTGAATATAATGTACATAAACTTTAGCTAACAACACAGCAACATCAGCCACATTTAGTAGTCCTTCATTAGAGATGCCTAAATCTCGAAAACAACAAATAACATCGAGATTTATTTCATATTAAAACGTTTGCTAGGTCACTCAAAATAGTTGAAGATTCTGCTCTAAAATGTAAATGGTATAGAAGGACTCAAGCTTGACGAAATTGACAGATTGCACAGAAAAAATGCAAAAAATCTATAACAGATGTCTGTCAGACTATGGCATAACAGCACAGTGGGCAGAGCCACAGCGGGATACAACAAATTGTTAGAAAGTTACAAAAACACTGCAGAATGATTTTGTTTCACATCAATCACTTTTGGCATTACTATTTTATCCCTAAGAATAGTGTGCCAAAACAAAGGGTTGTGAATATAAAACAAGAAATCAAGCCTTTGCACTGCGAGAGAAACCTAAAATGAACAACTACATATTATTGACATCTTAAATCTAGGTTGAAGGTGAAAACCAACCCTAAACTCTCAAGTGCAACAAAGAAAACCACATAGAACACAAAACAAAGAACGAACAATACTCAAATATGTACAATGAAGACCAGAAAGAGTTTTCTATGTAAAGCCATGCAAATAGAAAGTAACCAGGAGCTTAGCAAATTGAATTGATTTAATGCAGATCTATCATGAATTCAAGCACAGCAATCTTTGACTTGCCTTTGAGGCACAGGTCAACTAGAAAATTATCATTTATGAAAAATGATAAAAGAAAAAATAGGAATGGTTCATACCCTTGATCTTCATATTGGCTGTGGTTATGTTATCGCCACATACGCATGTGTATTCTCCACCATCTTCAGGTTTAAGATCCATGATCTTCAGCTCCACCTTTGATGCAGTCTGCTTGATAATGTATCTTCCTCCAGACTGGATGACCTGACTTCCTTTCTTCCACTGCACAGGGACACCAAGTTTGGAAACTTCACAGGACAGGGTACCACTGCCCCCCTCATCACACTCCAGGTTTTGTAGCTCATGTGTGAAGACCACTGGCAATTCTAAGAAACCACAGAAAGATAAGAGGCGCAGAATATTACAGGATAGACATATAAAGTTTCAGAACTGAAGAGAGCTGGTAAGTTTTATGATTCTGGGAGGCCTGTGATGGTTAGTGCTCTTGCTGTGGCTTTCAAAACCTAGAAAGGAAATGCTTTGTGGTTTTGGTGTCACGCAGACCCACTTACAAATGACTAAATACAAACATCATGCCATTACTGTAATAAACATGTTTAACAATGTGTCACAATGTTAAACATAACACCATAGACATAAACACAATTTAGATCAGCAAATGCGCAGACTGTAAAACCGGTGCTTTTGTGTGCATTTGTCCTATACTTAATCCCTACCAATAACAGTAACGGTAGATGATGTCTTGTTAAATCCACAATCACAACTGTAGACTCCAGCATCTTCAGGTTTGGGTTCAGTGATCTTAAGCTCAAGTGTAGATCCAACTTGGCCGATGTGGTACTTTTCTCCAGAATGGATCACCTGCGTTCCTTTCCTCCAAACCACAGGAACTCCAGGTTTAGAGAGTTCACACTGAAGAGTAACACTTTGTCCTTCTTGACATTCTTGATTCTGTAGTTCACGTTTGAAGATCAGTGGTAATGCTAAAAGGCAATTGCCGTTTCAAGAGATTGTTAGTATGGCTTCATATGTACAAAAATGTATCAAACAGAGACACAAGCTACAAAACATGACACACATATTTAATAATAACACTGAACATTGTACAAGACGTGTTATACCGTGCATTATAATACTGTAAAAAAAGAATTTTTATTTAAGCTGTAAAGCAGTAATGGTTACATTTTAAATACCAAGCGAACGTGTGAGAGACATGCTTATTTGAGAAGTTGAACAATCCTCATACCCTTGATCTTGATATTTGCTGTTGTCTTATTGTCGCCACACAAACAAGTGTATCGTCCAGCATCTTCAGGTTTGAGATCACTAATTTTCAGCTCAACAGTTGCTCCATCTTTTTTGATGGAGTACTTTTCTCCAGAATGGATCACCTGTGTACCTTTTCTCCAAACCACTGGAATGTCAGGTTTGGAGAGTTCACATTGAAGAGTAACACTGTCTCCTTCTTCACACTCTTGGCTCTGTAGCTCACATTTGAAGATCACTGGTAATGCTGAAGAGTAGTTGTGTGTTAACGTAAACCACAAGTGTAAAAAATACCTTTTAAAAGGGCCTAACTGACTGTACAGAGTACAACCTATATTTAATCTTACCCAAAGAACAAGCACCAAGATGAAGTATGAATTGCGGTCAACAAATAATTAGTCAAAATGTATGTAAATAAGCAGGCTTTTATCCGTACCATTCACAATGACTGTTGCTGTTGTTCTCTCATTTCCACATTCACATACATATTCTCCCGTGTCCTCAACCAACAAATCAAAAATCTGTAGCTCAAACACGGTATCCTTATGAGTTATTTGATATCTTCCACCAGATTTAAGGATTTCAGCTCCCTTCTTCCACTGCACTTGGCAGCCAGGTTTTGAGAGGTCACAGGAAAGCAAGACTTTCCCACCCTCTGTAACCTGCTGGTTCTTCAGCTGCTCTTTGAACTTTGCAGGTACCACTGGAGAGTGAACAGGTGTGACTTCAATTATACTACTGTCTTATATTTTTTGTTAACGAAAGGCAGGGTGAAGAAACAATGAGATAAGCTGAAGAGAAATTGTAGGAAATGTAGCACGACATTGCAAGCCATTATTGACAAAACAATTCACACAAAAAGCAAAATGGTCAGCAGCATGAAATTCTTGAAAAGGCAAGAATTCTGATGGCAACATGCATGTGAAGATTTCAGTGGTGAACTTATCTAAAAGGAAGCTTATATCTTACCTTTCACCATCAACTTTGCTGTACTCTTTGCAGAGCCAATATCGCAACTGTATACTTCACTGTCACTCTTCTCCAGATCCTTCACTTTCAGGATGAGGACTGTTCCCTTCTGTGTCAACTCATACCTTCCTCCTGCCGTGATCTCCTTCTTTCCTTTGAGCCAGGTGACTTTAGAGGCAGGGTGGGCAGTCTTGCATTCAAAGGAGATGGCACCTTTCTCTTCCGCTGTAATGTCTTTTAGCTCACAAATGAATTTGTTGGCCAGTTCTACAGAGAACAGGGCATTCCAAAGTAAATATATATCCACACCTGTATAACTACAGTAAAAATGATCTGACAGTTATGAAGTAATGGGATGGCTTAAGCGAGATTGATGAAATGCTTGCCTTTATACTCCAGTTTTGCCTTTGAGGTTGGACCACCAGTGACCTCACAGCTGTATTCTCCAGCATCTTTTTCATTGACATTGCGGACAGTCAGTTTTACTAGTGTGTGCGCCTGGATGATCTCATATTTCTGGCTCTTCCTGATAGACTTGCCATCCTTGGACCACTTGACCTCCAGTCCAGGTTGAGAAAGTTCACAGGAGAAGGTGGCATCCTCACCAGCTTTGGCGCTGATACCTTGAAGCTCTTTGGAAATTGTGGGAGCTTCACCTGGACCCGAAAACAAGATTTGTTTAACACAAAATGTATGTGTAAAAGGTATTGCTTAATTCAGTGCTCTTTATTAGGCACTTTGTCACAAGCTCTTCTCACTTACCTTCAACAGCAAGAGTTGCCTTTGAGCTAATGTCCTTGAGAGAGAAGACCACCTCACCAGAGTCAGACGCTGAGACTCCTTTGATTGTTAAGGTGTACTTGCGCCCTTTGCTGCTCATTTGTAATCGTCCACCGTCAGAGATAGGCTGGCCTTGTAGACTCCAGACACACTTCTCTGAGCTTTCCCTGGACAAGATACACTCAAATGTGCAGTTTTCACCTGCTTTGGCCTCTACTGACTTAAGACGCTTGGTGATTCCAATTTGAATATCTGGAGTTAAAAGCAAATACATTATTTTTGGAACACAAACTTTAACGAGCACATTTGGGATATTTCTGAGCTAATGTTGCCTAGATATAGAACAGTATGACAAAGTTTTTAACACATCGATGTTGAATATATTATACAGAATAGGGAATTCCTTAAACTCTTTGGTTACTGGAGTTCAGTAGTAAAACAATACTGTAGTTTGCGGTCATACCTCTGACAGTGACTTTAGACTTGGTTAGGTCTGTGCCAAGATCACAACTGTACTCTCCAGCATCACCTTGTGTGATGTCATGGACAGTTAATCCCAAAGATTTGCCATCATGGAGGAGCTCATACTTTTTGCCTGCTTCTAAAACAGTACCATCTTTATGCCACACTGGGCTAACCCTGGGTTTTGAGGCTTCACACTTAAGAGTAACTGTGCCCTTCTCCTCTGCAACCACGTCATCCAGCAACTTCAGGAATACAGCCTTCTTCTCTGAATTTCAATAACACAAAAATTGGGCTATAGGTAAAAACCTGGCTTCTTCCAAGGCATCTAGGAAGTATCTGTAATCCATCGGAAATCCTGCTTATTTTATCTTCATCTTTTGACCGTCTTACCTTTAACCTTCAGGATGGCTGCTTCTTTCACATCTCTTATACTAAAGGTGACCTTCCCACCATCCTCAGGTGCCAGGTTCTTGAGAGTGAGGGTATGGGTCCTATCCACATGAGTGATGGAATTGACCTCATTGTTGAAGACTGGTTTGTCATTGAGCATCCACTGGACCTCTTCGTCTGGATAGTTGACTTCACAGGTGAACACAGCATCCCCATCTTCATCTACCTCCAAGTCTGATAGATGTTTTGTGATCTGGATTTTACGCACTGTGTATTTGTAAGAAATGTTAACATCAATTAACAATAAAGGTGACATACACTAAAGGAGTTTTGTAAGAATTGTGTATTTGGCCTCTTAAATTTTAAAAGGGTTTTATCAGCTTGTGTTAATGTGTTTAAAGTCTTTTTTGTGCAGTACTAAACTTTTTTGGCACCACAAAAGCCTATGAAATAAGTTCTTGGTGTAGTCAAAACCAAGCTCTCACAAGCAGCCTGACCGTATCAGGCTATAAAGGGTTTACAACTTGAAACAACATACTCTGAATGCTTATGATTTTACCTTCTACTTTGAGATTGGCTTTGCTCTCACAGACCCCACCTCGACAGCCATACTCCCCAGAGTCCTCTGTACTCAAGGTCTGGATGGTCAACTGCACAATGGCATCCTTTTGCTTCATGCTGTACTTGCTAGATGCTTTCAACGCAGTCTGACCCTTAAACCATTGTACTTCTTTTGGTGGGAAAGAAAACTTGCAGGACATTGTAATGGAAGTTTTCTCCTTGGCTGTCACATCTTTAAGCGATTCCAGAACTTCAACGGGACGCTCTAAAAAATGAAACGTTTATTTAGAGCTAAATCTTACTGTTGTTTTGTGCTCAAATATGCACAAAACTGTCCTAAATCAACAACCAATCCCTAACCTTTTACTTTGAGCTCAGCTGTAGATTTGCTTTTTCCAGCAGTGAACTGTACAGGGCCTGACATGGAGGCCTTGGTCTTCTTAAAAGTAAGGCGATGCATGGTTCCTTCTTTCTCCATCTCAATATCCACACTCTCCTTTAGCTGTTCCCCATTTAGCATCCACTTTACTGGCTTAACTGTCTCCACACTCACTTCCACCTCGAAGTGGGCAGCAAATGGCTCTGTCACCTCCACAGAGCTAAGCTCTCGTACTATGCTGATAGCCCGCTCTAAAGTTGTAATAAAGAAATTATAGTGCAAGAAGTCAGAAAGATTTAAAAGCATGAAGTTAAATTCAAATGCATGGAAATTTAATTTACATTAACAGTAAATTATACTATAAGCTCATTTGCACATGAAACTTTCTGAAGAAAAAATTTACAAATTACAGTTTAAACATTTTTAAAAAAGACACATCAAATTTCATACAGCACACGGTTCAACTAAGTCTATTGCAGATCAATTGAAACCTGATCTACAAACTGTTACCAATTTTGAAAAAAATAATTTAAGCATGCAATTCAATTATATTCATGCTTTTATACAGCCCATTAACAACTGTTTAGTTTCTCTCTTGTAGAATAATGCATGCTTTTTTTTACATCATTACAGAATAGATTTTTTACCCTCTACAAGTAGCTGACATGATGTCTTATCATCAATGGCGTCACACACGTATGTATCCTCATCTTCTGAGTCCACGTCAGTGATGGTGAGCTTCCTGTAGATGTCATCACTGGAAATCTCATGCTTCTTGCTGGGTTTAATCTCAGTCTTGTTCTTGTACCATGTAACTTTAGCACTGGCCCGGGACACCTGACACTCTATGTGTGCTCTGTGTTTGTACATGGCGATTTTGTCCCTCAATTTCTTCACAAATCTCACAGGCAGCTCTGTAATGATTATAAAGGACCTTAGGGGTCTTGGTAAGCCTTAAAAGTAGGACTTGTTAGATAACAACACAAACACTACACAGCACCAGATTAAGTGCATTAGTAATGGCGCTAAATGCAAAATGTATTTGGCATTCTTATCCAAATCACGAACCTTTAACCTTCAGTTTAGCAGTTGATGATGCCTTCTCTGCCGTGAACTTGACTTCGCCTGCATCCTCTGCCTTAACTGATTTGTAGAGCAGAATGTATGTTCTACCTGAGGTAAACAATTATAGACATATTTTAAGACAAACTGATAACTTGTGGTTTTAAAGTCCAATGTTACTTGTCTTTGAACATTTAATTCAGTGGATCTAGTAAATGGTGACTGAATGTTAGCCCCTGCAAGCTGCTGTTCATCAAGCTAAACTTACCCTCCTGTCTGATTTTTATGTTGTCTCCAGGTTTGAGCTTTGTGTCACCTTTGTTCCATTGAGCCTCTACCTCATCGTGAGAGATCTCACAGACAAATGTTGCACTCTCCTTTTCTGTCACCTCCAAGTCCTGAAGTGGCTTCACAATCTTAATATCTCGAGCTATGAAATTGTAAAACATCGATTTGAGATGATATGAAGAGTTTGGGTCCAAAATAAGATAACTCTTTTTACAATTTTAAAAAATCATGTTTTTTTATTATGTTATCACGTTTTTCTGGTGTTTTATTGTGTTATTTAGCTGTATTTTCTGAGTTATTATGGCTTAAATAAAAAGAAAATCAACTGCAGTTGATTGATATTAATTGGAATGCACAATTAAACACGGGTTATCTTATTTTGGAACCAAACACTTCATACTGTATATTCTAATGATTAGGTTTGTACAAAATGTTTCAACAGAAATGGAAAATAGGGTTAATCGTCATTACCATGAACAGTGAGCTTGGCTGAAGTGTTGGCATCTGTTGCTTTACATATATATTCACCCTGGTCCCCAAAGGTACACGTGTGGATAAGTAGACTGCATTTGTTGCCCTGGGAATGGATGCTAAATTTCTTTCCTGGCTTCAGTTCCTCATCACCCTAACAAAGTCAACAGTGCAACATTTTCTTTGACTTTCATATTTGATTTTTGTATGAATACGTGGCTTTGTTTTATTTTACTATTCTAACTGCTGACTTCCAATACCTTAAACCATTTGACATCAGCATTTGCTCTTGACACCTCACATTCGAAAGTGACTTTCTCCTTTTCAGGACAACTGATGTCTCGAAGAGGTTTGAGGATCTTTGCTGGAGGTTCTGTAAACACAACACCCACAGTTATGATACTTTATCTAAGTGACTTAGAAATAATTTAGGGTATATATTTTATCAGTTATGAAGAGCATGAAGATATGCTTAAGAATAAATTGTTAGGTGCATTCTGTAACAAAGCTAATTAAACTAAAACTAAACATAAACACTCGCCTGTAATAATGAGTTTGCATGAAGTATGGACATCCTCAGCCTGAAAAGATATAGTTCCACCATCAGTAAGTTTCAGCTGGGACATAGTCAGGCAGTGCTTGTTGCCCAATGCTGTAGTAAGGACATTGGGTGCTGCCTTCAGTTTCTTGCCATCTTTGCTCCAGGATCCTTCTACATCAGCCTTACTGAGCTCCACCTCCATTGTGACAGTCTCTTTTTCTTGTACTTTCATCTCTTTCAGGCCTTTAACCACCTGAATCTTCTTAACTGAATACCAGAAAAAAGCACAAAGAGAGATAAGTGAAAGCCTGGTTTCCATAATCCTATACCTATTGGCTTATAAATAGTTCACACAACTTCAACATATTAAAGGAAACATACTCTCTACTGTTAGTTTGGCCTGGGTCTTATCATCCAGAGTTTCGCAGGAGTAGTGGCCTCTGTCACCATACGTCACACTCTTGAGGATCAGAGTCTGCTTGACACCATCTACCTGGATTTCCAGATTCCCACCTGGTTGCTGTACCACACCATTCTTCATCCACTTCACCTCTGTAGATTGTTTACTGAGCTCTACTTCCAACCGAACTGTGTCATTCTCCTGAACAGTGGCATCTGCTAGCTTCTTCTTGAAGGTCACAGGAAGCTCTGGAACAAACCCCAATTAAAATATATCTATACACTTGCAGCAAGATTCATGGTACGAGTAACTAATAACTTCAGAAAAACAAATGCAAGACTCTTGGTATAACCGTGTATGTCTCTAATGCGGATGGTCTTGGCAATTCTTACCTTGTACTTTTAGTGTGGCTTTGCACACTTTGCCTTCGGCATCAATACTGATTTCTCCTGCATCCTCCGAAGTGACAGCCTTAATGGTAAGGGAGTGACTGCCACCTCCTTGAGCGATCTTAAATTTAGGACTGGCTGTTATGGGGACATCATTTCGCAGCCATCTGACACACGCATCAGGAGTTGTGATGGAGCACTTGAAGATGGCGTCTTTGCCTTCATTCGCAACAATATTGTTTAGCTTGCTAGTGAACCTCACTAGACGTGGGGCTACAATGGAATATAGAGTTAAATTAAAAGAGAGAATTGATAATTAACGACATCTGTTGGTTAAATAGGTTCATGTGATTATGCTCGGCTGAATTGATGAACTTAAAAAGCAGACATGGACACTGATGGCTCTTACCTTTTATGGTAACTTTGGTCGAGGTTTTGTCATCTTTGCATTCACAGCTGTAATCTCCTTCATCCGCCTGAGCCACATGAGACACAGTCAAGATGCAGTTGGTACCATCGCTACAGACGCTGTGCCTATCACCTGGTCTGATTTCCTTGCCATTATGCCTCCAAAGGACGTTACCTGTAGCTTTGTTAAGACTACAGGAAAGGGTCATGGTGCTTTCTAATACTGCAGATACTACCTGCAATGGTACAACAAACTTCAAAGGTGTCTCTGTGGGGATAAACATGGACAAAAGAAAAATGTTAGGACCACAGTCATTTTAAAACACAATCAATGATTATTTCACCGAATGAGGCCTTTGTGTAAATCTAATCAATAATAATTGATTCAACTAATCAAAATATGTGTCATACTGATATGCAAGCATTGATTAATAACTGAAGAGAGATTAGCACCAAAATATTCAAATTTGACTAAGGTCAAAATGAAAATCAGCTTTTACCTTTGACCTGGACTTTGAACTCCAGTTTGTCATCAGCTGTCTGGCAAGAGTAAGTGCCGCTGTCTTTGGATTCAGAGGACTTCACAAAAAGGATCCGTGAGCGACCTTCTTGTTTCATCTCATATTTTGATCCGTCTTTCAGTTCCACACCATCCCTGAACCACTTAACATTGCAACTCTCAGAAGTCACCTCAGTTTTCAAAACGACCTTCTCTGTTGTCTCAACCACCAATGTTTCCTTTGTCACTGATGTCTTCTGGAATTTGGCAGAGATATCTATGAAAAAAGATAATTGAAATTACAACGTGAACATGTAAGGAAAACATTGGTGCCTTGAAAATCAAATGTTGCGTGATTACGGTCTCACCTTCCACCTGGATTTTGAAGAACAACTTCTCATTTCCAGCTTCACAGGTGTAATCTCCAACATCCTTCTTCTCCACGTTCTCCAGCACAAGCTGACGGCTCTTGCCCTTTGACTCCATGTGCAAAGTCTTACTGGAGCTCAGCTGCTTGCCATCCTTGAACCATTTGACCTCAGTTGCGGAATCAGAAACTTCACAGCTCAGTGTGGCTTTCTGGGAAGCAGATACTTTGACTTCCTTCTGATAGGTGTCCTTGTTGGTAAAGAGAGCTTTTGGTTCTAATGAGGAAATGTTGAGAAGACTGTTAATACTGGACATATTTTACTATCCATGTAACTGTGGAAATGTTACCTGATGTGACCCAATAGACAGCAATCATGAAGGATAACATATCTAATGCACAGAATCAAAACAAATAGGCCGGAAATAATTTTCATACCTGACACCTGAATCTTGAAGACCAGCTTTTCTTTTCCGGCTTCACAGGTGTACTCTCCAATATCCTTCTTCTCCACATTCTCCAGCACAAGCTGACGGCTCTTGCCCTTGGATTCCATTTGAACACCCTTACTGGAGCTCAACTGCTTGCCATCCTTGAACCATTTCACCTCAGTCTTGGAGTCAGAAACTTCACAGCTCAGTGTGGCCTTCTGGGAAGAATATACTTTGACTTCCTTCTGATAGGTGTCCTTATTTGCAAAAGCAGCTTGAACATCTGTTGGGCAGTCATGGTGCATAAAGGATACAAAATCAGAAAGTATTATTCTCTGAGATAATATAACAGTTAAGTTATTACTAATCCCTTTTTCCTCAAACAGAAAAATACAAATTGCTCTATTTATAAAGACAGCATTTCTCTCATAACTCTGAATGCTCTTTGTTAGAGACAAGAAACATAGTTAATGCTTTTTGTAAAGTTTTCTTTTGTCAAGCTTCATTGATTCTTTGGTATTGTGGTATTTTCTGTGAGGGAGAAAAATAAAACTGGAAACAAAGCCAACAGATAGAACGTGAACAAAGATGGTTTTCATACCTGACACCTGAATCTTGAAGACCAGCTTTTCTTTTCCGGCTTTACAGGTGTACTCTCCAACATCCTTCTTCTCCACATTCTCCAGCACAAGCTGACGGCTCTTGCCCTTGGATTCCATTTGAACACCCTTACTGGAGCTCAACTGCTTGCCATCCTTGAACCATTTCACCTCAGTCTTGGAGTCAGAAACTTCACAGCTCAGTGTGGCCTTCTGGGAAGCAGATACCTTGACTTCCTTCTGATAGGTGTCCTTGTTGGAGAAAGCCGCTTGAATGTCTGGCAGGATAATCACAGTGTATCAATACAGCATTAGAAGCAATGTAAACCAGTTTGGACAAGAATGGAAATTCTTGTTTTGAACCTTCCAGTGTCAGCAACAAAAAAATCCAAAGAAGAAAAAACAAGCCAATAAACACTGCTGAGTTCTCACCTTCCACGTGAATCTTAAAGACCAGTTTTTCTTTTCCAGTTTCACAGGTGTACTCTCCAGCGTCCTTTTTCTCCACATTCTCCAGCACAAGCTGACGGCTCTTGCCCTTTGATTCCATTTGAACACTCTTACTGGAGCTCAACTGCTTGCCATCTTTGAACCATTTCACCTCAGTCTTGGAATCAGAAACTTCACAGCTCAGTGTGGCCTTCTGGGAAGCAGATACTTTGACTTCCTTCTGATAGGTGTCCTTGTTGGAGAAAGCCGCTTGAATGTCTGGCAGGATAATCACAGTGTATCAATACAGCATTAGAAGCAATGTAAACCAGTTTGGACAAGAATGGAAATTCTTGTTTTGAACCTTCCAGTGTCAGCAACAAAAAAATCCAAAGAAGAAAAAACAAGCCAATAAACACTGCTGAGTTCTCACCTTCCACGTGAATCTTAAAGACCAGTTTTTCTTTTCCAGTTTCACAGGTGTACTCTCCAGCGTCCTTTTTCTCCACATTCTCCAGCACAAGCTGACGGCTCTTGCCCTTTGATTCCATTTTAACACTCTTACTGGAGCTCAACTGCTTGCCATCCTTGAACCATTTCACCTCAGTCTTGGAGTCAGAAACTTCACAGCTCAGTGTGGCCTTCTGGGAAGCAGATACTTTGACTTCCTTCTGATAGGTGTCCTTGTTTGCAAAGGCAGCTTGAACATCTGTTGGGCAGTCATGGTGCATAAAGGATACAAAATCAGAAAGTATTATTCTCTGAGATAATATAACAGTTAAGTTATTACTAATCCCTTTTTTCTCAAACAGAAAAATACAAATTGCTCTATTTATAAAGACAGCATTTCTCTCATAACTCTGAATGCTCTTTGTAAGAGACAAGAAACATGGTAAATGCCTTATGTAAGGTTTTCTTTCGTTAAGCTTCATTGATTCTTTGTTATTGTGGTCTTTTCTGTAAATGAGAAAATGAAACTGGAAACAAAGTCAACAGATAGAACGTGAACAAAGATGGTTTTTATACCTGACACCTGAATCTTGAATGCCAACTTTTCTTTTCCAGCTTCACAGGTGTACTCTCCAACATCCTTCTTCTCCACATTCTCCAGCACAAGCTGACGGCTCTTGCCCTTGGATTCCATTTGAACACTCTTACTGGAGCTCAACTGCTTGCCATCCTTGAACCATTTCACCTCAGTCTTGGAGTCAGCAACTTCACAGCTCAGTGTGGCCTTCTGGGAAGCAGATACTTTGACTTCCTTCTGATAGGTGTCCTTGTTGGTAAAGAGAGCTTTTGGTTCTAATGAGGAAATGTTGAGAAGACTGTTAATACTGGACATATTTTACATATCCATGTAACTGTGGAAATGTTACCTGATGTGACCCAATAGACAGCAATCATGAAGGATAACATATCTAATGCACAGAATCAAAACAAATAGGCCGGAAATAATTTTCATACCTGACACCTGAATCTTGAAGACCAGCTTTTCTTTTCCGGCTTCACAGGTGTACTCTCCAACATCCTTCTTCTCCACATTCTCCAGCACAAGCTGACGGCTCTTGCCCTTGGATTCCATTTGAACACCCTTACTGGAGCTCAACTGCTTGCCATCCTTGAACCATTTCACCTCAGTCTTGGAGTCAGAAACTTCACAGCTCAGTGTGGCCTTCTGGGAAGAATATACTTTGACTTCCTTCTGATAGGTGTCCATGTTTGTAAAGGCAGCTTGAACATCTGTTGGGCAGTCATGGTGCATAAAGGATACAAAATCAGAAAGTATTATTCTCTGAGATATAACAGTTAAATAATTACTAATCCCTTTTTCCTCAAACAAAAAAATACATATTGCTCTATTTATAAAGACAGCATTTCTCTCATAACTCTGAATGCTCTTTGTTAGAGACAAGAAACATAGTTAATGCTTTTTGTAAAGTTTTCTTTTGTCAAGCTTCATTTATTCTTTGGTATTGTGGTATTTTCTGTGAGGGAGAAAAATAAAACTGGAAACAAAGCCAACAGATAGAACGTGAACAAAGATGGTTTTCATACCTGTAACCTGAATCTTGAAGACCAGCTTTTCTTTTCCAGCTTCACAGGTGTACTCTCCAACATCCTTCTTCTCCACATTCTCCAGCACAAGCTGACGGCTCTTGCCCTTGGATTCCATTTGAACACCCTTACTGGAGCTCAACTGCTTGCCATCCTTGAACCATTTCACCTCAGTCTTGGAGTCAGAAACTTCACAGCTCAGTGTGGCCTTCTGGGAAGCAGATACTTTGACTTCCTTCTGATAGGTGTCCATGTTTGTAAAGGCAGCTTGAACATCTGTTGGGCAGTCATGGTGCATAAAGGATACAAAATCAGAAAGTATTATTCTCTGAGATATAACAGTTAAATAATTACTAATCCCTTTTTCCTCAAACAAAAAAATACATATTGCTCTATTTATAAAGACAGCATTTCTCTCATAACTCTGAATGCTCTTTGTTAGAGACAAGAAACATAGTTAATGCTTTTTGTAAAGTTTTCTTTTGTCAAGCTTCATTTATTCTTTGGTATTGTGGTATTTTCTGTGAGGGAGAAAAATAAAACTGGAAACAAAGCCAACAGATAGAACGTGAACAAAGATGGTTTTCATACCTGTAACCTGAATCTTGAAGACCAGCTTTTCTTTTCCAGCTTCACAGGTGTACTCTCCAACATCCTTCTTCTCCACATTCTCCAGCACAAGCTGACGGCTCTTGCCCTTGGATTCCATTAGAACACTCTTACTGGAGCTCAACTGCTTGCCATCCTTGAACCATTTCACCTCAGTCTTTGAGTCAGAAACTTCACAGCTCAGTGTGGCCTTCTGGGAGGTTGAAATTCTCACTTCCTTTTGATAAGAATCTTTGTTTGAGAAAGCAGGCTGAGTTTCTGAAAGAACATTTACCATTGGGGTGTCATTTGTGTCATCATCAAGAAAAACACACCCCACCACTTTTGTTTTAATTTCATTAACATTTTCATGAACAACCCCCAGATTTTCAATAAATGTATCAACTTGTCCTTAGCTAAATGAACAATTAGCATTAAGCTTAACCAGCACTGTTCAAAAACCATAGTTATGACATTAATTAAGTATTTTGGCACGTCTGAATAATCATGCTCATTAAATATTTTTGTTTCAGACTAATAAGCACTAGCCTCACCTTTTATCTTGACCAGGAATGTCATCTTGTCTTCTGGCGTTTCACATGAGTAGCGTCCTTCATCGCTCGGCTTGGCACCCTTGATGACCAGCTTTCTTTGCGTCCCCTGAGAGACAAAGGTTGTCCTCTTGTCTTCCTTTATTTCTTTCTGGTCTTTCTGCCACACAACAGTGGTTCCAGGAGAAGCAACTTCACAACTCAACACCACGTCACCCATCAAAGCATCGCTCTCCTGGGGCTGGGCCCTTGGCTTGTTAACAAACTTAGCTGGTTCTTCTGTTAGGAGGAATGGAGGATGATATACTAAATTGTTTGTGCTTTCAATGTGGAATGGATTTAAATACATAATAGAAGAAATACAGTTACATTCCATGTTGACACATCCAAATACTGTTACTTACTGTAAACTGTCTAGATATGAATTTGGTAAAGAAACTGGCAGTATTCTAATGTCTAGAGGCCAGGAATTTAAATTTTATGATGGGAAATAGACATTTATATTTATGTTCATTTAGGCCCACCTTACGAGAATTATTCACTTTATCAATAGGAGGTGTTCGGTCAGATTGTTCAGGATTATATCTATGGTTTTATTTATGTCTGCAACAGCAAAATCATATGGCTTTTGGTGCAGTACTATAAGCTTCCATTTCTTTAAATCATATTGAAATACAAATCTATTTCATAAGTTATGTCCATTAGTCAGGCATATCGAATATGAGAGCTGCATAAGCGCTAAGCCAGCTCTGTTACCTGACAACACACTTCCTGTTGAGTGTAGCTTTGGCCCAGCTGTTCCTGGCTGTCACCACTGACCTCTTACACCATTTATCCACACTGAACTTTCTGTACTAAGCTGGGATAGAAAGCACTGACAACACAGCCCTTTAACTATTGGGATCTGGAGATCCCCTCATATTAGTACTACATGCATCTTGTTTACCTCCCTTATTATTTGGCATGGTGTTCTATTTGACTATAAATGTAATTTACATGTATGCAGACTCCGAAAATGAAATCACCTTTGAGGGCAAGATGAACGGACATTTTATCACCATCACACATGCATTCGTAGACGCCCACATCTTCATGGGTAACGTTGTGGACTGTTAGTATGCGTTTTCGGTCTACACTTGTGGCTTCATATTTTTTACCAATCCTCAGCTCCTTCCCATTCTTCATCCAAATTACCTGCAGCACAAGATGAAATTTAAAGAATGGATTCAAGTTAAAATGTGTAATTCTACCATCACCAAATGGAACATCAGGGGAACTGATTTCCTTTGTCATTTTCATAATAGACTTTGATAGGTGGTAGGATTTGGAACATTAAAAAATCGACATCAAATTACAGGTGCTGTGTGCAATGTCTTGGCTCTGAAAACAGACAGCAAAATATGGGCTTGGTATTACCTGCACACTAGAATCGGACACTTCTGTGTACATCTGTGCAGAGGAATGTGCACTGAAGGTAAACACCTCCACCTGAGAAGACTTGTTGGTGAAACGTGCTGCCAGAGCTGGAGAAAAAAAGAGAACATTTCAAAAGAACATTGTTGTCACATTTTTTCTATCAGAGGATAGACAGCTGATCTTCAGCCCCACAGTTGATTTCCTACCTTTAACATGTAGCGTGCCAACACTCTGAGATCCACCACCCACAAATTTGACCTGTGCCCCATCCAGTGCCACGGACACCTCCCTGATAACCAGGGTGTATGTTGTCTTTGAGCGCGTGATCAGGTATTCAGATCCACTACGGATCATTCGGTCATTTATGGTCCAGGAGCCAGAACATACAGCTGACAGCTCAACAGTGAAGGTGGCTTCTTCGCCTGCATGTGCACTACAGTTTACAAGGCCTGTCTTCACTGACGCTGTGGGCTCTGACCAGATAAAAAACAATACACTGATTAAGTTGAGTATTTATAATATTCTAGAAAGCCAATGGTTTCTTGTAAGGCACATTTATTATAATTTGACCACAGCATGCAACTGAAACATATTTCTTACCAAGGTAGAATGTTCCAGGAATCTCCAAGTAGGCACTCTGACCGAAATCGTTGACTGCTGAGATACGGAATTGATAACTTGTCTCCTCAGGGATTTCGTTAATGGTGTATTCAGTACTAGACACAGTCGTACTGGTTACTTTAACCCAGGTTTGAACTCCCACCTTCCTGCGCTCCACAATGTAGCCAGTGATGGGGACAGGCCGGTCACTATCTGGTGGGGACCAGCATAGCGTGATAGATGAATCTGTCTTGTTCCGCACGGTCGGTTCAACTGGGGGATCTGGTGGATGTTTCCTCGGTGCTGAAATGTTCAAGTGTTATCATAAAAGATACATAACAAAACCTTTCTAAACGTATTCTGGTAAATGCAATGATAGATTTTCAGACCATAAGAACATGGGTCAGACAAAGTGTTTCAGCACAGAATCTCCAGGTTAGCATGCCACACTCAGATTTACAAAAATGTACTCACCAGTGACAGAGAAGCGAGTGGACGTCTTGCAGTCACGGGCGATGAAGGCCACCTCACCTGAGTCCTCTGAGGTACATTCACGAATCGTTAGGGTGTACTGTCTGTTTATGCGGGCGATTATAATTCGGGACTCCTCTTTAAGCCTCTCCCCATTCCTGGTCCAATATGCATCTTCAACTGGTTGCTCGAGTTCAACGCAGAAGATAACTGTATCGCTAACTGGCACCACTGTCTTCCTGGGCAGCTTTTTAGTGATGTTCCCTGGAATAGGAGAGAAGAGTCTTAATGAGCCAGGACAAAACCATTATTTGAAAATATATAATTTTTATGCTTGAGGACTACTTTTTGGCTTATACTTGGCAAACAACCATTTTCTAACCAATTTAATAAGCCTTATAGGAGTGGTGTTCAGAGCTTTACCCAAAACTGTAAGTTCTGCCACAGTGCGACTGCCCTCCTTCATCTCGCAGATATAGACGGCATCATCGTTGGTGGTAACGTTGTGAATTGTGAGGCGACGTAAAGTACCCTCCTGATCCAGACGGTACTTAGCGTTTTGTTCTAGACGAGTCTCTTCCATGTACCAGCTGGCTTGGGTGTTTGACATTGGTACCTCACATTGCAAAGTTGCCGTTTCCTTTTCCTTCACCTCGACATCCTGCAACTTCCTCTTGAACGGAATTTTTGGCTCTGACAAGGATACACAGAGTATTAGTGAGCTCAACAAACACCATTTTGTAATGGATCTACTCAATTGATTTGTTTGTGCAATTTATTTTCAAATAGTTTAGGTCTTCACATTATGATGAAAGTGACGTAACTGACTTAATATGGGAGGGGCAGACATTTAAATGTTTCTCAGTATGCATTTTCTTCTATTTCTATTAGATTGCCACCAACCACATTGTTTTACAACTTTGTAAGTCTCAGTATCACACAGAGACCTATACACTGTATCCAGAAGATATGCTTTACATTCTAAATGAGTTTCAGCTGATAAAGTAAAGCCTGTTTTCACAAACACAGCCTTACAAATGTCATGAACTTCACACTCCTAACCATTATACATGGACGTCACTACACTTTGGATTGGAATTGCAGACTGGCATCTGGCTACGTTTCTGTGACCTTTCTCTAAGGTGCCTTTGGCATGAGAGTGCAGATTAAGGCACAAGAACAAGACATTATTGCTACACTTCTGGCTAAAATTTGAACTGACCACTTAATTGTTACAAAATCTGTTGAAGATCATTAAGGTGCATTTGTTAACAATGACTGGTCTACAATAAATTTGGATTATGTAACAATGGTAAATGTAGACATTTCAGGCTGATATCATGCTGTATGGAAAGTCACCCGGACAGTGGCGTCAGACGTGACAACTAACCATCACAACAACTGTGAACTAATCATCACCAGCAGAAAATAGGTGTAACGCTACACCCTGTTAAAGACTCTTGCTAGAACTTTGCTGCGATGCATTGAAGTTGAATGGCAAAGATGACTATCAGCAAAAGATGTGACAGACATTTAGATTTGATCTGATTGAGACATCCAAATGAGAGAGTATTTACCATTTAGACAACAAAACATATACATGTAGTCTACTAAGCAGTAACTTACTGATCTTGTGTGTTAAATCTTTGATTTAAACATTGATAATATTGTTAAACACTGTAGGCTACTATTCCCTTTAGAACACTTTCTTAACGATTGAAAAGTCATTTTGGACTTGGGATGCAGTGCACAATAATCTATATAACTCATACCTTTGACAATCACTAGCACAGCGCTGTAGGTCTGTCCAGCCATGTTAGATGCATTGCAGGTGTACAGCCCATTATCATTCTGCTTGCAGTACAGCACCTTGAGGATGAAATTCTCTGCCTGATCCTCATACATAACATGTCTGCGGCCTTCGCCGATGTTTGTCCCATCCTTCCGCCAGATAATATGTGGTTTCGGATGACCTGTGACGAAACAGCTGAGCTTTGCGTGTTTACCCTCGGTTACCGTACAGGTGCGGGTAAACACACCTTTGGGCAACATGCTCGTCAGGGCTGAAACCCTCTGCTCATGGTCATAGGCAAGCCCCAAGCTGCCAAGTTCTTCTGTGATCTTAGAGGATGAGGTTTTAAGCGAGGTGGAGGAGCTTTCCATGGCACGGTAGATAGAGATGTCCTTCCGCATATCTTCTTTTCGCTTCTGCATTTGTGAGAGGAGGGAGGTGCTTTTGTCAGCGTTGAGGAGACGGGCGTCCTGCATGTCCACTACCAGAGTGGCGGCGGATTGAGCACGGCCGATAGAGTTCTGCACACGGCAGGTGTACGTTCCACTGTCCAAGCTCCGAACACTTTGGATCCGCATGGAGCTGGATTCGTTGTCTGAGGTGATCTTGATGCGGTTGGTCTCACCCAGGTAGCGGCCGTCTTTCTCCCAATCATAGGTTGGGGGAGGATGTGCTGCAACACGGCAATAGAAGGTAACATCCCCCCCCAGACCCACTCGGCTGGAGACGGGCTTCACTGTAAACACCGGAGCACGATCTAGAGCAGCTGGAGGCAATCCTACCTTCAGGGTCACAGCCGCATACGCCTCGCCGACATTGTTCTTGGCACGGCACATGTACTGACCGCTGTCTTCCAGAGTAAGATCGTAGATGGTGAGACGATAAACGTTGCCATCCTCAACTGTCTTGAAGCGTCCCCCTGCAGAGAGAACGAGTTTCTCTTTCTCCCAGGTTACAACAGGTACAGGGTTTCCAACGATAGTACAGCTGAGGGAAGCATCTCGGCCCACGCTGAGCTGAAAGGCTTTGGGTCGAGTAAGAAAGCGCGGGGCCCCACCAAATAGATTCTGATCCATTATTGATTCCTGCAGAATGGAAACAACACTGATTTAAGTCAAATCTGTTGAACGTATGTATTCATATAGACATACTTATTCAAAACGAAGACAACTCAATCAAGTGCAGTCTAGTTTTGTACTGTATCCCTGACCATTTTCTGCAGACAAAATAACTTCTATTGGCTACACAAAAGGCTCTGATTCCAGTTCTGTTTATGTAACATACAGTTTTTGTGTTATTCGTCTTTAGACAGGCAAGATAGTTAAGATATTAAAAAGAAAGCTGCATTTGACAGTAATTTGATGGCACAGAACATGCTAACCAATTTTCCCATAGTTTTCCCATAAGAAAATAAATACAAGCAAAACATTTGGAGAACACTATGTGGGTTGTGGAAACTTTGGAATACTAACTCTAAATCCTAGGGGCCAGTTTTACTAACCCTTTGCTCAGCGCACACGGTGAAAACCTGCGCTGAAAATTTGTGGAGACCGCTGTTTTTGCAACTGACCTTATTTCATATGCATTTGTAGGAGTTTCTTCTTCAGACACAAAGGTTAGGAGAGTATTTAAATGGTCATTGTAATGGTATTTGCAGCTTTATTAACGGCCCAAAAAAGCATGTCTTAAACCCTTTTTTGAAATTACTATCTTGGGCTATTTTGCCGTTGAGTACATCTGGCCGTAGGTAGGGACAACCTATATCGAGTACCCTGTGACTAAACTGCTGGTCATTTGAGGAGGGCTGTTACTGTAAGTCAGTGTGAATAAAAAGAGTCTATTGATGACACGACTAATGACAATGTCACTAATAACCATTTCAGAAAAGATCCTGAAATAAACATGAGCTGAGTACTACTCATTTCAAATGACCTCCTCAAAGAAAATAGTTAAAAGAGTTACGTGTATACGTATGTAAAACAAAATCAAAAGGCTAAGGATAAATATGAGAAATAATTTTCATAATGTAAATGTAAATAACATTTTTAGAAATACTATTATATTCACATATATACCTAAAGTTTATTGTGTATGAAAGAATACAGTAAATACTACACTGCAGGATGTTGTGGGGCAAATAATCTAAAGTTTAATGTGATGGAAAACCACAAAAATCAAACAGAATATCCTGCCTTAAAACTCTTTCATCAAACGAACAACAAATAACTGCATTTTTACAAGCTGAAAGCACAACACTGCCGTCAGAAATAAATCCCATCATCTCAAACACAACACTTGAAATCTGACCACAGCACACCATTTAAACTGGTGATTTGGAATTTCAGCGCAACAAACTTAAACAAAAGGATGTTGGTCTTTGAACGCGTGACATTTGCCATCTCCGACACCTCAGTCCCCTGAGCGGCCTGTCCCAAAAATAACCTCAGCTGTCAGCCTTCGTCTCCAGTATGTCCATTTGTAGAAGAGATCAGACCGGAGCTGTGATAGGACATCACTACAACAATGTGATATGCATGTACATTTTTTTCAATGGCCGTTCTGCCTCCTGAAATAAATTCATTCTTATGGAGCTCAAAAGTTGAATGTTAAGATGTGTAAGATAAATATTGCATCTTAAACAGTCAAAGCAATGCTGTCTTTATATTTAGACTGAGGAATGCAACGGTGTGTAATAACGAAACGAGCACAGAATCACTAGACTGATGGATTTGTGATGATGTCCCGTCAATAAAACATCCAAGCAACCATTCTCAGAAATACACATTGATTATAAGTTACAAGGTTCATCTTTCAGGATCCCTCAATATATAAAGTTATTACTTACCCTTATTCTCCTCGAGCTACAGTGGATATAAACCAGAACAGTCCTTCATAAATATCCGATGTTGGCATGAGAATATATCCGTGTAAAACAGGTAAATTCCGTGTAAATTCAGAGGAGCGACGACGGTGTATTTGATCCCCCAGTGTCTTTGCTTTCAGTGTGACAAATATCTGCCGCTCCTCTATCGGCCCTGCCTCCTGTTCAAAATAGATGTGTCACTTACCAGAACTAATGTCACACACCGTACCGGACGGGATTTTGCTGAAAACAAGCCCCTTTCATGACCGTTTAGAAAATGTGCAGCTTTTTAATTCAATCTCTTACTGTGTTTGACTACTGACAACTTGCATTTTATTGCTACAGAATTCCATGGTGCTCGAGGTTCAAATATCAAAAGGTTCAACAATATGTTGCAACAGTTACAGGTATGGCAGCAGATTTACCAATTTACATATACAATATGTAGTACACTGAAGTACACTGCTTGCTGATTTGATGAATTTAAATTCAAGTTAAATCAAAATCATTTTTGTACAATTTTGTCACAACGTGATGTTTTCATGTTCAGTAATGTAACTTCATCCATTCATGTTGGCACTGCATTATTTGTGTTGTGTTAACATGTAGGGCATTTTCCAAACGGCATTTATGCGCCCATGAAGGACTCCATTTGTAGGGGCGTTCCAAACAAAAGTGTACACCTGAATCCCTTCGTAAAGGGCCCTTTCAAAAGTCCGTTAGCGAAGGGGACATGCCATGGTCACTTCAAGGAAGTGAGTTCCGTTTGTGATCTTGGATGACGAGTTCTCGCGACTCATTTAGCAGCTAATGTGGTGCAGGATTTTAAATATGATTAATACAGTTAGAATATAGTAAAAAGATCATTTAGTTTATAGGACAGTATGTTTAATGTGTAAAAATAGCAACTTATAGGTTTCCTTTATTAAATTTTCCTTTTATTTACACCAAGTGGATTGAAAAAATGAAGTATTAAAAAAGTAGTTTATTTTCATCAAACGAGCGCTGGATTCAGAGTTCACATGTGCCGTTGTCAAGCTAACATTTGTTCAGTCATTCTCTTTGTGAAGAGAGTTCCAAACGCATACACGAGAGACAGTAATGCCCTACACCCTTCAAAGAATTCACTTCAAGTGCTCAGCCCTTTGAAGGGAGTAGGGCATAGGGATGCTCTCTTACGTTTGGAAGGTTTTTTGACCATATCCTCATTTCTTCTGTTATTTTGTACTCTGTGATCTCTTGCATTTTGTTCCTTTTATACTGTTTGTTGCTGTTACTTTCAGATCACATATTAAAACATATAGTCAGATATTGCATCCGGTATTTGTGCCTTTTTATTAATCTAGTAATTAAAGGGGATATTTTCTTTTTCACTTTATTTTATATTCCTTGATGCGTTAGTTTACACAAAAATAAAATGGCTATTAATTTACTCACCCCCAGCCCATCCAAGATGATAAGAAGATATTTATGGATATATTTGGTTGAAGTAATAAGTCAAATCAATGAAAGTCCAAAACGTTAATTCATTCAGCACAAAAGTAATCCCTGACCCTTGTGACGTCTTAGAAAACCAATTGGTTGATCTGTGCTAGAAACTGAGCGCTATTATCATAGATATGGCCATTATGGCATCTTTGGCTGAAATTCAATCGCATTCATGTGCCCTGCACACTTATAAGGGCAGATCCTTTGAAGTGCGAGTTGTGGTGGGAGATAAACAGCTGTTTAAATAAATATGTCCGTTTAAATCACACATGTAATGAATGCTGCAATAAAACAACACACTTTTCCTTTATCTGAGACCACCGTTCATGTGGTGTACCCTTCCTGCAGTAACTTTCAAGGGCACATGACACGTTCTCTAAGGGATTTAAGGGTTTGGTTATTTCTCTACTGATTATCTCATATTTTCCTTAAAGGCTGGTGGGTCTTTCCCATCTCTCGCTCTCTCTCTGGCTGTTGATTGACAGCAGCAGATTGACCTGGCTCACATTTTAAACTTTTTGAAACTCAAGCAGTCAGATCAGCTGAGCTCTTTGGTAGGACGGATCATTCTGATCTCTATTTTCCGCTACTTTGGTTGCAAATGTGTCCCTTTTGCAGTACAGTAGAGTAAAAAAAAAAACAAGGTTGTGCTCAAGTACCATTAAAACTAAACTGTAAGGGTACAAATGTGTACAAGACGTGTGATCCATGTTTATTTTAGTCTGAAGTTCTATTTAAACACTGTTACTATTAAGAGTTGCCTGTGTGACAACAGATATATTCATCTTGCTCCAACTCCTTAAAGACACATCCAGATGGATCTTCATTTCAACGTGTCAACGATGTTAATACCGAGCTGAATTGCATTAAATTCATATGGTTAAATGTTGTAATTAGATTTAAAGGGATTTTTCAACCAAAAATTCAGTCATCATTTACTCGCCTCCAAATCTGTATAAATGTCCCATAGCAGGACAAAAACAATGGTAGTCAAAAGAACCCCTTTTGATAGGTGGGGATAGAAAATGTTGGCCCCCTCCTGGTCACACACTAAAATGACCATTTTTGAATAATTCATTTGAAATCTTAAATGTAGAGCAATTAACATATATAATATTAGTCATTTAAAATATAGAAATTTTTATCACAACTAATCGAAACCGGTGACAAAACTGATCATATAGAAACAAGTTTATTATCTATCATATTTATAAAACAATTACAGTAAGATTTATAATTGACCAAACTTAAGATTGATGTTTTTACATGTTGTGTACAAGCTTCCCCTCATTTCTTTGGCAAGAAAACAACTAATAAAGGTTGAGTGAATCAGAACATGCTTACACAATCTAGTTTAAAAATATATAGCTTAATGCTATATACATTGACAGCTGTATTAATGTATCAGAAATAAGTACATTGCTCTTTGCTGTCTAGTAAACATTCAAACACTTCAAGTATAAATCTATCTGGGTTAAATTCACCCATTATCCCAAACCAGACCAATATTATCTGGTAGTTCTGAAGGTTCACTCTTTGAGTTTAGTGAGTTCCCATTTGCCACTTTCACACAGTCGCAACATGACATCATGATGCTGGTAATAAAAAACAAAGAAAGGACACATTCAAAATCAATATACTGATTTGTTGAAAACAACAGTCATGTTTAAAATATTGTCTATGTTGTGTTACATTAGTCAAAGTGAGAAGTCATCACCTTTTCCAGACTTCTCCTGTGACCCACGCTGATAAGGGTCATATCCATCTGCTTACAGGCTGCATACAGCTGCTCTTCTGCCTCTTCTGTCAGAGCACTAGTGGCTTCATCCAATACTAACACAAACATCATTAGAAACCCACGGCAAACATGTACAAAGCGTGATAAGAGTTTGTGAAGGTACCTGCATATTTGGGCTGCAGATAGAGGAGTCTGGCAAAGCAAAGCCTCTGCATTTCTCCTGGTGACAAAACTTCGTTCCTGTAGAAAGACAGCAATCCCATTTGCACATTTTTATTCCCTTTAAAACGTTTGGATGAAGATACACAAACTCACAAAAAAACAAAATCCGGTTTTAATGTTGAATGTTTTTGTGAGGGAAGCAATGTGTCCAGTGTATGTTTCTTACCAATTCCAGTCTACATTGGCATCCAGTCCTCCAATCCTGCTCGGAAGATTTGACTAAAACACAGAAACAAATGGCTTTTAACAAAAAAAACATTAAAAAGCTATTTGTAAACAGTAAACTGATGCAGTCTTACCAAACCGCAGAGTTCCAGGTATTTCAATATTCTTTCATCGTCTACAGACCCTATGATGACAATGTGAACTTGTTTAAGTCCGTGTGAGTTTTTGAACCACTTCAATATGTGTTTTTAATTTTCCTTGTATAATTACATACTTAATATGCGTTTCTATAATAACAATACAACCACGTTTATTTATTTGTTTTCTTACTAATTATAAATCGAGTCATCTATACCTGATGCTGGATATGTGTCCTTTAATGGATAGATCACCTGCAGGAAAAAGATGGCCATCATGATCAAAATGTTTATTTTGCATTTAATCTCAGAAAGAAGAATTGCTCACCTGCTCTCTCAACGTGCCGTCAGTCAGATATGGTTTCTGTGGTAAGAACATCACGCCCCTCGGACCAAAACATGTGGTCATCTCCACAGAACCTGAAGTAGAGAAGACATGTAATAGCACCCTCCTGTGTCCATATGAAGAGTTTTTATTTGAGCCATAATAACTAAGACAGTTAACTAACACATGATGTGTGTTAAAAACATGATGACCTAATAAAGAACATGATTTTTGAACATTTTTTAAAATGGAGTCATCTCATTTTGGAACCAAACTCTTGATATGTAACCTGTGTTTAGAATTGGTCTTGCTTGTTTCCTTATTCTCTTTTAAACTATTGTTTCATGTACCACTGCATGGCTCCCAGAGGAAGTTGAGGACTCTCAGCAAGGAGGTTTTTCCAGTTCCTGTGTTTCCCACAACAAGCAGGTTTGTTCCTTGAGTGATCTTCATGGTCAGATCCTTCACGAGCAGCTCCTGTGAGACTGGCGATCTATAAGAGAGTCGATCCAACACAAACGCTGTGTCTGCTGGGATGTTGTGAACCTCTGTATCACTTGAACAGAAACATGCTTGATTATTGCACAGTAATAATGTAAGAGTCATTCTTCATTGAAATCTTTTGTGTCTGTCAGGAACTCCAAAGGGGTGTAATGATACAAAAATGTGTATTATACAGCTACAGTTTTGGTACGTAACACATGATCAACTTAAACATATTTGAATGCTTTCTCTTTTCTCTGACTTAAGCATCTCGAGTTCCCTCTTTATCTAGTTTTATTTTTCAGTCAAGAAGGGACATACAGAACTCTTACCCATCAAAGTCACCTGTTTCCTTTGTCAGTGTATCGTATCTGTCCTGTTTCTTTGCAATGTCAGACATCACTTCTCGTAGTTCTCCGATTCTAACAATTCAGAAGAAATAACTTGCATTGTTATTTTGACAATTATTGTTAATGAAGACCCCTTTATCCACAGCACATAACATGTCTCCCTCACCTGTGGGTGTATCCGGCGACATCTGACACAGTGGTTGAAAGGTCTATTATTTGAGTGAAGCTGTTTATCAGATAAATGCAGACAAAGGCGTTCTGAAACGAACACAACATGCGATAAACACATTGGGTTTTCTCTGCTCTGTGTTTATGTTTGGCAATGCGTCTCACCCTACTGACGAGTGCACTCAGTTCTCCAGGTGTCAGGCCGTCGTACACCCCAGCAAAGATGGGTATCGCTATAACAACATAGCTGAGGATGCTCCCCATGTAGTCAAAGGTATTCACCCCAACTGAAATGAGAAAATAGACATCGTATGGCCGCCAAACCAAACAAATGTCATGACAGTATGTACGCTTGACAATGACGAAACAGTATGTTGTGTAAACGCCACAGAGACCTACTGTACATTAAGAGCAAAAAGCTTGAACCCACAACACTGAATTTGAAAAAAGCTCAGATGTTTCAGTACAGAGCTCTCAGAGAAGAGAGAAGAGGTTCTTACTGTAAAGCCAGAACTCTTTGTTCATCAGACTTCTCTGTGTGGATAAGAGCATGTGTAGCCTTTGGTTGGTTCGCATTTGTTCCACTTTCCCAGCCCTGAACAACATCATCATCATCATCATCACCTTTTGGTTGACTTATTTTCTCTGATATTTATGTAGGAAGTCTTTATGTAAACAGAAATACAGAAAGAACTAACTGACCAGTAGAAAGCGGCAGATTCAGCGTTTACTCGAATCTGCATGTGTTTGAACCTGGAAACATCACACGAGCAAAACGCATGAGAATAATGACCAACACAAAGAACTGCTGAAAAAAGCTCCGTCAGATTTACCTGAAATCTCCCTCTAGCCTTTCTTGCTCAACCAGCATGGACACAATGGGTCCTATCAAGATCTTATTAATGACCGTTCCAATACAGAAGTAGCCAAAGATGCTAACAAATCCAATCCAACCAGCACTGCGTGACAAGAACATCAATAAATCAACACAAGTTATTTTATTGTGCAAATATTAAACGTTGTCACAGATCAGATTAAAACAAAGAGTACAAATGGTTATCTTTCAAATCTGTTCAAATACAGATCGCTTTGAGCTTTTCTGTAGCTGTTAGAACATGGTGCTAGCAATGAGGTCCGTTCCTCAGAAATGCACACAGTTATAACACAGAACTTGAAAAATCTGAATAAAATCCTATACTGAATACAATATGAATGTGTTCTAGACACAGAGATGGACACATCTGCCCTCTGTTTCACCTGTTGAAGCACTGATAGGTGTAGTAAGAGATGGTAAATGGGGAAATAAGAAGTCGACTAGCCATGGTGCTCATCTGCTTACATAACCGATCTACATCCTGACTGATGCGCTGGTCTCTGTTCACACACCATAGCAAAGACAAAAGACTCTAAAATACTGACATTTTTCCACATCAAATAGATCATTACGCTGGTGTCTGGTGAATACATTACGGGTTGTCGATGTCTTTGTGCAGTGTGTTGAGGGTGTAGTAAACACGGCTCTGAAAGTAAGTGTCATGGAGTTCTTCGGTTAAAGTCTTCCTCCACCCCACATACAGCAGGCTGCAGATGTACTGGTCCAGACTCTTCAGCTAAATACAATGTGATCAAAGCACAAACTTAAAAACGAAAGCGATGCGTGTAGATGAAACCCACCCAAAGTTAATACACACAGCATCAATGTGCACAAAAGTCTTGATCTTAAAGCGTCAGTTCACCCAAAATTACCCTCTGTGGGTTCTGTGTTCTGTTCAACACAAAGTGAGATACTTTGAAGAATTTAGCAACGCAAACGGTTCTCGGGCACCTTTGACTGTCATTTCATTTTTCCTACTATGGCAGTCAATGATGTCACAGAATTGAAAACTACTGACATTCTTCCAAATATCTTCCTTTGTGTTTAAGAAAAAGTAATTTATACAGGAATGAAATGACACGAGGGTGCTCTCGTGTTTTGGGTGAACGATCGCTTAAAGAAAATGATCTCAAGGATCAGTGGTTTAATATCATCTGGTGGCTCATATATGTTTGACAAACTTACTGCCGAGTTAATCAGGATGAGAAAAACTGCAAAGGCCACCAGATCTCTGAATCTCCCATAATTCCTGTCAGACAGAACCTCGTAGAACTGACTGGGAATGAGACCCACCTGATAAATCACAAGCTGTACTGAAATCAAATGAAAGATATTGAACAATCACACCAGATTATTCTGAAGCTTATTAAACACCTGATAGTGTTGATTCTTATTAAACACCTGATAGTGTTGATGCTTATTAAACACCTGATAGTGTTGATTCTTATTAAACACCTGATAGTGTTGATGCTTATTAAACACCTGATAGTGTTGATGCTTATTAAACACCTGATAGTGTTGATGCTTATTAAACACCTGATAGTGTTGATTCTTATTAAACACCTGATAGTGTTGATGCTTATTAAACACCTGATAGTGTTGATTCTTATTAAACACCTGATAGTGTTGATGCTTATTAAACACCTGATAGTGTTGATGCTTATTAAACACCTGATAGTGTGACTCCAAGAAGGGTCAAGAACATCCGCACAGTTTGGTTGGACAAGGATGGGAAGAGGACCTTTAGAATACCGCAGAACCGCCGAAGGAACGTCGAGTCTAGTTTTGTACTTTCAGACAAATTCACACAACGGAAGACAGTTTATATGTGATGCACATCTTTCTTTCTTTTGAATAGATGAATGGATTCCTTACCGTTTGACACCGCTGTTCTTTATTTGTGGCATGATGAAGGAGGGTTAAAGTGACCATCGAATCGTACTCGATTATTTCAATGATGTTATTAAATGTATTGAATGAGCTTTGGGTTCAAAGTCTGATGCAGCATGTGACCGATTGTTAAACATGATTCAACAGTTACGAACTAAACCATCCGGCGCCTCTTGTTACAGTTATTTAGACACATTAAAATAATACGAACAGCGATAATAAACGTATTCTATCGCATCAGTAAAACATAAACTCATGACCGGTTATTAAATGTATCTGGTTAGTTCCTGTCACATGAAAACAACTCTCCTTCTTCTTCGACAGCGCAATGTGAACGCGCACGCTGTCTGACGCTGCAGCGCCACCTGCTGTGAGGAATCAATGGCTGCGTCCTCCGGAGGTCTCATTTGAAGCCTGCTACGTCATCGAGTCAGGTAGGACCCTTCTCATGCACGAGAATCCCGAGGACACATGATGAGGTGTATCCTTCGTTGCTAGAGATGACCCACAATTCTTTGCGTCGGCCAACGTCTGTTATTTGAATAAATGGCTGTGGCTGCACCTTCAATGAAAGATGTGGTGTTTAAATGTGAGCAGTTTACAATTTGTGTCACGTTTTTTAATCTTAGCAGGCAGATGTAGTAAACAGGTTTACAAGTGTTTACAACAGTAAGGCAAATAATGACACGAATGTTTAATTCATTTGACATAGTTCATGGTAGAAGAAAATAACGTTTTACCTCTTGAAATCACGTTGAATTAACTTGACATGTGTGAGAGTGCAACCTGTTGTCATGGCAACGTGGTACTTCCTGTTTCCTTTTCTGCCATTGTCTCGTATGCCTCCGTTGCCGGAAGGACACTACTTCCGGAGGACACAAGGACGCAGGCTTACGAAACGAGACACATCTGCCCAGTGTGGGGGTTTAACATTTAATACAATCAATACTTTAAACAAAAAAATATAAAGTGCATAATATGTAGCTTATGCATTTAATAATATGAAACGATGTATATACTTATATAAATATTATATAAGATCAGAATAATTATGTTTAATTTTATCACAGTGCTGCATATAAAATCAATAGTTTGGTTTTAATCTCCACGGCACGTAAACGCCAGAAGTACTTGAAGTTTCCCTCTCTCCGTGTTCATGAGCCAATCAGATGTGGTCTCTCAAACCAATCACATTTCAGAATCACTGTCGCGTCATCAAGTGTGCTTGTTGGTAACAGGTGATATGGATCGGACGCATTCCTTAATGATTATTGAAGGATAATAAAACGAAGTGATATGACAGGACTGTATTTGCAGTCTATAGTGGAGGATGGGGTGAGTTCACCTTTCGTTTGTTCATTTATTCATGATCGTTGATTTGGGTCACAGTGTGTCTGTGTCTTTAATTCGTTCATATTGACGAGCGTTGAGTTATTGATCGGAAAATAACATTCATAATTAACAAGGATTTATTTATTTATTTATATAAAAAACTGCCAAATATTGTCTTTTTCCATATGAGAAATAATTTGATAAGGGTTATTGATGAAGACTATCTGTGGTTGACAATATAATCTTGTAATAGTCATTTACCGTCATCAACCTTCTGGTATCTTAATGAATAAAGTGAATAATGAAAACTGTTATGATTTGGTTTGTGTCACGCACAGTTCATAGTGTACAGTGATGAATTTGAATCACATTTGAGGTTATGTGGCTCAGAGAGATGCACGTTTGATTCAGAAATTGTTTTATTTTCATAGACTCAAATGTAAAGAACATAACAGGATTTGAGAATAAATCCCATGAGCACAAAAATGTTCCACTGCAAGCGATTATTTACAAGAATGAAAGAAAAAAACCCTTTCTTCATCAAAAGGGACAACAAACATCAGTGCAACAAATTCAGATTTCTCAGAGAAACTTCTCAGAAAATAATTCGTGATTCTGACTATTTTAAATTTGATTTATTTTTATAAGGCTGATAAAATGGGAAAATAGTCTAAATAAAGCAGACTGATACTAAAAATAGGCACTGTGAGATATGACATTTTAACCAACAATAATGTACCCACAGCATAGCACAATAAGCTTTCCACGTCACGCCATGCAAATATACCACATGGCAAGTAAATCATAATATAGTGATTGTTCAACCAATAAATAAAAAGTGTCTGCGTTTAACTGAAACATATTTTCTTTAATTGACATTGATTCCCCTCTCATCTGTACAAATAACAATGTGTGACTTATGGCCACAATATCTAACAAGCAGACATGATGTGATATATATTAAATAGCTAGTCTACAGTGTACACAGAACTTTGATTTTTGCTTATATAAAAACATGAAGCGTTCTTGGTCAACCCACTTGTCACCACTGTCGTTGATCGGCCACTTCCACAAGACACAAAGTACATATGGAAGATCTATCCATTTGGTCAAAGTATGCGTGCCGAGTCAAGCCAAAAAAAATATTTCCCATAAAAAAAGATGGATTGAATATGAGCAGTTGAATGTCAACACACGTGAGCATCAAATACGTAAAGTTGATGATCGTATCAGTTTTAAACTTTAGGTATGAAAGAAACAAAGTGCTCTTGTCCGACCAGTAAAAAAATAATCTCTACAGCTCATCAGCTCCTGTTGAAAAGCTGCCGGCGTTCATTTGAGAGAGTCCTCTCGTTTATTTTGTTTAGCGATGGGCTTTCCATCCCGATGGCGTCTTCCTCTTCACTGCGCTTGTCTGCTTGTGTGCAGTTATTTGTTAAATGGCAAACAGGCCGGCAGTATGACTGTAGCACAGGTCGGTCCGGCTAACGGTTCTGCCACTTCTCCTTCCATTTCTGTCCATGTGCTTTTCTCTGGACTGTAACAAATGGTGGATGACTTATAGGCCCCCTGAAAGAGAACATTACTCATGACTTACTGTACATTCATTCTGTCAACAAGACAAGAAATGTACATTTGTTCATTTGTTGTGACCCTGTATAGCTATAGAAATGCTGAAAATAGGTACAGTAATGTGTGTTTATTGTTGTAAATGATAGATTATATGATACAATTTTGAGTTAAAGTGCAATGTTATTCACACTGTGTATTTGACAAAAATTCTAGAAGTTGGCTTCAGGCATGGGCTGAATACCGGTTTCAAGGTATACCAATGAAAATAAATAATTCAATCATGTAATTCAATGTTTGATGTTCATGTCTAATATATATGACAAAAATATATATTTTTAAAGAATATTGTAATTTTAAGGCTTTATTTTCACCTGACACACATGTTCTATATGTTGCTTCAAAATGAAATGTATTGTAAGTTATTTTTGTATACGCAGACATTTGGAAAAAACACCTTAGTGTCGCAATAGTAAAACCGCAATACCGTGAAACTGCTATATTTTGGATAAATGTTTTTCAATCTTTGGCGTACTTTCTCAATATTAAAGATATTAAGGATATACAGATTTTCTTCACTTTATTTTGAAATGTATAAAACAGCATATCACAAAAAAAATCTAATTGTGTTTTCACAGACCGGGTCACATTTGATAGACGCTTTTATTCAAAGTAACACTCAAGATATACATTTCTTTTATCGGTATGTGTGTTTCCTAGGATTGAACCCATGATCTTTGCACTTCTACGGCTCTATTATTTGAGTAACAGGAAGATTTGAAGCATTTTAGCCTTAATAAATATGGACATATTAGACCTTGACCACACTCGCTGGATTATTTTCAATCCATGGTTGGGTCAAAAGAGACAGACCCAACTGATGGTTAAATTAACCCAGAAAATATTTATATTCAACCCAATCATGGGTTCAACAACCAAGCATTTTGGGATGAAATAACCCAGCATAAGTTAAATTTTAACCCATTGGTTGGGTTTGTCCCTTTTGACTCAAGCCCAAGAACGTCTTGCGTTTAGAGAGTTTTGTCCACAGGGGGCACTACAGTCACTGTTTACAATTACATTTTAAATGTATGCAGTTGTCAATAAAATACATTCGATTTATATTTATTACAAGTTACGAGATTTGAACCCATGACCCTTGTGCTGCGAACAACCTGCTCGACCAACTGAGCTGCAGGAACCAATTCTTTTGATGGTTTTTGAAAGGGTTCCCAATCATGACAGAATTTCGAATACGTGTGAAGAACAAATAAAGCCTTCATTAATATTCAATAAGTAAGCAGTGATGTTTACCATGCTCCAGCTGTAGCCCCCGACTAAGTAAATACTGTCATCCAGAACGGCACATCCAGGACCGCTGCGTCCCTCCAGAATTGGCGTCTGCAGAATATTCCACTGGTCTGCTTTAGGATCGTAACATTCGACCAGCATCACATCCAGATGAGAGAATCCTGCACATAGAACATCAGTGTCACACACAATGTCATTTTAAATGGTTCACGTTTAGCAAAGTGTTACTATGGGATTTAATTATTGAAAGTAACTGTATTTAATAATCAAGATCTGTATTGATTTGTGTTGTAGCTGCTGAGGTTTGACTTCTAGCTGATTACCCTTTAAGTGATTGCCACCAATAGCGTAGAGGCGATCGTTCATGCCTGCGAGAGCGTGTATGGCTCGCTTAGTGTTCATGTCTTGTTTCCGGGCCCAGACGTCCATTACGGGGTCGTAGCAGTAAAGCCAGGAAACGTATTCTCCATTGTGTACTCCGCCTGAGTCAAGACATTCAAAATGCACATTCAATATGAGAAACATCATTCTTTTAAATGTGGTTTACCTATCGCATAGACATTTATTTAGAGCTTAAAGGAATATTCCAGGTTGATGTTGTTTTTAATAGCATGCATTAAACTGGTACTATCAGACAGATGTCACTGAATATCACATCTGTTAAAGCTCTAGGCTTTATACATCCTTTTTCCACCCCACAAAAATTAAGAATACAGAAAAGTAGCTTATCAGAAAGGCTCCTTGTTTGTGTGTTTGTAAATGGTGACATCGGATTGGCTAATGTTTTGTAAGGCGAATTTTCAAAAACTCATTCAAACTCAGAAATAAACTTACAATGATGTACAAATTCATATGAATTAGCCGACTTGTTAAATAGTTATGAATTCCTGTGAGATCGCCTGGCCCAACGTTAACTTCCGGTCTGTGTTTGGTTATATTATAACAATTGATCTTTTAATTAATTTATATTCATATTAATTTGTTAGTATTATATTGTATATTAACTGAATTAAATGAAATTGAAAAACTACTCAACAGTTATTGACTCTATAAAGAGTTCTACCGGAAGTTAAGTTTGGACCACATAACATTGGTTTGTGCCGCTGAAACAGTCAATTTAATTGTAAGTAGATTTCTGTCGACACAATTTTTGTTTATGTTTACATGCCACAGATGTCATTTATAAAGCTTAATCTCGTTTTAAACCCCAAATATTCCCTTAATGAATGTTCTCCGATCTGCCGTTGATAAACACACATCTAAGTCTTCATGACTTGCATGTCATCTGTTAGTAGACTTTCAGTCACTTTGACTAATTCACTGTTTGTATGAGAGTTATGGTCAAACCTGAGATGTATATTTTCCCATTGTGCACGGCGCCAGCATGTGCAGCCAGCGGCTGAGGAAGAGACGAAACGTAATTCCATTCGTTTGTCTCAAGGTTATAGGCTTCAACACTAGACAGATAACCTGTCTCGTTCCTTCCCCCAACAACGTACAAGTGCTTATCCAGGCAGCAAGCGAAGAAACTCGCTCTCCTGAAACAAAGACATGATGAAAAGATCTCTTAAAATCCGTCATCGCAGAGACTGTTTACAACAAACATGCCCGTAGCAGCCCGGAGCAAAAATTCATCACAGAGGCTTAAGAAATAATTATAGTCATATTTCCAGCTCGTGTTATGAAGAGCTCTCATTATTTCATGAATCGTAAGTCATTTTCAGAAAGCGGAAAGCTTCGTACCTTTCCTGCATGGGGGGTAGTTGAATCCAGCTATTGAATCTCGGGTCGTATCGACTCACGAAGTTAGTGCTGTGCTTGCCTGCAGAGAGAACATGTTAAAAGCTTGAGTCGTCATCAATTATTCACCAACACAAAAGAAGGTGTTTTTAAATTTCAAGAACAAACACTGAGACATTTCTCAACATCTTCTTTTGGGACGTTATACCACATGGCTGTGTAATGCTTCATTCGGATTGGCTGACGAACGTTCTATGGGTGTGCATCTAAAATGATCTAAAAACAAACATGAAGATCTAACAACAAGCTGTCTGTCTTCTTCTCTGATAACTGCATACAGGCTGAAGCAACGGGCTGAGATGAGACGCGTAAGATATGAGTCCTGTTAAATTAGCGTCCTATTAAAACTGAGCGCATTCCAGGACGATTACCTTAAAAATTTATAGACAGCAAACATTAAAACAATGTGATATACGGCGAATGATTGACGACGGGCCGTTGAGCTGTAACGGCCACGCATCACGGTGTGCATTATTGTCTAAGAATTCAACGGCCCGTCATCAGTTATTCATTACATATTTTTACAGATACGATATTTATTCAGAAGTTTACCATTAGGGTTCCACTGGTCCTCTCCACCCAGCAATAGCAGAAAGTTCTCCACTTCAACCACACAGTGATGGGCGCTGTTGTATGGCATTACTACAACACAGACAAAACCAAAACACATCAGTAATATCCAGTCAGACACAAAAATTGAACTAGGATATCAGACCGTTTCATTTGCCAATTACTGGATTCAACAGACATCAAGCCCTCAAGTCTACTTTATTAATAAAGCCCTTTCCACTACACAGAAAACAACCAAATAAAGAAACATAAAACCCCCCAAAAACAAAATCAACACACGTATTAAAAACATCAAGTCAGTCAGTAAAAGCCACCGAGAATAGAAACGTTTTTAAAACAACCTTACAAATGAATCCTTGTATTATTATGGCAAAAGTGTCATTGTCAGGTTCAAGAGAGGCGGTGGCCTTCAGATATCTCCCTCCTTTGAGAGGATAGTAACACAAGTGCACATCTCATGTTAGCCGTCATTTGCACATTGATTTGTCAGGAGGTTCAAGCATGCTGTCACGTGTTCGCCGATGGAATAGCTTGTCCTCTGTTGAACGTTCACTGTCACATGTGTACACGGTGGCAGGTGTATATGTGTCTGTCTCCTCTAATCCTTCAGCGACTGCAAAAGTGACCCCCCGTTAAAATGGAGAGAAATGGTCGTCGGGTGACAGTCATAATGAACACGATCATATTCACTCCATAAATCTCCGTCCCGTGCCTGTGCGGCGTAAATCAGTCGTACGCTAAGAGCCACCTGTCTGTCTCCATCATTCATTTCCACTGTCACATCTCCACCGGCTGATGGATCACAGTTGCTGTAAAATTAGACAGCCTTGAATCCAATCGGCCTCTTCTACCGCAGTGCAACTCTCACATCCAACCACTGCAGCCGGACCGCACGGCTCTGTCTCACCGGAGAGACGCAGGTCTACCTGTCACTGACTGAATGATTCTGGAAGCAGGTGACATAAACAGCTGCAGACAGACATGATGTGACATGAGATCTGAGCCTTGATCTTAATCATCTACACAAATGAATGAAAGAAAACACAACGTATCGCTAAACTCACTGATTCTGTGATTGACTAAAAGATATTTATGTGTTATTCAGTCTAATAAGTGTTTAGGAGATGTTTGAAAAGCATATTTTTGCAAAGTTTTGACGTTGACCTTTAAAATAAAAAGTATTTTGACTATATTTCACACCACAATCAAAAGAAAGTCATATGAAATTAGCCTATATTTTGCTTAAATAAGTTTTGAAAAATAAACGTTCCTACTTAATTAAGTTCTTTAATTATTTATTCATTTTTCTTTCTTTCTAGTCTTTAATGAATGAAAAAATATATGAATCAAACAAATGAAATAAATAAAAGAGACATAGAAATTAATGTCTTTCTTTTTCTCCTTCCTTCCTTTCCTGTTTGCTTTCTTTCTATTTTTGTGCATTGTGACATTACTCAGTCTCTTTTTTATTTATTTCTTTCATTCAGTTGTTTGTTGGTTAAATGTTTTTACTAACGTCTCCTATTTTTCTTTCTTTCTAGTCTTTAATGAATGAAAGAATATATGAATCAAACAAATGAAATAAATAAAAGAGACATAGAAATTAATGTCTTTCTTGCTTCCTTCCTTTCTCTCTCTGTCTTTCTTTGTTTCTCATTCTTTCTTTCTTTCTCTTTCTTTCTTTTTCTCCTTCCTTCCTTTCCTGTTTGCTTTCTTTCTATTTTTGTGCATTGTGACATTACTCAGTCTCTTTTTTATTTCTTTCTTTCATTCATTTGTTTGTTGGTTACAGTTTTTCACTAACGTCTCTATTTTTCTTTCTTTTTTACTTCAAATCTAAATCAATTATCACATTCAATAATTGTATTCGGTAAAGCAAAGAATTAGGAAACCAGAGGCAAAATGATTAAAAGTCATGAAAAACGACAGAATGTGAGAATCATTTAGATTTGATCATGTAATCCAGTTATTAGATTTATATGATAAAATAACAAAGTGTTACAGTAACCTCAACTATATTTTCATTCCCATAAGCCATTGCACGTGGGCTCCACTAGGTGTCAGTCAGCGCACGTGGCGGTGAACCAGAGAGGCAGAGAGACGCAGTCATGAGAGCCGTCCTAAATAGTGCTGATGAAGGTTTTAATCAGTCGCCGTTCCCCCCCTTTTGGGTCTCGGCTCATTGCAAAGTTATGATTGAATGTTAATAACCTGCACACCCCAAACGACATCAAGGGGGTGCTGGTGTGTTGAGAGGATGATTTCGCAGTTTGGTCTCTTCGCCTGGCCATGGGCCATTTGATACTCGACGTCTGAGGCAGAAATAAAGGACATTACACTATGACCTTATGAGTGTAAGTTATATAGATCCAGATGTAATTCATTAATGGATGTGCATGCAGGTTTGGGCGAGCGAGGTATCTCTGTAGGTCTGGTTCCTCAGGGATGCAGTCATCGGTTGGCTGAACTCATTTTTTCAGCTATAAAACAAAACGACTGCATGCTGCTTAATGTCTTCTGTTTTGGTCTTGGAAAGCAATAGAATCTACGCAGTCGTTTCAATTATAACGTCGTGTCTTTTAGACTCGATTCAGTTTTAAACTCTGTTTATGTAGTTTAAATAGATGATGACTGTATTTTTGTAAGGGTTCTCTTGTTGAGACTCTTTACCGGCTGTGTCTGCGAGTGCATTGATTTCCCACAAGCCACCTGGTGCTGTCATACATATAACTGTTCCAATGACGCAGAATTCTGTACAGTCAAAAAATGATTGATCATGAACTGCCTCTAAAGGTTTATTAATAGTATATACGTCTATTTTAAGATACGGATTAACAAAAAACAACATTTGCTTTTGGCTTTGTTTTACAAACCAGCTAATTCTTTTGAGGGAATTATGCAAATGAGCGAAAACCATTGAAACCAATTGCTAAAGAAATCATATTATTGTCCCAATTGTTTCTCATGTCTTCATCAATATCTTTATCTTTCATATTTCTTAAAATACCAAAGTCTGCTATGAGGTTTTTTAGTCGTTGAAATTATAAATGGAGAGCGAAAAGAGATGTTTGTTGAGATTTCTTTTGAGCGAGCAACAGTATTCGCACATGTCTACAATATGAACTATATCATTTAAAAGTAAAGAAATATTTAATAGCGATATATGTAAAAACCTTTTTTTGTAAAGTTTACCATCACGACACATTCCCATGATGATGTCACTCCTCACAATCCATACACAGATTTGTGACCAATTTGAACTATTTAAAAATTCAGAGATTGTAATTCGTCGTGCCAAAACACAAACCACTGCCGCTTCCTTCCCCGCCGTTCGCCAAGACGGATGCACTGGCGAGAACGTCGTGCCCTAATAAAGCAGTTCAATAAGAATACGTGTCATCGTCTGATGATGAATCTTCACAAGATCATTAGATTAAAATTAATCTCGCCGGCACGCTTGTGCATAAAGACAGGGAGAGAAAACAGAAGCCAATCCAGGCGTTACAGCTCCACAATGGTGTGAAGGCAGTCACGCTCTGATTAAAAAGTTACATTAAAAGTGATAGTGCTACATCATTACCTCTCTGCTTCTCGGCACGGGCCGGCGCAGGGAGGGTTCGATCTGCGCAAGAGAAGGGAAAAGAGCAAAGCACTCACTTGTAAGGATCTTCCATGTCTTCTTTTCGTCGTCGTAGTACTGAACCAGATTACTGGGGAGGCGGTCGGGACCCGGGGGCAGGCCCCCAACCAACAGGAGCGTCCGTTTGTTTGAGCGAATCCTGCGTTACACAAAAACAGACTCATTAGCAAGTCTCTTATTAGCCGCTGTTAGTGCATAGCGCTTACATATCAAACGATACGCCACGGCACGGTGGGACGTGTTTAACGGCAGATAGAGAGACAGAGAGATAAATATTCTGCCATTATTTACTTTCTGTATGACCTGTTTGACTTTCTCTCTTCTGCAAAACACAAAAGAAGATATTTTGAAGAATGTTGATAACCAAACCACCAGAGCTGTCACGATTATGAAATTTGGCTGACGATTAACTGGCTAATAAATCGTGGCGATTATGACGATTAATTGTCTGTTTTTAGAGCTTTGTCATTTAATTCTCATACATTTTTAATTCAGCTTTGAAACAACCATATTGTTCTGAATATAAGACAAAAAATGGGTCATCATATATTTAAGGTTTAGGCTTTTACCCGTCAATAATATTGCCAAATATTTGTAAATTAAGTAAATTGATCAGGAGTGAATTGAAGCCCCATTCAAATGCTATCAGTTTTTTCTCACTTGTAAGACTACAATACAATTTTTCGTCGATTACATTTTGCTAGACTGGTTTTCACACTGAGATTAGCCTAAACACTATTAAATTCTACCGCAGGTTATTTTTATGGTATATGCTTTAGTTTTAGAGTGATAAAGTGTGTTGTGGTGGTACATTTTACAAGTATAACCATGCTTTAGTTATCACATATACACTAAACTATACAATATGCCGGCACTACAGCTCCACCTATTGTCTTCTATAGAGATGTGCAATAATTGCGATGATCTGAAACCATCGCGATGAGGTCAAACAATCGAGATGAGACGATTAATGGTGACAAACAACGCTGAACTCCATTGTACGAGAACAAAATCACATTTCTCAAAATATCTTCTTTTGTGTTCCATAGAACAAAGAGCCATATACACACCACACGAGGGCGAATAAATGATGACAGGGGTTATCTGTCCCTTTAAATTGAGTGACAGTGTCCTATTGTATTAAAGGTTTTGTAGGTTGTGTCTCTAATGGAGAATATACCAGTGCATCACGACACTGAACTCTGATCTCTTATTATTGTAAAACACACTCTGATAACGCATGTAATCACTTCTAAAATGATTTTAAATCGAGCTTGTGACACGTACAGTTATGAATGGTTAACCTCAACATGTAGATCTCACGTCATTTTCCATTCGCTCACATTTCAAGCTCATTCATGATGTGCTTTTCCTCAAACTGTTGCTGACAACATCAGCATCCATTGTGATTGTGATCCAGACCATAAGATCCAAACAGATGCTGACAGGTCTCATGACTTCACGTTCTCATCCTATTGGTCAAAGCTGTGCGTGTGACTACTGTCAACAGTAAAATCACCTGCAATCCTTTTTATCCTGCGTAACGCTTTTAAGATTCCAGTAAATAAATGGACGCGCATGCAAGGTGTCCACTCAATCATGCAAGAGATTAAATTCAATAAAACCAGTTTGATATCAATCAATAATACAAACTCCTGAACAACAGGTTTAAAGACACGCAGCTTTTCCTTTAAGATTGAATAAGTGCTTTAAAAGCTTGACAACATCCACTGAGTGCAAGTGTTTTATTTGATGATCCCTTCAGCTCAATGAGATTAAAGGCATGATTAACAATTCTCTCATCATTTATTTGACCTTTATACATTTCAAACTTGTACGACTTTCTTTCTCCTGCAGAACACAAAAGAAGATATTTAGAAGAACGTTGATAACCAAAAACCATTGGCCTCCATTGACTTCCATAGTATGAACACCATACCATTGAGACTTTTCTCTAAATATCTTCTTTTGTGTTCCATCGTATAGAGGTTATGAACCACGTAAGGGAAATAAATGCCAGTCATGTATCCTAGATGTGCATTCACTGTTCTGTAAACTGATTTCATCAAATCACCATTCAGGTTTGTCAATCAAGATCTGGCAAACACCGAACCGGTTTGGACAGTCGATCCGTGGAGTGACGATCAAATAACAACAGACGATGAACAATTTATCATCACCACCAATTACACCCACGCTAATTCTGTTAGCAGATACGTATTTCAACACTCATTAAACCTTTTGCGAGATGACTTCTATAAGATCTTCATTTCAATTCCAGAACAAAGAAATACTTTCCAACAATCGATTCCGGTTTATTCCACGGTCAACTATTCCTGCTAATTATCCCATCTGCAGACTGCAATAACGTCTGCAGTATGCAAGCTTGCAACAATGCCGAGATTAGTCAACCCTGAAACAGCACTATGAGGAATCGTGGAGAATCTCCCCGAGAAGAGCAGAAGTCCGGAGCAGACATTGCAACAACATATAATTCCCAAAAGCAAAATGCTGAGATCAGTACAGCATGCCCCGTGTATGATGACACCTGTCACATACTGTATAGCATATGGACGTGATCACGTGAACCGTATACAGATGCAGGATTCCACATTGACTTCTTTCTATTTTATCTCCTACATCGTCTCTGTTGACATACAAGCCACAACTGAAAGAATCAAGTCAGTTTTTTGTTCTTGTGCAACCGAATTGTGATGTTCATGCATTCTTCTATATGTAAAGTTTTGCAGAGTAAAGTTTTGCTTGATCGTGTCTCGTGTCTCGATATCATTTTAGATGTGGACTTTCTGAAAAGAAAAGACAATGAACACTACTGATGTTGATGACTGGATATAACAGAGGAGCGCTCACCTGCTGGCTGTGGTTTGTCTGCAGTGCTGTCTGAAGGGCATCAGGTGGTAGTTCATGGCATCCATCAGCAGTTTCTGGCACACCGGGTCGCTCCTCATAAACTCCACGGACTGCACCCTCTCCACCAGCTCCGGGGCCGGGATGAGGGCGAAGCGCAGGCGCTTCATCAGGTCAGGCGCGTAGTGCATCCTGGTCTCCCTGTCGTGCTCCAGCCACAAGACGGACATCTGAAAAAGAGCCAGCTCAGACTCAACGGGCGGTGGCAGGGCGTCCAGCATGGCGCACATCTCCTCGAAGTTCAGCAGGAGCACGTCCTCCACCAGGTACTTGTTGGCCAGCTTCTTGGTCTCGTCCAGCCCGTGCAGGGCGGCGATCTTGCAGATCTGCTTGTAGTTCTGCACGGAGATCTGGTCGTTGAGGAACTGCACGCTGAGCTTGGTGATCTGGGGGACGTTGAGGATCTTGCTGACGGAGAGCACCTCCTCCACCGTGTCCAGGGACAGGGTCACGTTGGCCGTGTAGAGGTACTCGAGCACCAAGCGCAGACCGATGGACGAGCAGCCCTGCAGCACCAGGTTGTTGATGGCGGAGCGCGGGCTGGGCAGGAGCTTGTCGTCGGGGGAGGACGACGGGGTGCCGCTGCTGCCCTGGTCCTTGGCCGCCAGCCCATCTTCTCTGTTGAGCACGTGCGTGGCGAACAGGGACCTGAAGTACTGCGAGCAGGACGCGAGCACGGCTTTGTGGCAGTGGAACTGTTGTCCCTGCGCGGTGAGAGTCACATCACAGAAGAGCTGTTTCCTCCACAGCAGGTTGAGACCGTGCAGCAGAGTGTCGCTGTGGGTCGGATCAAACGTGGAGGTTCGGTCACCCGATCTGGACATGACTCCGGGGCTGCGCGCACCTCCTGCGAGTAAACAAAGCCATTGGTATTTCTCATCTAGTGCACATTCATTCCCGTGGTGCGCGCGTATGTGTGCGCGAGATCGAGAGACCGCGGCGGTAAGTTCAGCAAACCTCACGATAGACGCAAACTTGGCTCGTCGTTCATTCCGTTATCCGCACGAGCCATGCTGTTATCTGCCCCCCCCCCACCACCGCACGACGGATAAACGCGCGTCCCCCGATATGCGCTACAATAGCAATTAGTTTGTCTCCCGCAACCATCATCGCCATCGGATGTGCGGTTGCGCATCGCGTCTGTCGTGAAAACGCCAGCGCGACGCGTTATCGAGCCGTTCGTACGCGGACGAGCTGACAAACGGCAACTTATTTCAACCGACGACTGCACATTGGCGCACCGCGCGCGCCCGTGCCAAATACGACGATGTTATAGCAGGCGTCCGAAAACTTACCTGACTTAACGCAAAGTGAAGCTTCAAGTCCTTCGGCGCACTTTTCTTTGTTCTTGTCCTCTCGCTGATGTGTTTTCTCAAAGTCTATGATGGACGGGTGAGAATAATACGCATTGGTATCCACTCATTTGATGCTTGTTTGTCCCTGTGATCATTTAGGTTTGCCCAGAATTAAAGGAAAGAGCTGTGCGTGAGTGCGAGAGGAGCCGTGTGCTTTCTGCAAGAGAAGAAGAAGAAGAAGAAGAAATATACGTGTGACAAATTATGCTACCAAGAAACAACACATCATTATCCTTGGGCCTGGGGCTCAGTGAGTCGTAACGAGAGTAATAGGAAATCCACGGTCGGGGAGAGAAACGGACGCGCATGGCCGGTGGAGAGAGACCGCGCAGGGGTATGGATGCTGGAGAGACTCGCAAAATTATGGCTCAAGGCTATTGTAAAAACTGTCGAGCGTAAATGACTGCGATTTCAAACATCTATGGAAAAAAGACGAGAGGAGAAAAGGCGAGTCTTTCCTCTCTTTCTCTCTGCGTTATGGAGAGAAGCGTCAAGTTTTAGTGCGCATTGCTAATTAGTCAATTTCTCTGTTCCTTCACAGCCCGACGACTCTGCCGCTGAGCTGAAACTGCTAATTTCTGGGACCAGCCTTTTTTTTGGGCTCTGAACGGGGGATGGATGAATGGCTTGTCTCGCACAAATGACAAAAAGCCCCCCTCTGCCTTAATCTCCATCGCCAAAATAACCCCATCTTTCCCTCCTCTTGCTCAGTCCTTCAAAAGAACCTCGGCGACTTTAGACAAACTTGTATTGTGCTCTTCACTGAGCATCACGGGGACGGTATAAAACACATTCAAATTGCATTATTAATTGTGTACTTGAGATGTGCTTTTTTGCCTTTGCCAGGATTATTATATTCACTGAAGCCGTTTATTAGACGCACTTTCATGTGACCATATTCCGGTGAAAGAATTAGATTAGAACTCAATTTTATTAAAACCACATGGAAACTGCGTACGTACTCGAAAAGAACACACAGGACATATGCACTTCCAAATAATTCATGTCCCAAGGTTGCTGACAGGTGCTCAATATGGAAACAGAGTGTGTTTGGTGTAAATTGTGCAACCCTATAACCTCGTGTACTTGCACACTTTACAAAACTGTTCACTTATAAACCAAAGAAAGCAATCAAATGTATGTGCACAGGTCTCCTCTTGCATCACGCAGTGCAGGTAACTCATAATGCATTTGTCTCCGATGGGGGATTGATCACATCATGTGACGCATTCATTGGCGAAGATGATCATTGCATTACCTGCCTGGTGGCCAAAACATACGTTTCTACTTTGCATTACTGCCAATTCTGAAGAAACCGTACTCGCTTTAGTCTTACTGTCACACGACAGATACAGGATTATGAAATCATAATTGAATACCATATGTACTAAATGATGTTTGAGGCAATTATCTTTAGGAGCATCGCAGTGTGTTGTGTTGTAAAGATCTACCTGTCGGCTCATTGAATACACCGGAAGACCAAATGCCTAGAAACAATGCGGATAAGCTTAGTGTCAGTGAGAAACTGAAATCATTCAAAACAGCAGAACCGAGTGCAAATGTAATAATGTTAATAAAAGAGAAAATGTACAGAATAAAACAAGTCTTGCTACAGTATGGCCAATTAGTCAAACACATGTATAGTGTTTGTTAGCAGGTACGATGAATGATTCTCAAGCTTCATACTGTAGCGTAGTCGCTTGACATGCAAGACGGATTTATGAATGCTATATAGCCATCTGGAAAACAGCATCAAGCCTACGAAGCCATTAAAGGAAAAGGTTTGAGATAAAGCATATGGATCAAGTGAAGGATTAAACTTTTTCGTAGTTTTTTTTTTGTTCTCTCCACATCACAAATGGCTGAATCCAACACTGCGTGTGCTACTGATGAAAGTTTCATCGCTGATGTCCTCGTATGCTCTCCGGTAGTTCCTCACGCTGTGCGTTTCAGTGGAGCAGACCTCATAAATAATTCAATCACAACAACTATTGTCAATTAATTCTTTGTTTGAAGATGATGACGGACCACAAACACCAACAGATTCATTATTGTCTAATCCAGTAATGGATAAACATCAGATGCATCTCACGTAGACTCAACCTGAGGTAGATACTGTCACTGGGTCCTAAAGCAACGTATTTCACCTCAGATTGATGCTCAAGGCCTCACGTGCATTTTATTTGGAATTCAGCAGTTTCTCCGTGTTCATTAGAACAAAGACATTTATAAAGATCTGGAACAACTCAAAGGCGAGGAAATGATGACAGACGGATCTCTTTAAAGAATTGTATTTCCATCTTTACTGCAGTAGTTTGAAAAGGGTCTTTTTCTGTTCTGTGTACAAGTCATTGATGGGTTTGGGTGATGAGTGTCAGACTCAAAGGTGTTCAGATCTGGGCTTTATACAGACCACTTGATTCCATCCATCATTTCTTTTTAAATCTTGCTTTGTTCACAGTGTCATTGGGGCTTCATAAGGGTTCTGATCAAACTGTTTTGATATGATGTCATGATGATATGCTGGATAGCATTAAGATTTGTACTCGCTGAAGTAACTGAAGTGGTCAAATCTGTTCATTAGATGAGGTCGTCCCAATATAGTGTATTTTACAGGATGGGGTTTCCTTAATCTGATGTTTTTGTTCAATTCATACAAATTAGCCATCATGTAAAATAGGTACACATGATTAAGGGGTTGAATTGTCACATTCTGGTCACTGTATGAACAATCGCATCAATGAATTTGATGTTTGTTAACTACAGCTGATCATCGGCTTTTGGCTGAAGAAGAACATCAAATAAACTGCCTCTAACATTTACATCAGTCTGTATATTGGAGAAGTGTTTGGGGGAGATTTTATGAAGTGAAATTAACCTCGATTAACTAAGTGATTCAAGGAAAGACATGCAACAACTCTTAATTCATTCAAATAAATATTATAAAACTACATAAAGAACTCGTATTAACTGACTAAAGTATTACAAATGTGAGAGATATATAAATGCATGCATGATTTTAATGGCAATACCACTATTGTATACATTAACAGTATTTAGTTCAATTAAATCCAAAGTAACTGTAATTAAATTACAGAAAAATAAGAGTAATCCCTTACTGTACTTTTTTAAGGGAAAAGTCATTGAATTCCTTATTAACATATTTACATCCAACACTGGATCGGAGATGTATAAAGACCTTATGTTTTTACTACATTAGAATGAGCTATTTCTACATCACCTTACATAGAATCCATCATGTTGTCTCTGTAGTAGCTCTGGACAAACTGCAGAGGTGTTTTCGTATGTTGTCTCCTTTGGCAAAGAAGCGAATACGTGATTACATCTAATGGAAATGATGGAGTCATTTGTGATGTGGAGCAAAAAGAAAGATTATTGCTATATTGGCAGAAGCTGTTTTATAGATTTGGATGTATTGAACACATTGTTTAAGCATTAGGGATAAAACATTGTATGAAAAAATGTCCACAAACGTTTCTATTCAAACTGGATTTTGGAGGAACATGAGGGTGAAATAACTCAACAAACCTTTTAAGAACATCTTATTTAAAGTACCTGGCTGGGGTTTACAATGACGGTTTTCCTCCCGTCTAAACTCGTGACACGAGGAGACCAGGGGGCTTAAATTGATATGACATCAGCTAATTCTCAGTTGACTTGTTATACATTCTGAGTCGGTCGTCTTTGAGTCTATAAGTCTCTCCGGGGGCCGGCGGACTTTAGATGGAGGGGCACCGTGCTCGTGGCGTGTTATGGAGGGGCGTCGATCCAGCCTCATCACGTTAAAAGCGGAATCCGTAGACTAATTAAACCCTCAGAGACTGCAGATCGCAGACCAGATTTACAACTCTTTCCACAACTGTTAAACCAACTCCTATTTATCGCACAAATTACAGACACTGAACCCCTGAGTGAACCGAAGGCCGGACGTCAGCGAGACTGGGTTTATGTGGAGATGTGTTCACGGCGTGAGATACGGGTCCTAAACTCTGACTATAGGCTCTGTGAGACGTTTGAAATGTTATTTGTATTTAAGGTGAAACTTGAATTAAAATATGAAAATGCTGTCGTTCAAAACCCGTATGGGACTCTTTCTTCTGTACAACACAAAAGAAGATATTTTGAGAAATATTTAAAGAGTTTTGGGTCCATAAAATGGAAGTCAATGTCATCTTTTGTATTCTGGTTTGGAATGACATGCGAGTGAATAATTATAAAAGATTTTCCCTTTATTTGTTAAGAAATACATTTACCATACAATGCATGTGGCTTGTACGCTTATTTGTTTCTTTGGACAATCGTAGGATCTGGCGGCAGACGTATAGTCCTAACACAGAGAAAGCTAATTTTAAGACAATGTATGTAAAGACACAAGGGTACACGGGACTGAAAGTTAAAGGTTGAAACTCTTCCAGGCATATTTCGGTGTGCCTGGCTGCAGAGGCGAGAGTATGCTAAGATAGAAAGTATTATTTTCCTAAATGGAAGGTGTCAGATCGTCACGCTGAGGTGATCGGCTGTTCGAGATCACTGCTTCCCATCTGCAATTTGTGACGTGTGAAAGATTCAGCCCAAATGTGCTCACAAACTGGAAACCCACAGCACTTTTCCTTATCGGTGCCAAGCAAGATAACCAGCTGCTTTACAGATCAGAGAACATATCATATTAATATCATGAAGTGTTGCGATATCATCTTGTTTGTAAAAATATTTTTGTTAACTAAGTGCGGTGGGACGGCAGATTCTGAGAGAGAGGGGCTGCTTTTTTCTTTGTTGTTTTATTTCATTTTTGCCTTATTTTGTATGTTTGTTTTGCCGTATCTGAAGTACGGTTATGAAGAAATGCTGGAAGTTTGCAGTAGATTACACCTTCACTGTTCTACATGTTCATTAATGAAAGTTAATCTTGTTAGGGGTGCTCGGGGACTTTAGCTTATGAGATTTTACATCACTGCTATTAACAGTTTTACTGTCGATAACAAACATTGACGGATTACAAACCTGTATGCTGTTCTTTCTTCTGCAGAACACAAAACAAGTGTTCTGTTGATAACCGAACAACATCGACCCCTATTGACTTCCATTGTACTAATGCAAAACATCTCAAAATATCTTTCTTCTGTGTAAAACAAAAGAAGAGTCATTAAAAGGCGAATAAATGATGACAGATTTGATATTATTGGTTAAACTGTCTCTTTAAAGTGTGCTACTAATGTTGTGTGATATACTGTTCATATTGATCCTCGAACAAATTAAAAACTAGGGCTATGCAATATATAGAAATATTGCACGTGTGTATATCGTGATGGGAGTTATTTAATTCTTGGGAAGGTTATGTATGGTCAAAGATTTGTGTGGATGTGGATAGTATGGTATCTAGTTGGGATATGCGTGCGTGCGCATGAAAGCGTGCTCGTGCTCTGACGCAAGTCAAACAACAGTCCTCGAAGCGAAATTAGTTTTATACATTTTTGCTTGTTTACTAAATGTCAGATTTGTTTAATGCAACAGTAAAACACGGCTGTTCACTTTCACATGTTGTAGTGATGCTTCCTTTTTCCTAGAATAATGTGAAATATATGTTGGTTATATCATTTCTTATAGATATATATATTTTATATCATATATTTTAACACAATTTAATTTGATTTTAGAAATTGAAATATTGCTTGAATATCGCATTATTTAGCATGCTATCGCAATTTTCCTCAGTATTGCACATCTCTATTAAAAACGAACGATATCAACTGTACATGAAAACAAAAAGAAGTTTTTAGGAAAGTGTTCGGTGTGTTTGTCTGTGCACAAGTTGTCTCTATGACGCTACGATGTGTTGAGTGTGTACCAGAGCATAGCATTGGCGTTGCTAGGTGGTTGCTAGGGTGTTCTGGGTGGATGCTTACCAGCCCTAGAAATACACCAGGTTTTTGGGACGTTGAGAAAGAAAAAAAACGATTGTTCAAACATATGAAGAGTATATGAAGGTGTAAATGAATGTAGAGGTCAAATAATCAGGATTTGAATAATATTGACTTTTGAAATGTAGACTTGACAAATCTGAGTTCATTTTAAAAACTTAAACTCTCATTTTTAAGACACACGAGACTCAAAAAGTAAAAGTTGAATCTCATTGATGTCTAGTAGAGAAACTCATCTGTGATTGTTCTTTCAAAAAGTCTGAAAGTGAAGTCAGTCGGGAGGCGCTGTGCAGATATATGGTGCGTAATCTGTAATTGTCAACAACAAAATGAGATATTTGGATGATTCGATAAACACGGCGAGGCTGTGCGGCCCACAGGGGTGTTGATTAGGTGGGGTAAGTTTGCATTGTTTTTCCATCACATATGGGGTTCTAATGGGCGAGTCCCCAACCAGGTGGGCCCTGGTGTTTAGAGACCTACGAACGATCACTCATGACAAAGAAAACAGCAGAAGAGAGAGAGAGAGAGAGAGAGAGAGAGAGGGGGAGAGAGAGAGAGAGAGAGAGAGAGAGAGGTATCAGGGTAGCAGGGTGTACCTCAGGGAGCAGCTGGGCAGCTAGGACACAGGCATTATGGGATACTAGAGGGACGCCGGCACACGTGAGCTTGCGGGCGAGTGTTTGTATGCGTGTGTGTGGGTATCCACCCTCAGGGTTGGCAGCGGCGACGGAGCCGTGTGCGCTGGAGCAGCCGTGGACGCAGTGGCGCGATCACCTGGGGAAGGTAAAACCAGCGGAGCAGAGCTGATGCGTATTTCTGGGGAGAACTGGGAGATTTTATTCGTTAAAGCGGCGCCCAAACGCTCCTGTCTCAAAAAAAGAAAAAAGAGATTAGAAGAAAGGAAACGCACAGGGGAATCGGAAGCATGAAAAGTATCCAAAATCTTGTTTTTAAAACCAGATGCTATATGATCAGAACAATATGTGATTTCTCTTTGCTGATCATTTTGTTTTGTGTTTTGATAAATTGCTGTAAAATGAATTTTAGTGATAATTGTTGCTCACAACATAAATCATACATCAAGCTTCTGTATTGAACAGAAAACATTTCTAATGATTGTAAGAATAGTTTTATCATGAAGTCAATGTTCGGCTGATGGTAGATGGTATACTCACACTTCTAAAGCATCTTCACTGTTAGACATTTAAACATTGGCTTTAGATTCAAACAAAATTGTGGCCAATGGCATATGGCTGGTTGACAAAAATACTGTATGTGTCTTGCGGTGTGACAGCAAAAAACTAAACAAAAATCGAACAATGAAGATAAATCTCTAGTATTCTATTCTGTTTGTTTGTCATTCCATAGGACACGTGTACGGTAGATTTCTCGTATACAGCTGTTTTGACACTTTGTCCCGTTTCAGTTATTTGCAAATAAATCCAAGTAAAAAGGAATGATAAGTGACCTTGACTCATAGGTCAGGTGACCAAAAGTGGAAAGATGACATCATGGATGTTTGTGCACCAGCCATTGACATGAATGACATGCTAACAGAAGCTCTCCAGGTATTACACCTGCTGGGTTGTACAAATATATAAATAAAGCGATTCATGTTTTCCTCATGGGGACCAAAACATCCCATAAATACCCTCAAACAATATTCATTATACCCAAGTACTCCTTTTATAGAATAGACACCTACACAAAACCTTTCACTACGTCATACTTACAGTATATCCCCTTTTAGCACACGCACGCACACACGCACACACACACACAGCGAGCAACACACTGTTATAGCATCTAGCATCAGCCCCTCCTTCACTAATCTCCCCAAACATTCATTTGAGTAAAAAAAATCAGACATCCTCAGACATTAAGTCTTTCATTTCTCTCCAATCTTTTGTTTTGACTCGAGCGTTTCCCTCACGGAAAAAGCGCTTTGTGTCTAATATGGTCAGCGCCACACAATTACTCCCTCCAGTGAAAAGTGAAACAAACGCAGGGCAAGCAGAGCATTTTGCATTATCTGCGCTCCTTGGATAGTCTAACCATAATAACTGTAAGACAACGTCAAGCCCAGGCTGCCAAGCTCATCTAGCGTGCATTCGAACTTCACAAATGAAGTTTTACTGGAGGTGAAATGAGTGTTGGGTAATGGCGCTCAGATGCTGGACTGCTGCCATGTCTTCATGCACATTTCTTTGAAGAATATAAAGCACATGTATGAATATGTATGTACACGATATACGACATATGGGCAGCTGGTATAAAATTGCAAGCGGTTACAGTATCATCATTTCTAGAATTCAATGATTCAATGAGGACATTCACCTCATCAGTTATTCCTATAGTAAGTGCGACCCGCTCATTTTTTTGTGATTTACAGTTTTCTACATGAATTCATATTACATAATGTAAAGAACGTTCTCTGAAAATATAACCTTGATATCTTTAATATTGACTGATTGACATCATGTCAGAGATGGAAATCATAGTGAAATCAAACTTTTGATGCTCGTAAACTCAGAATGAGATTTTGAGACTTTTCAGGTCACAATAATACATATAGGCCTTTATGAGCTCATACTGTATAGAAGAATCTTCACCAAACAGAATTTTGTGTTTGTTAACAATAAAAAGTTCACAGACATGTCGTATAGTAAATACCCAGATTAAATATAAAGCCTATAAAAGTCTCATCACAAATATTACATCACAGATTTCGATGTCACCACTATTTCATTTAAAACTCTAAATGAAAATCCAAAATGTAAAGATGGAAATCCATACTGCGGTAGTTCATAGTTTAAATCTATTTTCTAGTTTATAGCGTATAGACTTAATCATTGAAGTTCAAAATTCTGATTTGGTTTGTTTGCAATTGTAAAACTGATCATGTTTAAAGAAGAGTGTTTTTCCTTTATATATTCTATAACATAAATACACAACAAATAAATCAGTAAATATGTATGCTGGGTTGGGTCAAAAATGTTGAGCCTAAGCTTTGAGTTCAATGAAAACCTTACATTTATAGGTTAATATGAATCAATATTTGCCTTGACACGAGACGCTTTCTTTACAGTGTAAATAAGTATATTTCTATCATTATTATTTGTCTCCCACACTGATCATTTTCTTTCAAGCGGAATAGAATCTGTTATTGTGGCCTATAGAAACCCCCATATTGTGAAACCAAAAGTACACAAACGTCCACACATCCGTCAGGCCCGAATCTACGCCTCCGTTTCTCTTCTGCGCTTTGCTTTTACTGTCACAGTGTAAGTATTAATAAAGAGATTTTGTCAAACGTAACTGGTGCTTAATTGCCGGCAGGGTGATCTGACTGAATCCGTCCTTCACATCCCGCATTGCTTGCTTTCTCTCTCTCTTTCCGTTCATCTCCATTTCATATCTTTCCCCCTTACTGCACCCATCGCATTGGCACCAAACCCTTCAAGATGTCCCCAGCAGGCTCGTGCATCGCTGGCCGCGTAGTAGACTGTGTGGTTTCCTTTAAACAGCTGTAATTTGTATTTCCAATCACTGTGCTGATTTCTGCTCATTATATCGCTGTTTCACACCGGTAAGTGAGCAAAAGTTTGGATTGATTGACTCTAATTAACTAAAAAACGTTCCGAGCCAGAGGTTTATTACCATGCTAGCTAGCCACAAATGTCAAAGACTTTCACAAATTATTATCCTGTTAAGATGAATGTGTGGGAGGCAGAGAAGTGTGGAGACAAAGAGAACATATATTATTTTCATGACGAATTTGTTTATCGGTCTAATTTCGTGTTTTCCTTTTTTCTACATTTCAGGTGCTTTTTTTCCAATTAAACACACACGCGCGCTCATCGGCATCTGTACACATTTCAAGGGTTGTCAACGTGTTTCAGCATGACGTCTGGGAGTTTATAAGTGTGTTTCTGGTAATTATGTGTTTCTTGCCATTATGAGGGACAAAATTAATCTTTGAACAGAAGAATGAAATCGCAGAATATGATTGGAATCTGATAGTTTAGCTAAATGCTTTGAATGGCTTTTTTACATGCTAGTAGTTTTTTATTTGGCTAGATGAGTGAACAAAGCATTTCTTACATCAACTATAAGTGCTTGTGTTTTAACTGATTTGTTTAGATGATTCACTGATTCTTTTCAATCATCAAATGCACTGGAAATGGAGAATCGAGTCGAATTTTTGCATTAAGAAATTTGTGATCTCAACAATATCTCGGACTGTTTTCAGAATAGCCAAGATGACCATTAGAAAGAACAATTCTCTTCAGATTCATTCAAGTCCAAATGATCTGAACCGTGTTGCTTACAAATTTAATTTGAGTCCTTTTAATCTTGACTAGTGATGAGTTGCTATTACTTAAGAAAAAGTTGAATAGGTTCAATTGTTTTATAAGTAATGTAAAACCTGTACATCGCAATCACTGAACATGTTTTACATCACATTATACTTTGTTTCTATTTTAATTTTCCCCAAAGGAAATAAAAACTATTTCATAATGTATTCACCCTTGTGGTTCAAAACCTGTATATGACTTTGAAATAGAAGATAATGGTGAAATGTTTGTGTTCAAACAAGGGATGTCAATGTTATTCTTCAAGATATCGTCTTTTGTGTGGTACAGGTTTGTAATGACATGAGAGTGAGTAAATATTGAAATAACATTTGTTTCTTTCATCACTATAATGACTTTACTATGAGCTCACTTTGAAACAGAAAAGCAGGTAAAGTAAGTGTGCGTGCATGCATGTGTGTGTGTGCGTGATAGAGTCGTCTGGCGGTATCTAACCCACTGTACGCTTTGATGCATGTTTCTGTTGAAATTAATGGCAGTGGTGTTTCCAGGCCCTGTGTCATTTATTTCAGACGATTGATCGGAGGCTGGAAGAGCAGTGGAATGTGTTTGGGAAGTGTTCTCATTTAAAATATGGCTGCCTGACCTGGAAGAGATGGCACAGAGACAATCCATCCTTCAAAAGGTGACCGAGGTGCCTGGAACGGTCAGGGAGTGCATGCGATAAAACACAACAATACACACAAAACACACATGTAATATAGTGATCATCTTTATTATTTTAAGTGCTTGTGGCCGAGACGGTTTATATTAAAGCATGGAAGGGGTTTGTCAAACACAACACAAAGATAAACCCTTGATGTGTATCATTTCCAGGTACCAAACCCAAATGGCACTTTTTTGTGTGGTTTAACCCATCATGTGAGTTTGTGTATTGGAAAATAAAGGAGAGGATGAACAATTATTTTGTAATTCTGTTTGGTGCTAGTGACAAAGAAATGACATACAGTACTAAACCATGGTAGACTTTGGTAAATCAGTGTAAGACATGGCTTCAGGTGGCTTAGCGTTTCTGTAATGGAAACAACAGCAATAAGACAAAGACAATGTTCAATAAATAATCATATTTATTATTAATACAAATCCCAGTAAATAATTAATTCACCGTTATGTTTTTGTACTAACTGTTGTCTGCTTATGCTTGACAGCACTCTACACATAAAGGTGCTTAAAAAAAAGCATCATCTTTATGGTTTATTTGAATGTTTTTGACATTTTAGGCATTGCAAAGAACCATTTGTGCATCAGAAAGGTTCTGTGGTTGTTTAAGCGTCTTTAGGGAGCTATACCTTTATTTTTAAGACTAAAGCAACAGAGACTTTAGATTTTAAAGCCAGAACTATATCTGGTTGTAAAAAGGTGTGGCAGGACTAGTTCGACGTTATTCCCTAGTGAAGACATACAGTAATAATCTCTTGTACTGTCTCTGCGGGTTTGTACAGTAGTGAAACGTCTCTCAGAAAGTTCTCTCTCTCTGCAATAAAACTTGTGCTTCTGTCAAGGGAATGAGTAACTACAAGCCCATTCATTCATGTCAAATGAATCTTTGCAGGGAATATACTTCACTTCCACATCTACAGTTTACCCAAAAACTGTCTGTGTTTCACAGGTAAAGACTCTTGACTTACAGACGATGCTTCAGTTGTTCTTTGCAGCTTCATCTTCTCATTGAGAATCACGTGTTGTTCCTGAACTGCCTGTGCTGTGGATCCTGAGAGATTGTAAAACTTCAACTATTTTATGGTTGTTCGTATTGTTAGTGGTTTGTGTCCTTGAATTGCAAAACAACACAATCGCATGTGAAAGGCGTGAATCTTTTATGATATTAGATTGTAAATCTCTATTGGGTTTTTAATGTACCGTATGTATGTTTGGGTACTGTGTTAGTTAGCAGTATTTTGTTAAGTTATTATGGCTTCTATCAAAACCAACCAACTGCAGTTTGATATTAATTGCAATGCACAGTAAAAAACATGATTTGGACTGAGTTATCTCATTGAATGGTGGTCAAAATGTTATAAATGAATATTCTACCGTTCATATATCAAAACTTCCTTTTTATGAGTGGACGCAGCAATCTTCATTCGCTGCTGGCCGCTCTTTGAGAATGACCCACTCAAGTTTGGTATCTATGTCAAGTTTAGAAATTCAGCTTTCGGTTGCGCCATCTCCTCTCAAAGTCATCACAGCGGTAAGCCCACAGAGAGAGCGTTAAAACAAACCTGTTACGTCTTAGCAACCACCTTTAAATGTGATTTTCACCCTCAGATGTTCAATCAGTTGTTACGCTGACGAATATTGTCCTATCCTAACAAACCACACATCAATGGAAAGCTGATGAAGCATTCATTCAGATGATGTATAAATCTCAAATTAAAAAAGGACCCTTATGATTGGTTTTTTGGTCCAGATTCACATTTATTCGTGACAACATAATCCCACTTTTTCAACACATCCCATTATTCCCTTCTGATGGCTTCTTGTCGATTTGAACTCCAACTTCAATATAAGTTTGGTGGCGTTTCATTTCACCGACGGAGACACACGGGTTAAAAGCACAGATAACAAAAACAAAAAGACGCACACACCACGAGAGCAAAATGAAAACTCATTTTTGTAAATGAAACCTATTTGTCGCCGGAGCACATCAGACTCGTGAAGCGGGGTAAATTAGAAGGCTTGCGTTTCCGTGGGGTTGCGCGGAACGCCAGTGGGTAGCGTTCATACAACATCCCTCTGTGCATACTATTTACCCCTGGATTGCTTCAGGCTAATGTCTCAATAATTTTCCCTCTTTTTTTCGCAGGTCCTTCCCACAAAGGACTTGACTAATGATCCATGGACAAAATGAAGCATTCAAATTTATTCATTAATCATTCATCTCCAGCTCATTGAAAATGCTAAACTTCCACAAAATTAAGATTGAATATTGAAAAGTGATTGAGGAAGACAGCTCTCTGAGCGGAGAGGGAAGAAAAGCACAAACAAGCAAGAAAGCGGGTGGAGAGCGAGACGCGGTGGAGACTGACCCCGGTGTGGTTATAGGGTAACTCAGGTATACTTTCCGCCGGTTAAGGTCAGAGGAGTTTAAGCAGGTGTAATGAGATCCCAGAATCTAGAGAAGCGGAGAATTTCTGTCAACACGGCCCCCTAATTATTCTCTTTTCCAATTAATGGTGACATAGATTAATTATCTGATGAGGCAAAGCCAATTGCAATCATTCACCCCGCTAAAATTAGATCATTCCTGACAGCACCATGAAAGTCACCTGTTTCATTGTTATGGATTGGGCGATGAGCAGTGGATAGAGGAGAGAGTGAAGCATGCTGGGGCTTTAAGTAAGTGGTGGGGTGCAGGTGACTGTCTTCACTACATCTGAACTGTAGGCGTCTGTCCGGCTGCCGGTCCAGTCGTCTGTCGGGCGAGCGGGAAGCCGGAGAGGCGGTAGATTGCGTTTGACAGCTCCTCCTGTTTAAATAGGCAAGCAAACGGAATGGATGAGTGTTCTGTTGGCTAATTAAGAAAAACACAGAGCTCAGATCACGAGCCATGCAGACGCTCAGACACATGGAGGTCTGGAATACCTGGAAAGAGAAGATAGTGTAGCTGGTGACCGCCGTATGGTCTGTTTGGGCCTGCTTAGGATTTCACGTGTGTTTGTGATTCTTCGCAAATATGAAAATTGTCATTTACACACCCTCAAGTCATCCCAGACGGATATGACTTTGTTTCATCAGTGGGTCATCGTTATCCGGGGATCAAATCTCATTGGTTCTCATGTGATTAGCTGTCATATGCGTTCCGTCACGTGACGTGTAAGAACCAATTAGATTCAAGATTAAACATGCTACCATCAACGTAGATATAAATGACTAGATCCCGCATTCAAGCGCTCCAGGCATGTAAACGTGTCCGCCATCTTGGAACAGTCCACTGACATTACTCACAATTGACCAGAATGCCCCAACACTGCGCAGCCATGGCTGTGAAAACCACAGGGATTTACTGTAAATTCCTGTAAAAAACCTTGTGTTAGTGTAGCAGATATAATGTTCGAGTTTACAAAACAATAAATATGTTTTGATAATCATACACAATCAGCTCGCAACGTTCCAACAACCTACGTAGAGCGGCCCATTGAAACAGATGCTAATGCCACGTCTAGTTATTTTTATCTATGACCATAAATATGGGATGTATCAAACAATAAGTAAGCTTGGCAAATTATATAATATTATTATCATTTTGTTTTCATTTGAATTACTTCAAAGATGGATGGATGGGATTTTTTTTGATTTGTCATGTTGACCCCAGATCATGATGGCATTTTAATGTTTTGCTTTCCAGGTCTTTTAAAATGTTGTCACTGACTCAAAGGATTTTTTTCTGGAACCTGTTTTAACTAATTGTCCTTGACCCCTTCTTTTCCATAAAAAGAGTCTATGGCAACTGACAAAAAAATAAGAGTTCAATATGAAAAACAATTATCAAAAAGTTAGTCATATGCATTTCTGACAACTCCAGTTTCCTTGAATACTACAGAATATAAAGCAGAATATTTCTTTGAAATGTTTAGGTATCATACGGGTTTGTAACAACATGAGGTTGATGAAATGAGGACAGATTTAAGTCATTTAGGGGAACTATTCATTTATATTTGGGTAATTGACAAACAAACCGTAATCTTGTCCTATAGTTTGACAACAACAACAATAAAAAAAAAAAAACCTAAGTGATATTTAGGGTCTTTGATGGCTTTATTTGACAGGACAGTACTGATGTTTGAGAGGGCAAGCAGGGTGAAGAGGGATGCGGGATCAAGATCTGAGACATGTGTTGGAGCACATCAACAGCTGGTTTTCTAAACGTTTGCTGTCACACATAAAACACATGTACGGTTTATTTGTCAACCACCTTTATACAGTACGAACGAGCAGAATGCTGCCAACACACTCCAACTTCTAACCAGTTAAACTTTCCCAGTCATGCCGTGGGGAACAGCGCCAGACTTTTATTTTGTAAGACGGGAGAAGACAAAGACAGGTTACGCTACACTCCTGTTGAAATGAGCGTGAGGGTTCAGCGCCCGACTGTTGAAAAAACCCTCAGCATCAGTTTTTCTATTAAACTGCCTTGCACTGTCAACCAGCTTGGGAATGTGAACCGGCTTAGCCATGCAGAAATTTTCTGACTAACAATTATATCAGAAACAAGATCTTGGATTACGGTCCCTCGAGAGCGGCGCGGTGGGCGTTCGCACCAATTATTACCGGCCATTCACAACTCTCCACCCTGCTCTCTGTTGTTAGCAATTGTCAATTATGCTTTCCCTGGTGTAAACTTGCATAACCCGGAACTGAGTGGCCGCTCTTGCGGCAGCGTTCCTAGATGACAGGCCCGTGCGCTTGCTTTCTGTCTTCCACGGCTTTCTACATCAGTAGAGCTCGCCGGGAATCATTTGTGACACATCATGGAAACTAGTTTTGACCACAGCGTTTAGGCGCTCGCGCTTTCATTTGATCTTTGCATTGATAGTAACAGCGTGGAAATATCAACCTACGTACGAGTGTGATGAAGTGAGGATGGTTTAGGATACTTTCAATAATATTTTGATTTATTCATAATCATTTGAGAATGAGTCGTCTAGTGGTGCGGCTGAATGTTCATATCATGGTGAACCATTTCTTTAACGTCCAATGACGTTATGCATTTAATGTCAA
>NC_136786.1:19073160-19202407 GCF_947034865.1 Barbatula barbatula | reverse complement strand
CCGTGAGTGTCAGTAAGGCGCCTATAAATAAAATGTACATTTATTCATTTGGCAGACGCTTTTATCCAAAGCAACTTACAAGAGTTTTTTTGTATACAGTGGCACATTACTGTCATGACCTTCTGGCACTGAGATTCCAACCGGGAACCTTCTGATCAGAAGCCCAACGCTCTAACCACCAGGCAAGACTTTTCATTGTAAGATTTGAATACAAACATACATTCATCCATACATCTGATGGTCTTGTTTCTTAGTGTTTTAAAAAGGGGTCTTCAAAAGGTTCTTCCCGGCCACGCCATAGAACAATTTATAATCAGAACTTTTATCTGATACAAAGACGTTTTTGTGAAACAGAAATAGTGTTGCGACGTTTAAAAGTAAAAAAGAATTCTGTCATTATTAACTCATCCTCGAGTTGCTCCAAATCTGTACACATTTCTTTGTTCTGTTGAACACAAAAGAAGATATTTGGAAGAATGTAGGAAAGCAAACAGCTCTGGGGAAACATTGACTACCATAGAAGGAAAAATGACAAATAGTTGAGTTCAAATAACAAGGCAACCGATCACAAGAACGTTTCTGGGATAAATAAAGTCCAACCAAACTTAAAACATTATGTTCAAGTTAACCTAATGAACAACATGAATGGCTGAACATAAATAGAGAATATAGATTTATTCTTTAAAATTAAATCACATATATTTGTCTTTTACTACAATTGTACATGATTTCTGCCTCAGACAGATCAAATACCTGTTCAAACAGCTTGTGTTGTGCATTTATACCGGTTGTGCCATTGTGTCGTGTACTTACACCTCAACATTGAACACACAAACCTCAACCTTCATAAAACAACTCTAAACACAACAGATAACTAACAGTAACAACAATACTAAAGCATAAATGAATCCGGCAAGAACTAAAACACTAATCTTTGAAAGAAAAATAAATAAATAAACACAGAATTGAACATGCTGTGATGCATCTTGGGAATTTTCTAAATCTTGCAACATTGTTTGTTCAGATTACCCTGTTCACTTGAGAATCTAAAAATAATCTTTGATTAAAATAAACATGTTTAGGCTGATTTTGTTTTGTATATAGTATTTATAGTTTTATTTCATTAACACTGCATATACGAATTTACAGTCTGTCTGATATTTGACCTGTGTTTTGACTTTATAACCTTATATGTTTTGCTTATAGTCAATATGTTGACTATATATATATATATATATGACTTGACTTGACTATATGCAAAACAATCATTTGAAATTCTATGTTCAAGTTGCTTTCTTATCTTTGGGGAACGTTTTGCAGGTTGTGTTTGTGCCCCAGAGCTGTCTGCTTTTCTACATTCTTCAAAGTGTCTTCTTTTATGTTCAACAGAATAAAGACACATAAGCAGTTTTGGAACAACATGAGGGTAAGATGATGACAGAATCTTAAAGGTTCTCTTTAAAGGTTCCTCCTGGAAACATACCTCCAAAATGGTTCCTCTATGGTATTAAAGAACCTTTTGAAGCAATATGTTTGAGAACAGTTTTTAGTTTTAAGTCTGTCGGTGTAAACAGGCGTTAACTTATACTGAAATGTCAATACATGATATGCTTGTCTTTTAGTATAACTTCCTGTGCATCAAGCGTAATACTTCACTCATTTCAAACTCTGGTTGTTTCATACCTGACATAAAAACGCCTCCGATGCTCTACATTGTGTTTGAGAATGAATAATGTACTGCACTGTACAGGTACACGCCGCACTCGCACACCGGAGCTTTGATGAACACAAGCAAAACCACCCATCCCTCAGTGATGGACGTATGTGTCATATTAAGGGTTTCCTGAGCGTTCCGGAGACGCAGGATCTAGAGAGTGCTTGCATCTGCTATTCTCCCGTTTGCTCCGGCTGCAGCGTGAGATGGAATAAACACACGTGCACGGCAGAGCGACGCTGTCACGAAGCTTATCTCATCGTGATTAGATTACTGCAGTGGCCTCCTAGCTGACTGGCCAGCTGAAACCAACCACCTATGACAGCCGCCCGCAGCACACCTCTCTGTTCTCATCACTGTTTTGCATGCTGGCTGTCTATCTCAGATCCCATTGATAGATACGGCCGTATCACGCGCACATGCAGAAGATAGACGTGATACGTACACACAAACTGTTGGGCATGTTTGTGGTGACGACTGGTACCTGCTCGTGGTCTTGGGTGTAGGTCTCTTCTGCGTTTCTTTTGTCAAAAACACACACGGCCTCTTGTCTGGCTATCATTAAAGCTTTCTGTAGCGTCGTGTATTCTTGTGCTAACATCAGGTTGTCTTCAAGTGCTTTCTGTAGATTTGCCTGGAACAGATGATGAGATATTGTCAAACTCTGATAAACTCCTACATGTTATAATAAAATGCATTAGAAACCAGGACAGAGATTGACAGTTTTCAGGCATGTGATCGGCCAAGGACCAAAAGACACACAGAACCCCAATCGCCTCCACTCTTTCATTTTCCTAATTAATGTTACATGATTAAAAACAGGCAACTGTTTGTCAAAAATAATTATTTCTCACTTAGCAACACAAAAATAACTATTATAATTACCCAGCATATCAGTATCAAATATAAGTTCTAATGTTTATTAGTTTGACAGTCACCTCAACAATATTTAATCTAACAGGTTGATGCTTTGTGCAAATATCTTATACTAATGTCAAATAAGATGAGGTCCCCATGAGTAGTTTATATTAGGTCTACTTTGTTATTGTATCAGCAATAATTCATTAAAGTCCCAGTGAAATAAAAAATTACAATGCCAATTTTTCATGAAATAATGCAGCGTTTATTGCAAATAGTTTATCAATGCGGGTCATTCTCTTTTTAAATTTTTCATCAGTTAAAATCTGAAAATGCACTATCGTCCTGTAATGGCTTTCATATTAAATGACGTATGTTAGATGGCTTGGGCGGGGCATCCGTTAACTCCTCCCCTTCAACTGTCAGTCTGCTGCCAGTTCTTATACTTTTTATACAAACATTATGTTTTTATACATCCGATCAAATCGCAGAAAAAGATGAAAGCCACGCCCACTATTTTTCAATTCCATTTCACTCCAAAATGTGTCAAAATGCGGAAGTAAAAAAGACCGCAACTTCCAGTTCACGGGAACTTTAAACAATAATTGAACAGAAAAAGTATACTGTGACCACTAGATGGCGCAGCTACTTCATTTATATGGAAACATCACATTCCTGAATATTTTTTAGCCTCAAATCAACATTCAGATATTAAATAAACCAACAATGCCCATAAAACAGCACTGGTGTTTCAGTGAGATGATAGTTGGTTGATTTTTTTCAACCTTAGAGCTGAAAGATGAAATGAGTAAAAGAGTTAAAGACCGTTCAGGAAATGTTTGTTTAATGTCATTTGACTGCTATCCAAGATAAGTATCTCGCTTTGGATGAAGGATCATCACCTGCAGCTAAACCTTGCAAAAACCTTGCCAACCCAAAGATTCACCACAACCTTGCCATTCAACTAGGCTCATCAACGATTACACTGTCCAGCACAGACAGAAACCTGGGAGTGGTAATCGATGATCGGCTTAACCTCACAAGTCATGTTGCCAGCACCACCCGGTCCTGTAGATTCATCCTCTACAACATTAGGAAAATTAGACCTTTCCTATCGGAGCACTCTACGCAAGTCCTAGTCCAGGCTCTTGTCCTGTCCAAACTGGATTATTGCAATGCGCTTCTGGCTGGACTTCCTGCTTGCACAATCAAACCTCTCCAGATGATCCAGAATGCGGCGGCAAGAGTGGTCTTCAATGAACCGAAGAGAGCGCATGTAACTCCGCTCTTCATCAGGTTACACTGGCTCCCTGTTGCCGCCCGCATAAAGTTCAAAGCTATGCTCCTGGCCTACAAGATGCATCTGGACTACTGTTTCCTAACAGGGATCCTATTGATTTTATTGCTCTCACATGTCATCCACCAAGCGAAGACCACACCAACACACTAGCCTGAGAGAAAGGCCACGTCCACAGAAGAGTACGCCCATCAATTATAGAAACGCTGGGTTTGGAGATGGTTTGAAACTGATAGATAAAAGATGTCAAACATGAACTGCACGCTGTAAGTGAAACTAAGTCATATGTCTGTGTTTTGTTGGCAATCGGTGCACACGTGAATAATGTAAACAACAGGAAGGGATTAATGCGATGATGTGTTGTGTGCTCGTGCTGTAGATCCGTCCCCCTTGCCCACCTCCAGCAGATCATCTTTTTCCAGAAATAATTGTACAGCTGTATCTGTGTAATTGTGTAGCTGATTTATAAAAGACCTTATACCAAAAACAAGTAGTAATCATACCAGTAATCATGCAACACTTGAGCAAGAATGTAAACAAATTACAATAAACAACTGTCTGATTTGCTTGCCTCCCATCATCTGCACAAACCTCCATCACCATCCGAGGCCGAGAGAGACAGAGAGAGACAGAGAGACAGAGAGAGACAGAGAGAGACAGAGAGAGAGAGAGAGAGAGAGAGAGAGACAGAGAGAGACAGAGAGAGAGAGAGAGAGATTCTCTGTTCTACCTGGGAATGAGGAATAATGAAGTGTGTCTGGGCAGTAAAACGACCCGACGCTAAACTGATGAGTTGAACCCAGCGCTGAGAGTGCCACTAAACATGACAAATGCAAGCTATTGATTTAAAGCTTAATTACTGCGTGCGGTGCTGACAAAACCCGTATGATGCACCTCTGGAGTGTAAATGGGACCAAATTACACTCCACTGGCCGTAAGAAACTGATGGTGTTTGCACTTTGCATCCTACAGCTTCTCCTCTCACTGAACGTGTGACTTCATCAAGTAAACAAGCTACATGAGAATATGATGAGGGGATAAAAACTTGTGTCCGCCAGTTATGTTGAAAGTGTCTTGGATGATTGTGTAAGCAATTGTTTATGAGACTCGGTATCGTCGTGAGGTTTTACAGTCAGAGCAGGGAATGCAAAGCAAGGTTATTTTAGTTTACTTCTATAAAAAAATAAAAATAAAACGTCAAATGACCTAAAAAACTATTGGAAAAATATACTAACAAAACTTGGAATAAATTTTAATACATTTAAAGCATTACAATTATAATAATAAACTAAACTAAAATGTATTAAACTTATAAAGCCATATTAAAAATGAACAAATAAATAATATAATGACAAAAGCATATGACAAAGTTGAACTCAAATTGATAATTTAACGATAAAGCTAATTTAAAGTATTAATAAAAACGAAATAAAACTAAAATCAAAACTATAATAACTCAAATGTAAAGTTCTAACACCGTGTCTACACCGGACGTGAGGCGACGTTACATACGGCTTGTTCTAATGCGATAGTTGCGCCGCACCGCGCCACGGCCAGTGTAGTCAACATTTCAAGTTAAATTGGGTTCAAGGCCATTTAAAGAAAAAGAACATGGAAAAATGAGAAATATTTATTCTACGATTATTTTATAACAATCCAAAGAATGTTGTTTTGTCAACCAATCTTGAACGTTCTCAAAAGGACACGCGGTTCCCCGTTACGCATCAGTGTTCAGGTAAATCTGCATTAACATCTCATGACCGCATCGCCTCAAACCCGCCTCGGGTCAATCGGCTTCATCCCCGCACAATCTCTCTGTGTCGAAGCCGTTAAAAGACGAAGCATTTCCATTGGGCGATGAATCTCGCTAGCGCTTTATTGTTTCCAGTAAGAAGTCTAAAGAGACTCTCTGCTCTGTTGCCCTGCAGCAAGTTAATGGCAGACTGCCTCTATGAGGGAGGACTTTTAATTCGGCTCCTGTCTCGCACCAACAACTTGTTTGGAGTTTGCTGCTTCTGCGCGCATGGCGGATTAAGCCCCATTGCCTTTTCTTGTTTTGAACTAATGCATTCTTGATCACCGTTTAATGAAACTATATACCACATGGCGATTTCACATTAGATAAGCCATGTGAGACTTTCATCAGGCGCAGGGCTCTGACTGAGGCCATAATCCCGAATCTCGACTCCCCCAATAAATAGCTTTTTCCTTCGGAAAATGAAGCGATAATACGTGGGTTTCATGCAAAACATAACATATTATCTCCGACGGCAAATTATAAGGTGTCGTCAAATTATTGGTGAAATAAGTGTAGAGGTGTCGCACCGGGAGAGGAATGTCTCAGGAACAGGTGAATCATGATGGTACCTGATGCAGTGGTCTACATGCAAACCTTTGATATGTCAAGCAAACTCTAAAGTCAGCCCACATAAAAGAACTTCAACTGTATTTTTGCATGTAAGCAATAGAAAATATGAATTAACCTCGATGTCCTTCATGGCAGCCCGACGCTGAGCAAACAGAACAGAGTGAACCTGCACGCGTCGACACTTCCTCTCTTCACAGGAAGTCACGTCTTTGCGTAAGTTACCCATAACCGCCGCGGCTGTCCCATGTTTGAATGCTGCGGTATCTAACAGACTCCTGAAACGAGACATAAAAACACATTTTCTAGCAGCAACTGTTCTGTTGTGTATAACTATGTGGAGCCGTCATGTGCAGTATTTCTTACTTCAGCTTCTCTATGATCTCTGGCATAGCGCTGACGGTTTTCTCCATCATGTCTGAAGCTTTCTTTAAGCCATCAGACTTCACACGGAGCTCCTTGATCCTGTTTGACGTCTTCTCAGACCTCAGTGACACCACATGGAAACATTCCTAGTATAACAAACATCAAAACAACAAAACGAACAAAAGAACTTCATTAACTTGTCATTAACATAAACTGAACGTTAGGTCCAATATTACAGGCTTTTGCCTTTTAATCAACGACGTTAAGTTGACCAATCAAACACGTGTTAAGCGAAGCCAACAGTACTAAATGTTACAAATAAATAAATAACAAAGTTAACTTCTGTAAGTGTAGTTACTTGCATTCTCTGTGTACTGTGCACAAGGACGGGTTTAACAATTCAAATGATATATGATATACATTAAGAGTCATTTTTACCTTCACAGATGTAAGACACGTTTGATGTTCACCCTTCTTCTTCTCAAACTCATCTGAGAGGTGTTCATGTGCAGCGTGCACATCACATCGTTTTGCTTTTAGGCTTTCAATTGTCTGAAAAAAATTGAGAAAAAAAACAACATAAAGAAATCATGCATGATTTACAAACATCAGTCCATGTTTACTGTACCTGATCAATCACTTCGATGCATCTTAAAGTCAACAAAAAATTTACTGTTTTTATAAATGTCCCTTATTTTTTAACATTTTGTCATTTACTAGACTTTGTGTTGTGCATTCAACTCATTGGTGTTTTAATAATATAGAATATGTTAATTATTTCAAATAAACTACAGTTATATGTCAGATTAAAGGAACATTATCACAAAGCTTATTTCACTATGATTGACTGTACCTGTGTTCTCTCAGTATAGCTCTGTCTCAGTTTCTCCACCTTTGCCTCCAGCTGAGCGGTTGTAGATGAAGCTTCTTCAGACTTCTTCTGTAGCTCGATCTTCACTCTCTCACATTGTGTTTGTTCACGACTCAGTTCAGCTGCAACAGTGGCGAAATCTCCCTTACAGACCATACAAACACATTCAGTTCACAAATAATCCTGACATTACTCCATCAACCCTTCATTTGTTTTAGAATGTTCTTCATTAGTGATGTTTCATTTCACCTTGAGAATATCCAAAGTCTTCATTTCATCCATTATCTGTATCTTCATCACTTCTATTTGTTTCTAAACCACAAAAAGAGAAAACATTACAATAAAATCATCAAAATGGATCAGATTGCAAAGCATCCCATAAAACCACAGATGAGATCTCTTTATTATGTCAGTCTCATCACTCTTCAGAAGATTCTTTGATGCCATAGAAAAAAGGTTCTTCAGGTGATAAAAAGTAAGATAACCGTCTACATTAGAATTTCAGAAGAGATCTCAACAATGTGTGTATTAAAAGTCTGTAATCAAAAGTCATTAAATTGACCCAAATCCAGATTATTTTACCTCTACATCTACATTCACTTAAAGCCTGTGGCATACTTCTTTTTTTACGTGGACGCAAGCGAACAGCCGAACGCATGGCCTTACAAAGTATACGTCCTTCGACTCACAGGCGTACACACAGGTTTAGACGCATGCGCATTACCACATATTGCAAAGTTTTTTTTTGGTACAATTGACAAAAACTTTCCTTCATGCAGCGTCTACTGTTACCTTACGTTCAAAATACAGACACGCAGGTCACGCATGCGCATTCCATTTCTTGTAGTAATTAGTTTAACCACCAGGTTTCCACAGATATAAAGATTTTGTATGATTGTTTAATATTAATACGTATTAATAGCAAAGCTGTTAAGACATCTGGGCTACTGGATACAATTCTTACTGCTTTAGATGTATAGCTGATGTGGTTTTTTATTTTGGTTTGGTTATTTGCATTGTGTAATTATGTAGTTTATTTGAACTACTTGTACCATTACATACTGTAATTTACCGTATGGACGAATAAAAAATAGAATTACAGTACGTGCGTACTATTCTGTGGACTCTGTCTCCCGCACTGTACGCCGTCCCTCGCATATGTGTCAAAAGGGAACTTTACACCTCCATGCTCTTCATGCATCTAAACAACGCTCATATAATTCTGTTTTTATGTCCTCTAAGCAATTGTAGAAGAAACGTTTGAAGTTGATTCTAAAAGAAAACCCAATCAATCAAGTGTCTGAGCATTGAAAAGGAATCATCAAGTAACATTGCTAAATAATTGTAATAATCTTTACCCTGTTCCCGAGCTCCTCCAGATACGTCAGTCGCTCCAGGTGGCCCAGCTCAGCTTTGGTGCACGCGTGGTGGTCAGACACCCGGTCGAGTTCGTCTTCGGCCTGTTCTCTCAGCTCCTCGTTCAGTTTGATCTTCAGCATCAAGCGTTTACCGTCTTCCTGTAGCTGTCTCGCAGCGTGTTCACTGAAACAACAGCGCCACAGTCAAACAACATCACAAACATCCCACGGCCTGTCTCTGGAGACGGCCACAACACAATGTGCTGAGAGCTGACTGCCCACAAAGATGCTTGCGCAGCATTCAGCATAATTTAGAAGTGAAAATACACTCGTTTTGAGAACGGGACGCTTCCTCAAGACTCCAGTGCTAAAATAAAGACCATTGTGTTATTACGTTCCATCTTCAGTAAGTCATTTGCTGGACGTCTTTAAAACAATGATCTGTTTGCAACTTTGGCAAAGTGACTTTTGGTAATGACAGAATCTGATCAATGGTGGACTGTTAATGCACATCACATCTTTCTTCAGCTCTTCTTTGACCATTTACTACAACATCAGTTTACAACAGTGACCGTATTTGACATAAACAAAACAAATTCAACACAATTTAAACAGGCGCGTTCCAATACTATATTAGTTTATGCTGTGCATGGTGCTGCTTCACAGCGTTTTAATTTTGGTGGCGACGCCACACACACCTACACATTTTTAATGAAGTGGAATAACAGTTGTTGCGTTATTTCATGACATGATCTGCAGAACACACATTCTGTGTTGATAATTAAAGAATCCAGCACTCACACAACAGACCAATGAACCACAAGACATTTCCAGCTCATTTCTCAATGTTGTCATTTCGGTTTCAACCGCCGACATGGAATCAGTTCTAAAATTGTCCTAAATATGTATAAACGGTTGCAAGGTCCAGATTCGTACATTATTTCAATCATTCTACAGTTTTGTCAACATGAAACATGTGCGCTGCCCAGTTTACTTCTGTAATGTAGCTTGTGAATGAAAAGAAAACAAGACAAGAGCAACATTAGTTTTTGGAATAACGTGCACCGTGAACCGTAATAATTGAACCAGGGACTCCAAAGGGTTAAAGGCATAGTTCACCCAAAAACGACAATTCTGTCATCATTTACTTGCCTTTATGTCATTTCAGACTTGTACAACTTTCTTTCTTCTGCAGAACACAAGAGAAGATATTCACTGCCCACATTTTCCAAAATACCTCGTTTACAGGTTACATACATGACATGACAAGACGGTGAGTAAATGATTTTCCTTTTTGGGTGAACTATCCTTCTAAAATCCCTTTTATATGCATTATGTTTCGGTGAGATTTGTGTATGGCAAACAAATCTTGCCTGATAGCCTCTTTAAAATAAAAGTTTCAGTTTAACCCAGAAAGAGTTTTACAGTTTAATTCTGTAAGTCAACCTAAAATCTAAGCTTTTAAAGAAGGTCTCTATTGAACTATGACTCAATGTTTAAAGCCATTAGATATCAAGTCAACTTTGTGTCAAAGTCTTTATCACCGACACTTTGTGTGTGTCTGTATTTTTTTAAGCGTGAGATGCCACCAGGGATGGACTGGCTAGAAAAATCAGCCCTGGATTTTTTGGCACACATCGGCCCTCCACCATTTCTGTTAAGGAGGGCAGGGGGTTAATTCTGTCGACAGGCGGTGGGTTTCATGCATACCTGTCTTTGCATTGGCGTTCTGTGCATTCACACTTTCATAATACGTCTGTCTGAGCGGCCAAAGCATCCGTTCCGGCCCCAACGATAGCGGCCCTATGGGAACTAACCGGAACGCCAGATGGCCAGTCCACCCCTGATGCCAAATCACCACATTTCAAGGTGAAATGCAGATGTGAATATTGTGAGACAAACCTTTGGCGAATCTTTTTCTTGTAATCTTGGATTTCCAGTTTGCGATCTTCGTTTTCAGTTCTCAGGGCCAATAGATCACGTCGCTTTTGACTCAAGAGTGCATTCAATTCAGAGACCTTCTCATCACCTTCACCTTTCTGATAAATGAGAAAGAGCAGCATCTTATTTACAGAATCTATGTGTACCAGGATGAAAATCAAGCTTTTGTTTTCTCATGTGATATTGTTGAATCCAACATCTCTCCTCATCTCTCTCATTTTTAATGTGCACAATACAAATAGGCTATAAAAGACCATTTGTAGGAAATATCAGCCAGTGTTTGGTTATATTTACTGTATGTATACAGTATGTGTATATATATGACCCATTTCACCTGATCAGATTTAAATAATCTTTTTAAAACATTTGCACACGTCAAACAATTTGTACAAACTCAACCCTAACACAGCGCCACCTATGGTTAAACAAAGCTCGATTCCAAATGTCAATCCAGTGGAAAGTTTTCGCACTTTTCGAACACAGAAAAGAAGCTGCAAAAGAAACAGAGAAATACAAATTTAAAAAGGAATAAACAAACAGCTCAGGAGACAGCTGAGCGCTCCGCGGCTCGTTCGCTCAAGCGTACCTGTAATTGTGAAATCAGGGCTTAGACAAAATGGAGGCTCTACAAGGATAAACACGGCAGATCGGTGCAAGGAATTGTGGGGCTTTCCTGCCCTCCAGAGGACACGAGGGTTGACATCTCCAACACATCATTTCACCTCTCAACATCAGATATCAAATTCTCTAATGTGCTTTAATATGCTTACGGTGGTTTGTATTTGCGTCTGAAGTTGTAATAGTTGCTTCTTTCTTTGCGTGAATATCTCTTCTTTATCCTCCATTTTTTCTTTTAAGGTCATGACCTAAAAAGGATGGAGAGTAATATCCTTAGTTAGCTAATAAAAGATCATGGTATTACTGTGATAGATGACATAGAATGACATGCTATGATATCAAATTAGCAGTAAACAATATATTGATGTTGTTTTGAAAGCAGTAAAGTGGCTGGTGAATGTACAGGATTGTAAATGTGTACTGACGGCATCATTTCTGTCTGCGTTCTGCCTCTCAAACTGGCGGATCTCTTGCAGCACGGCTTTGATTTGGCTGTCTCTCAATCTCACTTTTTCTTGAGACTTTTTAATGCTTCTGTAAAAAATCTCACACTGTGACTGCAGCTGGTGTAACTCACTCCTGTAAAAGCAGAGAAAGAGAAATTGTGTGTCTCTCCTGTAGTATGTCTATAAAGCGCTCCATATTATAGATGGAAGGAAAGCGTTTGCCTTCATGAATATGTTTGTAAACCTCGCCTCATCTTGATAAAAGATGCAATGTTTACAGTGAGTGTCTTTGACGGACAGTTTCATCCAAAGCAATTTATAATGCATTCCAGCTATACGGTTTAAGAATATGTCCATTGTGTGGACTACAGTTTTGACTATAAAGTCAAAGAAAGCTTTTCAACCTAACCTAATCTAGACGAAGCGTTTACAGTTGGATTGATCACACCGCAGGACTGTTTAATGGAACCGCAAAAACAGCTAAACCATCTGTTTATATTGTACTGTACCCTTGTTGATAGAGTCTAAACATCAAAAAATGTCGGTCTATCAACAAATTTTCTATTTTAAAAAAGGGAAATAAACATGCGTTATGGATGTGAGAATAAAGGACGTGTTTTTTGGGAGGCGACAAACTTTGTAGGATTTCTGTGAAATGAAATGCAAAAGCCTGAAACAATAATCAATAAGTGGAGACGGGATGTCTATTTTTAAAACATAAAATAGTGACTTTAATTTCATTTTCATGTGTCCATTCATGAGGAATATAAACATACATTGTCTGATCCTTAAAATCCGCCCAATGATATTTTCACACATCTACCATCAGTTCGTAACATACATGTACACAAAGTTAAAAAATGTAATGTGAGATTTTTCTTTGTTTTATTCAAGCACAAAATAGCACTGCTTTGCAGAACGAAACAATTTTGTGCAAATGTGTGAGCAATAAAAAGATATAAAGGCATCGGTCAATGGTATGGATTTTCAAAGTAAGTGATGCTTTGGTATCGGAGGAAGGAGATTGTAGCATTTTAGTGACACCTTCTGTCTGGACCGTGTAGTGTAATAAAATGTAGATGTGATGTCACTGGAGTAGGAATGATACAATGTAACTCACAGTTTGTCACTCAGATGATTTTGTAATGTTTCAATGTCTTTGTTGGCGTTGAGTTTCTCTCGGTCGGCTCTGATCTGCTCCTCTTTAAACTCCAGCTGAAACTCTTTCAGATCTTGGGAGACATTCGTAAGTGTCTCGCTGGTCTGTGTTTGCAAACAGATAATCGACAGACAATGTTTATGGTATCATAACTATACAGCAAGGGGTGTAAAATCACTTTGGTAGAAAATGATCGAAACAATGACACACTTCAGATTGAATTGAATGATTTTGTTTGGCTCCGATTGAAAACTCTTCCTCTTCTTCATTTGTGTCTCATTGATTTAAGGTCCACCAAACAAACACACCTGACTTTCTGTTGTTCGGATGTGCTTCGTGATTTCCTCCTCTGTCTGGAGTCTCTCCTCCACAAGCGGCCCTTGTTTCCTCATGAAATCAATATCCTCGTTCAGACGGTGGTTCATCACCTCGGCGCGGGTCAGCCTGTCTCTCACCTGCGGCTGCTGATCTCTCCATCTTTTCAGTTGCCACGTCAGCTCAGCAATGTCTGTGCCGCAGGCGTCACGCTCTGACGGAGAAAATACAAGACGGACGGATCCAAAAACAAAGGTTTTGTTTTAAGTTTCGTGGCTTTTAAACCGTGTACCTTCATCCAAACTCAAGGAAATAAGTCAAATGTATTAACAACTGGTATTGATTGGTAATTGCCATAGTTATTGACAACTGATGTCAAAATACATTGCAGAACACGTTGTCTGGTTCGGGAGCTTACAGCCCTGCTGGGAATAAAATGGAGTAGAATAGAATAGAATGAGCAAAGAACAACAGCTGGGAGTAAATAGAAACCTTATAGAAGAAATCTAATAGAAAATCTATATTATATTATGATGACCTTTCTGCATTGCAATAGGAAACTCCTGCTGCTTCCAGTGAGCGAGGCCGTCTTGTTTCTTTAAAAGTTTCTTGACTTTCTCCTTCTCCTCCAGCAGGGCCTTCTCTGCATCTCTCCGGTCCAACTCAAGACGCTCGATCAAACACATAACCTCTGCCAGAACATCTACAGTGTCCCTCCAACCTGGAGTCAACAGCTCGCTCCCTATTCACAAACATGTCGTAAAAGACAAGACATTTTTCACACAACCCAAAATATTGCTTCAAATTTTCATCTTAAAAATTTTGCAAATGAAAGTGATGTCAAAAAGCATGAGGCCATGAATAAATCCACATTGTTTCATCTATAACGGCTTAAGTAGGGAAGCATGATCAATTATCGGCCATATCGTTGGTGGCTGATAAACGGTCATTTTTAATGTTATCGGCAGATAATAACATTTAGATCGATATATTACAGCCGATAAATCATAAATGATTCAACTTCTTCAGCTCCTCACAGTTCAAATCCAGCACAGTTCTGTCTTTCTGTCATTCACTTACATTGTTGATGTAGGTACAGTATGTAGGTACAGTATTTATGAATGTTTGAATTATAGGAACAAAAGCATAGCATAGCATTGTTTGAATCAGACTGCTGTCTGAATGCTTTCTGTCTTGAGATCTGTTAAGAACACTTCTGGAAGAACATCTATAGTTTGATCATCTTTAACTAGTGTAAAGTAGATTTGGTACATGATTTTCAGGGGAAAAAGAGATCTAACGGTTACCTTAAATGTTTTCATGTAAAGCAGTTGTGCACTTTTTGCGTTTTGTTTCAGTCTTAGGGAATGTAATATTCATATCTAGATACTGTATATCGGCCAATATATCGGTTAACGTTATGTTAAAGAATCATCGGTTATCGTTATCGGACAATATCATTACCAAAATGGACATATCAGTGCATAGCTTAAATGAGAAGAACGAATAAATCCCAGGTTAACTTAATGCATATTATGTTTCAAGTCCATCATCACCTTTGGCACAAATCCCCAAGACATCAACACACAGTTCTGCGGTGTCATCCTCATCTCTACCATCGCTAGATGCTACACATCTGAAAACACAAAACATATGAATAAACAAACAGTGAAATAATATTGTTTAACCTGAGATTGGCGTACAGTTATCACCTGATATCATGTTAACACTCTTGTATAATGGACACAGACATAATGAACGCTGACCGTAAATGGCCTCTTACTGCAATAATGGTTACAATGGATGAATAATTTGATATGGAAAACCCATAATGCTCACTTCCTAATGTTACTGTGGTTGTTTTCATTCTCTGTTTCATGATGAGCGTTACCACCCTAGAAGAGAAGACACATTCATTATGTAATGTGAGAGGAGACACAGAACATCCAACACATAGATACAGTCAGTCTGCCTGTGATCTGTGTGCTGCTACTGGTCTTCGTCTAGGGGTCAAAGGTAAGATCTTGCCTCTGTGTGGTTTCATGATTTGGTCAGTAATAACATTTATCAGTGTGTGCAAATGATGTTCGTATGTAAAGCTATATGTAGATTTCTTTTCTTAAAGAGTTACTATTGCAATGCCATTAAAATGGCATTTGATGCGGTGTGTAATGCGGCTGTGTGGATGTCAGCAGTCTTCAGCAGAAGCTGTAAAGCCGAAAGTGAACGAATTACAAAGTTATTGTCTTGGGAGTCGGGAATCACACGGACGAGTCAGTCAAGAAAATAACAGAAAAGAAAATAGAAAATAAAAGTGTTTTTTTAACTTGTATGTAAACTTGTTGTTGAACCAAAGTAGGACCTTAGAAATCACAAATGATTTACTCTTTAATAAAAATCACAATATCTGTGGGTCTGTTTGTATTCATGGTTTTACCCTTTGACCCCAGTTTTCCAGTTTTGTCTTCAGCTCTTGGATGTGACACACCGCTTTCTTCACACATGGTGTCGGAGTGTTAACCAGCGCACAGCTGCGTCGCCTACTGGAGCAAACTGTCTGCATCTCAACCTGCGCTGAAACATGGATTTTACAAATCTAGATTTCCATCTTGAATGTTGTACATTTACATTCAGTCATTTAGCAGACGCTTTTATCCAAGCGACTTACAGATGAGGAAACATTGGAAGCAATTGGAACAACACAAGGACAACAAAAATAAGTGCAGTAAAACTGGTCTCATATAGCCCACCATAGAGCCAAGGTGTGATTTATTTTGACAGAGTAGAAAAGAGACAGAAGTCGGAACTGATGGGTCAGGTGTAATACATCAAGAAACATGAAATAGCGTCGTAGGTCGTTTCACAATAGCATAGTTTGTTTTATTATTATAATCTGTCATATTTTAGGGTAAAAAGCTTTCCTGTAGCTCAGTAGTAAGAGCATTGAGATAACAACACAAGGTTGTGTGTTGGATCTCAGGGGATTGAGATACCTGTGTATAAATGTATAGGATAATGCAATGTAAGTCGCTTTGGATAAAATCCTCTGCTAAATGTAAATGTAAAACAAAGAATAATTGATGAGGGATGTAGGCCGGGTCTTGAGTTTCTGTAAATCTGTAATGGACTGGATTGTCACATGACTGTATTATCGATTCCAGACTGGGGCCAGGTGGTCATATAGGGAAGGGATTGACAAAAGAAAGACCGGTGACATCAGTGGAGGCAGAACCACATTGTTATATTTTCATGTCATATTAATTTGATGATGAATTTTTTTATTTAGAATAACACAAATTATTCACAAAACACCAGCAAAGAGAGATGTTTTGAAATAATGTGAACAGCCAACCATTCTGAAGCTCCATTGACTGCCATAGTAGGAGAAAATGAAGTGTCCCAGAACGGTTTGTGTTCCTACATTCCTCAGAATATCTTCTTTTGTGTTCAACAGAACCAAACATTACTCAAATGTGTTTCAGAACTGTTGGTTGCTAAAATGATTCCCAAATATCACTCGTTGTGTTCAACCGAACAAAGGAGTCCATACATGTTTGGAACAACTATAGGGACCGTTATTCATGACAGAATTGATATTTGTGGGTGGAGTATCCCTTTAAGAAAGTTAATATAGGGTTGATTATTTATATTATTTACGTGGTAGGAACGCTCCCTCACCTGAAGGAAGTTTGAGTAACTTTATGTCAGGCATCCCTCAATATCTGAAGGTAAAACATGAATCAATGACTGTCAATCAATCAATCAGTCAATATACAGTTTGACAGTTTGAGAAAATGCTGTTGATCATACGTGTGTAAAGAAGTTCACAGTATTACTGCAGCGGTTTGCCAGTAACTTACACTTATGTCATTTACCGGCAACCGTTTGTCTTTATCTTTACAGAAAAAAACCATAGAATAACAGCCTCATGCAAAGCATTCTGGGAACTAAAATTAAAACAGAAAAAACAGAAAAAAGTGTATGCGGATTGTTGGTTCCCAGAATGCTTTGCATGAGGCTGTTATTCTATCGTTTAAATACTTTCATGTTCATTCATCTTTGAACAAACGGTTGCCAGTAAATGACATAAATGTAAATCCACAGTGAATAACTACAGCAAACATGTTAACATGTATTTTAAAAAGGTTTTCTTATTTATTTCAGTCACATTGGCTTATTCACGCATGTGTGACATGTCTTAAATAAAAGTAAACATCTCAAGTTAATGGCACAACAACAGAACAACAGGTTTCACTGTCAGTACTCACGGAAAGCGCAGAAAGTTGAGCCATCAACGTCATTAACTTATTAATGAAGCAACAGCGCGATGCGGTGAGCGCTCATACACGCTTGTGTTTGTGCACGCGCGCGGTTGCTAAGCAACAGGACAGGCCTTCATTCACCGCAGGGACAATGCGCGAGAGAACTAACATCACATATCGACACCACACGATAAGAGCATAAACGACCTATACACTGTTAATATAGTTTAAGCGTTTTTATTCCCTTCTTGAGAAAATTGTGTATCATAGGCTCTCGTTTTCATTTAATATAATCGTATAATAATCTTTATATAGTTTGTGTATTTGTATGTGTTTAGGTATATCATATTCTCACATTTATCTGCTAAGGTTTATGAGCATCAGCGGAGAGATCCCGCATGACGTCATCGCCCGAGGAGCATTACGTCACGTCAAAGCAAATGTACGCCGGAGATGAGAAGAGTCCGCGCGAGCGTGAATGTGCGTTTAAAGAGTGAAGCTGTGGCGGACGCGATGCGTCGATGTGTCGCAGATGTTCTTCATTAAACGACAGCGGAGGGTTTGGATGTGAAGACGCGTTTGGTGAGTAGCAAGTGCACAGAGATCCAGGCGCCTCTCGCAGAGCTTCATTGTTGATGCTCCGCACTCGACTTCACTATTAAATGCATGATGCTGATTGAGAAAGTATGACGTATATAGTAAACATATGGAAGATACTGTCATAAATCATCGTGCTCGAGACATTAACACTATTTTAAAATGGATTTCAGATCTGCTTAGCATGGCTTGCATGTGTGTGTGTTTATGCCATTGCAAGCACTAGTTGTTGATGATTTCGTACGCATGTGTGTTGGTTTACTATACATTTTATTTGTATTGTCAGGCTTTAAATGCTCATTACACAAACATGATGTCATATTTTTATTTCCTGTATTTTGTCAGAAAGAATAGAATTTGAACATGAAGTAATCATACTACATTTCAGTATATTTAAGTGCATCATGCTGGTAAAACCAAGCCACTTTGAGCGGTCATTGAGGCTCATTATAGCTTAATAAACCCTCACGTAATGTTTCTTTACAGAAATACTTGACACATAGTAAATCACAGAGTGAATGGGCCGTACGTCTTTATCCAGAGTCCTTTGCGGCATCACAGTGATTCCATGACGATAAGAGCAGCATCCGGCTTTTAAATGACTGAATCTGACTGATGGAGAAAGTCATTGAGTGACGGTCGCCTCTGGGCCGTATAGAGTTCTCACAGGATCTTCTTTAAACCTTTATGTGCGTTACATCGTATATAATAATCTCAGAAATACAGAATATTAAAGAACTAATAACATAACCACGACCTGCAGGCCCAGCAGCATGCAGACCAAATCGAGCACCTAAACAACAGATAATGCTTCACTTGTGTTGTATTTTTTGGACTTAAAGGTTTACAAGGATGTCCATTTAATAATCCACATACTTCAACCTATTTGCTGCTCATGACCAGTTTGAGATTTACAAATATACGTTTGCTGATGATGTGCGTACGTCTAGGTGTAATTCTGCGCTATATTTAAGGTGTGTTGATCAATGCGAAAGCTTCATAAATCTTTGTTTTCAGCGTTACATGTTTTGCTTTGATATGGGCTTCCCCTGGGATGTGGTCGTGCCGTTTCTCAAACAGATGCATTACGTGGTTTGGGAAAAATGCACTAGCATTAGCAGTCATGTACTCCCACAGACAGTATGATGGAAGTAATCCGGTGCTAATTACTCAGAGACAGCTGCTTTACGTGGGACTCACTTGACTTTCCGGCCGGTCAGATCTGTAAATATTCAGCGGTCACCAGCTTCAAGGCTGTTTATCAAAGGAGCAGAATCCAAAAGCATCATTTCTAGTTGTTGGCGTACTAAATAAATCACACAAAGGCAGTGACAAAAATGGAGTAGGTCTCAAAACGCCTGGATGGCACCTAGTGTCCAAAAGGATATTTATAGGCCTGGAGATCCCAGAGCCACGATAAAGAGAGAAAGAGAGAGAGAATGTAGGAGAAAGGCTGTGTGAAATATAGCATCTCTCTGGAAATGTCCCATTAGAGAGCTTGAATTACAGTCTTCTCTAGTAACCCGTTCTAGCGTGGCCTCATCATTTTGCCTCATAATTTCACACCGAGTGTCTTTAAACTGCAAATAAGTCCACAGACCCCTTCATAAAGGACCAGAACTCCCAGCGGAGGGCCGGAAGACGGTACAAACTTGCAACCGGAGCTTAGCAAGCCATCTAAGCCCGATAGGAATGTGAGACTCGTATTGGATGTTAAAGATAGAGGCGACACATGCTGGATCCTGACGGCTTCTCCTTTCAGGGGCTCGACGAGAAATCTATGGGCTGCTTTTGTTGTGAAGTCGGACCTGACGGAAAACATTATTAGAGCGAACAGACCCGTTTCCATCCCTCCGTGTTTGCGTGAACAGGATCATGGTGCTGTCTGAAGGGTATCTGGTTTGCTTGCGCTCTGATTTTTGCTGTAGATAAATAATACTTTAAATGTCTTGAATATAGATTGAGTTTGTTTACCTTCCGGGATGAATGTTGTTTTTAAGTAGTGAATCATAACATTAAATAACACATAATCACCCTATATGGCAGCTTTGAGTAGGGTCACATTAGTGATGTCTTCAATTATGCAGTGCATTCTGGGTATTTTTCACATGTAAAGTGTTTGTCCCTGTGTTGTTATGGTGACAGGGTATATGTCCCTGTTACTACAGCCGCCGGGAACTCTGGGATTGTGACTGCACATTCCTTAAACTTAATTGAGCATCACGTGCTTTGTGAAGGAGTTTAGGACTTTAACATTTTAGTTTAGGAGATCAACCTGATATATTCTCTTGGTTGTGTTAAAAATGTGCCGTTTTAAAGTGGAGATACAAAATCATTTACGAGAAAAAGAGGCGTATTAGTATATGTCGTTTTTATCACTTAAAAGCGATCTTATTGGATGGTATTCCAGTAAATGCATATGTTGGTCACCACTAAGGAACTGGTTGTATCTCTAAAGTACTTTTGCTGTTGTTCTTTTACTCAAATGTACAGTGATGGTATTGCACTGCAATTTATTTAAATGACCACTGTATTACATATTTGCCACAAAACTCTAAGAAACAAACATGATTTGACAAACAAAACCGGTTAAGTTTGGTTAACAAAATATGTGTCATTTAAATAAGATGTGTATTTTGGCATTATACAGAATGATTTGTTTACGACATGATGTCTGTTTAATCTTACTGGTTGAGCTTTTTAACAAATGACCTACATTAATGTGTTTTAATGTTTTACATTTTTTGGTGCTTTGAGAATTATTTTTAGGGTTCAGCCTTTTTTAATTCCTTTGTTAATAATCATTTTATATTAAAATAAAGTTTTATTTATTCCATATTTATAAATGAACATACAGAAGGTTCAATTAAACCTTTAATGCTTCTAGTTCTTTAACATGAACATTTTTAATGTTTTGATATAAATGAATTACTTGAACATGACGTTTCATCGGACGTACGCACCTGGCCTGAAATTAACTTCCAGTCTGGCTAGTGGCTAACAATAAAACGATTTAAATGTTATTTAATTTACAATCATATTTAATTGTATGATGGGTTAATTGTTTAATGGTTCGTGTCACGTTGTAGTTTAGCCAAGTGACGGTTCTTCTGCTGGTAAACCAAATTAATTCTAGACATACTTGTAACCTGCTAGCTAATGTCATTTACTTGTCATTTCTTTTGCCTTTATCAGAATAAACTACAGCAAAAAAAAATCGGATGTGTACCGGAATTGAAGTTCGGACCTCAAAAGCGTGCATGTTTTGAAACCGTCTATAATCCTCTAGCAAACATGTTTGGGTTCCTCAAGCACACACCGTTTGTGTAAACACAGAACACACATATCATTTGTTTTATATTTAAAAGAGAACACTAGCAACATACAGAAACAAGCACTTTTGATTTCACGTGATCTGAGGTCCTGACAACACATTCTCATTAGTTCAGGTTATCAAAGTGATCACATGATCATGTGGTAAATGGTACACAGTCCATTTATAGCTCGAAGTTGTATTGCACACGTACCTTCACCCCATTTTAGAAACGGGCTGGTCTGCTGCCATGGAAACGCATCACATGATACAGTGCTGTGTATTAGATTGCTTTAAACCGCACAAAGTCAGTTGTGTTCTCCGGTCTGCTGTGATGGACGGGTCTCTCCTCACATAGAATCACATGTATGAGCTTTTAAAGAGCTTTGAATGCTTTTCAAATGCACAAATTACATTCACAAGCATACATCCAAGCCAGGTCCAAGTTGTACAATAACGTATGTTTATGTTGTGTCCATCAACGATTGGATTTTGTGTTAACGACAATGTCATTGTCCCTTTGTTTTCTGGACGTGTGGTGTTTTGTAGAATGATCGAGGAGTCGGGCAGGAACAGCAGCATCATGGCAGACAGAAGGCAGCTGTTTGCTGAAATGCGTATGTATTATATTTCACTTCCGATTCAAACTAACATGATGCTGATAACATTATTCAGCCAAAATGTGTTACTACTAAAAACAAGGCTAGGAATCCAGCCAAACTTGCATAAACCAGCTGAGACGGGCAAAGCATCTCAGTCTGGTTTAAACTGTGAGAATATAGTGTAATGTATTGTTTTAATGTCACAGGCGCACTGGAACTGGACTCCATCCGATTGTCCACATACAGAACGGCATGCAAGCTCAGATTTATTCAGAAGAGATGCAATTGTAAGTATGAGGGTACAATGGAAACTTTCTTGTAAGTTTAGTAAGCCGTTAACATTTCTAAATGCATATTCCCACAGTGCATTTGGTGGATATCTGGAATCTTATCGAGGTGTTTCGTGAAAGCAGACTCAACACCATGGACCTCAACACGGAGTTCTCAGTATCGCACCTTCAAGCGATCCTGTCCACCATCTTTTACCAGCTGAACAAGCGTTTACCCACCACCCATCAGATCAACGTGGACCAGTCCATCTCCTTCCTCCTTAACTTTCTGTTAGCCGCGTACGACCCGTAAGATCATGACTGGATTATCAGAGTTGCTTTGCAGTCTACATTTATATTGAAGCATTTCGCAGATGTTTGTGACAAACAAAACATGAGCCGTTGATCTAACGGACGTGTTTGATATCACTGATGTTAATTGTCTGTCTAGTTAAACATCTTTGGCTAACGTTCTCTTAAAGTTATCAAAAATGCAATAACATTGAAAGAGCTTTGGGTCAACTTTGTCTTGCTGAACATGATCAAAACGTTAAAGCTAATGCCATACTTACATTGTATGAAATAATGTTCTTAGAGAGTATTTTTGTTTCCTTCGTATTCTACAGTATGTGAATGTGTTCGGTGACACGTGTGTCTATTCTAGGGAAGGTGGAGGAAAAGTCTCGGTTTTTGTTGTGAAGACGGCCCTGGCCGCCCTCTGCGGAGGAAAGATTTTGGATAAACTGAGATGTAAGTTTCACCGCGTTTGAAGTGATGTGTGATGCTGATTAATGGACACTTCTATTCATCGTTTCATCTTCATTTGAAAGGTCATAGCAGCTGTCATTACTTGAAAGTCACTCGTAGTCATATTTGTCTTTTCACGACCTTGTCTGTGTTCAACTTTGTGCCTCATTTCTGGTGAGGAACACGTCTGGTGTTATGTGTTTGTCCAAGTAGTTTGTAGATATTTGTTGTGTGGAATCAAGGAAGACTTGAATTGTACTACCAGCATGATGCCTTTGACTAAATGAACTAACCCTAACCCCAATTTAAATGAGCAAAGTCAATGTTTATTGGCTCGTTAATTCTTTTTAAATGACATTTCTTTTTTTAGATATCTTTTCCCAGATATCAGACTCAAATGGAGTGATGATATACACACAGTTGGATCAGTTCCTGAGGGAGGTGCTCAAACTGCCCGTCACGGTTTTTGAGGGGCCGTCCTTTGGTTACACGGAACAGTCCACCAGATCTTGCTTTCCTCAAGAGGTGTGTCCAATTCCTCCTTTGATTCAACGCGTTTGTCACGTTTAAAGAAAGCGTACGGTACACTGACATCTAGCTCAAAATATCTGAGAGACAAGTTTAGTCAAGTAACGCTTCTTCTGGGTTTATTTGGCTTGTTATCAGAAATAATCTACAGGCGTCTCTATTGTTTGTGAATGTGTTCAGTTGGGGTCACAGAAGTAACGTTTGCTTATATTATCACTTTGAAACCGTCTATTCGTTGATGTATTTCTTTCAAATCCGTATGACTAATTTGTTTACGAACTGCTGACGCTTCACAGAAGAAGGTCACGCTCAACGTGTTTCTTGACACGTTCATGTCAGATCCTCCCCCTCAGTGTCTGGTTTGGTTACCGCTGATGCATCGGCTGGCAAATGTTGAGAACGGTGAGTTTTGAACATCTGTTTTGATATGATAGTACTTCCTTCTGAATGACTCTCCTCCTCTGTCCTCTCTAGTCTTTCATCCGGTGGAGTGCTCCTACTGTCAAAGCCAGAGCATGATGGGATTCCGTTACCGGTGCCAAAAATGTGATAATTACCAACTGTGCCAGGAGTGTTTCTGGAGGGGTCATGCCTCGGGCAGCCACAGCAACCAGCACCAGATGAAGGAGTACATGTCATGGGTGAGAGAACTGTATATTTCATAATATCGTCCTTATCCTATTTGTCTTGATTGTATTTTGCATTTGTTTTTATTTGGTTTTCACTCATTCACGTTCTGGTCTTTCTAATAAAGAAATCTTGAATACAGGGTGCAACGTTTTTTGTAAGATGTACACAACAAATATCCAATGACAGATTTTTATTTCAAAACCTAATTTATATGTTTTAATGAAGTTAATCCAAATGTTAGGATATTAAAGATCTTTTTTAGTTTCATTTCGTATTATTAAACAGCCATGGAAGCTGACATGAAGAAGAAAATCAGTTGTGTTTTTAAAGCCATTTACTTCAAAACAGATCTTTGTTTCTTCCAGAAATCTCCGGCTAAGAAGTTGTCGGACGCTCTTAGCAAATCTCTAAATTGTGCGTCCAATCGAGAGCCTTCGTACCCGATGTTCTCCGAAGACCCTGAGACGCCGCTCAACCTCGCTCATGTCGTGTATGTAACACAGCTCCTGCTTGAAGACGTTTTCAGTCTTTTTCTGTTTTCGATGTGATGTAAATTGTCCATGCTGACATTTTCCTGCCTTGTTTTGTTTTTGTGCTACGAAACAGGGACACGTGGTAAGTGGCGTGATAGAGAGCCCTACTGTATGTCGATTGAACACAACGATGCCCAAATGTGACCGTGGACCACAAAAGCAGTCATAAGGGTCAATGTTTTAACTTGATTGTTCGCAGTTGTTTGCAGTAGAAAATTAACTAAATATCTTTACGGAACATGATCTTTACTTAATATCTGAATATATTTTGGATTAAAGAAAAATCTAAAGTTTTGACCCATACAACTACCCGTACTTCTTATGACTGGTTTGGTGGTCCCCAATTTTACACGGGCACAAACACATTCATATGTATTATAAACACGCACATACAGCATATTCAAAGTTTTGATGGTGTCTTGTGAATTTCTCCAGGCCTCCCCGACCGGTGGCCGCTGGAAATGAGTACATGCTTTCTCACTCCATGCCATCCTCAGGAAACCCGTACTCGAGTAAAACGTGAGTAGAACACAAGTAATATATGCTCACACGTAATCTTTGTGTTCGAAATAGATGATTCAATCCAAGGACATCACAAATGATATGATTTAAAGGGGCCCAAAAAACGACTTTGTGTGATTTTATACCCACATGATGTCAAACATATTTAGAGAACCTCCGGCGTCTTCGGGAACACAAATGAAGATTTCCAGGCCTCCTCATAGACATCACAGTGTCAGTTTTTGTCAAGGTCCAGATTGGTCCATGTGCTCATAGTGGCTCAGTTGAAGTTTTTTGAAGCGACGAGAGCACTGACGTATGTGTATTAGGTGCGTGTCCCTATTGGACGCCGTTGCTCTGACTCACAACACAGTGCTCTGGATAAAGAAGAAGAAGTGCTCTTGTGACACATGCGCCATACACTGACAAGATAGAGGAGAATATATCCTTTAAAGTCGCTATTTTGACTATGGATGGACCGATGTCACCATGTCTTTAGTGCTTTTCTGGACCTTGACAACAACTGACACCATGATGTATATGAGGAGGCCTGGAAATCTCTCAGATGTCTCCTAAATATCTTCATTTGTGCTCCGAAGACGCCGGAAGTTCTCTGAACATGTTAAACGTCACGTGGTGAGTAAAAAAGCACACAAAGTAGATTTTTGGGTGAACTTCTCCTTTAATAAAGATGATGTTTGGTTGAGCACATTTTCAGAAAACTTTTAATGTTGTGTTCTGAACATGTTTGTGTTTTTCTCATTATTAACGCTGGTTTGGGGGGTGAATAGAGGTGTTCACGAAGAGACTAAACAGAAGGGAGTGTTTTTCCGGACGGCCCCGGATCTCTTAAAAGGAAAGGTGTAAGTCAGTTTGAATTTGTTGTGAGAACACGTAGATGTAAAAGGAAATACATGAAAAATGTTTGTGACATGAAGTATGACCTTAAGAAATTGAATGAAGTTTTTGGTCAATCTTTAAGTTATAAAGTGACATCACTGTAGATATGTATACACAATATGAAAGTTGTTTCTGTGGTCATTATGATGTCATTTGTGTTTCTGAAACGTGGTTTCAGGGTTGATATTGCCGATGAGCACATACTTATTGGATTTTATGTGAATCTACTTGAAAAGAAGCCCTCATGGTCAGTGTGAGCTGTCGCTCTGAGATTGCTGTGGCGCTTTTCATCTTGAAAGGATAGTTCACCTGAAGATGAGAATTCTTGCATCATGTTTTCCTCCTCGTGTCATTTCAAACCTGTATGACTCTGCAGAACACAAAAGAAGAGATTTTGAAGAATGTCGGTAACCAACATCACATTGACTTCCATTGTATAGGCGGTTTCAAAGTGACATCATAAACAACCGCTACTGCGCATGCGCACTTCTATGACCTGACCTTAACTTCCGGTACACGTCCACAAACAAACGAGCGCCTGTAGATTATTTCTGATAACGATCAAAAGAAACCCAGAAGAAGCGTTACTTGACTTTAGACTGATACCAAGCTCAACCGCTAGATGTCAATGTACCATACAGCTTCTTAAAACACGACCAAACTACAGGACCCATTCAACAAATGTTTTTATTTCTTTTATATTTATAAATAAAATATAAATAGTTATATTATAAGACACCAGCCAAACACAGACCAGACGTTAACTGCACCGAGACGCACATGTCTCAGGAAACACTTCTTTTGTGTTCCACTGAAGAAAGAGTCATTTGCACATTTTGAATGAGAATCATTAATGACAGAATTTGTATTTTTCGGTGAACTATATCTTTAATCTGTTTGTATAGACCAAGCTTCACCATCTCATTCTGATAATACCCAGCATGCAACACAATACAAACATTTGGAAAAAGTGTAGCTTTATAAAGCATTGTTACCAATATATATATATATATTTTTTAATGAAGGTTCAACCAGATTTGGGATGGTGACTTTACTGGCGTCAATGCTTTGCTAAGAAATGTTTGCAGCTTGCTAACTGAATAGCCTTTGGTGTTTTGAAGCCATATATTTACACTGTGGCGTTATTATAGAATTTCTTGACAGCAGATTAAAACATGACAGATACTGTCAACACCACCTATAGCTATGGCTGTGTCCCTATATGCAAAGAGATCTTACATTAAGACTGTCTTTGCTCTTAACCCTGCGGTGCATTTTGGGAAACTGGGTCTCAGTTTGAATGATTTGCTTACCGTAGAGTGTTTATGCTAACGTTTTACATAAACCACATTCATAGAAGTGCTGAACTTCCTTAAAAATATCATTTTGGAGACCGTAGTGTATATTTAAATAGAAAAGGAAAATTTCTTTGCTTGCACGTCCCTTACTAAGTGACTAAGAAGTGAAACACTAAATGCTTTTGTGCATAATGACCGAGTTGGCTCCGCCTTCTTTCCTTAATTGACAGTTTCCTGGAGAGCAGTAAAAACCATGATGATGAGCACAGCCTCGTCGCCCGTTACGCGTCTCGATTGGCTGCTGACGGAGCTCTGTTGGTAAGAGAGCCAATCAGAACGCTCATTACCAAATTCCTTTCCATTATAAGTCATCTGGACATTTTATTCCATTGAAAGTAAAGCGTGTAAAATACTAACTTATGCACAGACAACTGCCGTCTTAGTGAATTCACTTTCAATGAAGTAAATGCTTTTAATTCAACAACTCTTTCATGAGCAGAAGAGCAGAGTACCGTCAGATATCTCCTTGTGTTTGGACACCAATAAACAGCAAAGGCAGCTTATCGCCGAGCTGGAGAACAAGAACAAGTAAGTTGGATGATGCAGGTTGAGATTGTGTTATCAGCTCCGGTGGTCATAACGGTTGGTGGTATTTGTGTGTATGCAGAGAGATTCTGCAGGAGATTCAACGCTTGAGACAACAGCACGAGGAAGCTTCTCATCTTCCATTAGACAAAAACCAACAAAACCCAATGTTACTGGCTGAACTGAGACTGCTCAGGTACTCACACACACAACAGACTGAAACCTGATGAGATGTGCTGAACAACAGACTGCATTGAAAGTGAATGTAACCTGAGCGCCGCTCGTCTCAAACATGAATGAAAGCTCTTGAGAAGCAATTTACAAAACTCACTGCTTCCTGTTTGAGCTCAGTCCAGACCAAGTCTTAAACACACACACTTTCTGACAATCTCATATTCATCTTGAGTGCCTATACAGTAGTGTTGCGTACGTCGTATCTTTTCAGAGTATGTAGTTTGATCAAATCTATAAAAGAGAGATAAAGATCACATATAAGTGAATCATCGCATGAATCCCTTCCTGTTGTTTACATTATGCACGTATGCACCGATTGCCAACAAAACACAGACATATGTGTGCCGTTCACGTTTGAAATCTTTTAGCACTGGGACTGCCGTCCATTCAATCTATTTTAAACCATCTCCAAATCCAGCGATTATATAACGTCCATCACAAACAAACACACATCAACTTCTCTCACTATCGCAAGAGTTACGAGCTGCAGACAATCTTAACGTTTAACAGTGTAAAGAAGTCAGAATGCGTGACAGTATATAAGTTAAGTAATATCTTATGTACAGGGTACAGCATCTTATATATATATATATATCAGGATATAAGATATGTAATATCATATTTATTTATTTAATATATTTTCATATGTTCATATATTTACTTTAATATAACAATATAATATTTTTGCACCAATTTCTTATCTAAATGTGTTTTATTATTATTTTCATAATAAATACTGTACCTAATTTAATAGAAAACATACGCTAGCATTCAAAGGTGCTTTTCAAAAGGGTTGCATTCGCTATAATGTGAACTTAAAAAACTAAAATATTCTAAATATTTGACATCGCTTATGTAATATATTTACACAAAAAAAGATTTTAATATGAACAACATGGATCAATAATGATAAGCAGCCAATAAGAGGCCAGAGTAGATGGAAACTGGCATGTGAGACTCCAAGATGTTTGAGAAAATTACATTTCTGACTAAATTGAAGATGCTAAATATGACAAAAAGAAAAGAAATCTGAAGATGTTATAGTTTTGGTTGATTTTAGTCAAAACAGAATTACATTTGTTTTATTCCATAGATTGATTGAATTTTTCTGGTTATTTTAAACATTGAAAAACTAATAAAGAATCTATATATGGCCCTATACACCTTAAATATTAACATTCACACACACCTACATACTCATATAGGCACTTTCAGCATTTCAAAACTTCAGTGAAACACTGTCAGACTACTGGTTTTCACAAGCATATGAAATCAAAAATCATGTTTTTATTGTGCTGTTCAAACCTAAACAAACCAACTGCAGCTTGATTGATATTAATTGGAAAACTGGTTAAAAGCGGATTGATCTCGTTTTGGAAGCAAACTTTGACAGAAAAGTCTGGTTCTGTCTCAGGCAAAGAAAAGAGGAGTTAGAACAGAGGATGTCGGCCCTGCAGGAGAGCCGTCGAGAACTCATGGTCCAGCTGGAGCAGCTCATGATGCTTTTAAAGGTAGTAAACATCTCACACTTGATCAAATAATGTTATTGAACTGAACTGCTCCACCTACAGGATGAAGTGTTTTAGCACTCTGTGAGAACAGCTTTGAGTTGACGTGCATCAGCTGACTGTTATAACTCAAATAAACTAAAGAGATGTGTTGCCATGTCTGTGCTTTTACTATGCGTGTGGAATCCAACATTCACATTCAGATTCATTGATTTTCCAAGTACACACACGACCATATTCTGAGATGTCAAACATACACTTTAATAATCTTTGTGCTGTGAAATAAAGAGAAATGCACGTTGTGCTATGTTAGTATCGTCAGCATTTTAAGCATGTTTAACTAATAATACGATCAAAAATCTCTTTTGAGAAAAGCATAAGCAAAATGGTAAATGTGAATCATTTTCTAGACCCAAGGTCCTGGCTCCTCCCCTCGCTCCTCCCCCAGCCACACGGTCAACACATCCACCCAATCAGCATCCGGTAGTACCACACCCATCCCCATGCCGGTCCAGTCAACATCTGGCAATACCACGCCCAGTCAGACACCTCAGGACTCGCTCATGGGCCTGGGAGGAGAAGTGCAGCAGGCCTTTGCTCAGGGTAACCATGGAAACCACATTGATGGAATGATGCTGATGCTAACCTTTGACCTGCACTGCACTCGGAGGCTTTATTTTGTGTTTTTCATTGCAAGGCTCCAGAAGGAATTTAAGAAATGACCTCCTGGTGGCTGCAGACTCTATAACCAACACAATGTCTTCACTGGTTAAAGAACTGAACTCAGGTAATGTTGTGATGAATGTGGGGGTAAATATGCTCTACACTAGATATTTATGTATTTAACTATTGTTCATATATTTACTTTAATATAAAATAGAATATTTTTGCACACTTTTATAAATATTTTCATAATACTATACTTCATTACTGACAAAACGTCCACTACCATTCAAACGTTCGCTATAATATGATCTGTGACAAAAAATGCTTAATTCTAAATGTTGTCATAATTTATGATTTATATTTATAATATGCATAAATATGATTACGATACGAAACCGGGCCTAGATTATATACCCAGATGGGCTGCTATATTCGGTCGGTCCGTGAACACTCGATAGTAAGATGACTGTGCGTCCGTAACCGTAGTTTTGGGCATTTATGATTATCAAATGTTACATGCTGTTGTGTAGATCACAGTTATCATAATCAAGAATAAACTGTAATATTGACAAAACAATGTTGTGGCATCTTGGAAAGCTCAGTAATGTAATTGTGGACCATTCCAGAATGAAGCGGTCGAATGTGGCATCTACATAAACATACGTATCTATCAAACTATTAAACACTTCGGTACAATATGACTTCTACAAATTCCTTCTTCATCGTTTGTTCACTAAAAGAAAAGTGTGTTGTTTAAATGTTGTTGGTTGTTTATTTTATTGTTGTCCAGAAGTGGAGAGTGAAACCAACAGTGTCTCCGACCTCACGTTCCAGATGCCAGAGGTTCCTTATCCACTGACCAATTCATCTAGAACAGGGTAACAGACACGTTGTTGCCAAGAAGCAATTGTTGTATATATTACAAATGAATACCATTTTATAGCAGAAGTTTGTAAAAGTTACATCTGGAGGATTGAGATGAACTCTCAGATACTGTGTGTAGATTCTTGAGTTCTGAAAGAGAAGGGGAAAATGGATCTACAGATTGAAGTAAACGGGGAAGGGAATAAGCAAATCAAATAGATGCTGCTTCATAAGTAAGTAGATTTAGCGTAACAGTGTTTCTGCTCTTGTAGGGCCGTGGGTCAGACGGAGGCCAGAGGGTTTTATGGGAATGATCTGGAAAAACGTCTGGACAAAGAGTTAAAGATGGAGGAGCAACTGAGACGCACACAGGAACAGGACAAGAACTTCCTGGTGAGTCCATCAAACACAGGTGCATTGTTGATCTTTTACATTTAAACAAAAATTTGATTTAGAAACCAATTACAATGTTAGAGAATATATGTACCATGTATTATAAATATTTCATCGTTTTAAGTTTGACTGTTTATTCTGTTTTAATATCTACTTTTACTGTAAAGCTACTTTGCAAAATCGCAGAATTATGAAAGGTTCAATAGAAATGCGTTTGAATGGATAAACACACTTTGAACTGCCGTTTTGTGATGAGATGTTGCTGTGTTTATCAATACATGATGTATTCAGCTGCTTCAGTGTATGACTGAATGTGGTTTAGCATGAGAAATCCTAGAGAACACCTTAACAACACCACGGTAACATACACTGCCTCAGCGGGGGCGAGATATGGAAACGTCACTTTCTACTGAAAATCTTGTTTAATACATGTTTGAATATATTATATGAGCTTTAAATGTAAAAGTACATGAATGTCACAGTAATAAATGGGTCATATTTAAGACATAAATCAAAATAAATTGTATTTTTGCTCATTTTGCTACACAGCCTGCCCATTTTTAACCAGCAAACTTTGGATTCTGGGAGACATGCCAGCACGTGCCCTGTACGCTCTACATATCACATTTTATTTCTTATTAATTGCTCTAGAAATGAGATGAAATATAAATGGAGCATCCATTACACCGAATGGATATTTCATTTAAATGAAAATATCCCCGGGCTGCTTATAAGCACCTGTTTCTGAGCGCTGAAGTGAAGTTCGTTTTATCTGCACATCTGTACAAGTATCGCCACGGGTGACGCACGTGACACACCCCAACTATTAGTGCAGACCGTGTGCTCGTACCGTCCCATTAATAGACATTTAGGTCATTTATTTACCCAGCTGTCCATGAGGAAGTCTTTTCCGAACTTCTAGCATTTCTGTTATTTCTCTGTTTTTAAGGTGACCTTACAAGAGTAGCTGCATTCAAGTAAGCAATGGTAAGTGTTCACACTATACAATAATAGACTTTACAAAATAAATGTTTGTTTGTAAGATCTTTTATTCTCAACCGCAGGACGAGCTACTTTAAAGCACTGTGCTGTTACCACACCTGACCTCTGGAATACTGTGGTACACAACCCAATCTATAAATATAGAAATATATTTTTAGAACCTACAACATGTTTAAGACAATACTGTGAAACAACTTGGAGCAAACAATGGAACTGTCTACAACACCACCAGTGCCATAAAATCCAATGATTTCGAGGTTATTTCCTTCACTCTGTGTTTGATTTGATTTTCATTCTGTATCTGTTGAAAGAGTTGTTCTGTATTTCAATGTCTGTTGGGCAAAGTGGGTTTGGTCTTTAATGAAGCTGCTATCTTTACAAACGACATCTTTTCTTTTTGTAAGAGCAGAATACCTAGACCCGACGGTCTTTTGAAGCATATAAATAATAGTTTTGTGTAGCTCGGTTAAATAAGGTAAATCATTTGAGATTTTATCATAGTCTTTGATATACAACTTAATACACTGCCTTAGCTCATGAGACGACCTTTGTTTTTTAGGTGGGTAGGTACTGTACGTGTACTGTTGAAATTTAATAATTGTAAAGACATTTTAATTATAAGTAAAAATAACAAATGAGTGGATCACACGAGAATGTCGCCAGGTTTCATTTCACCCAAAATCCATTAAAACATTTAGCATAAAAACTGTTATGACCATTAGAAGGTTTTGACAGTATCTAAATCAAGGTTAAGCATGCTTTTCTCAATGACTTAACTATTGTGGAAATATTACCATAATGCAAAAGGAGTCCTAACAGGTTTCATTTTCTTTGAGTAAAATATCATTTCTTGTTTCTTTCTCATAATTAAGGGGTGACATATTACCCAGACTTGAGGCTTCATGCAGTTCACACTGATAAATCTTTGTACCTCTGCATTCAATGGAAGACATCGTTTGGCTCTCAATGGACCACAGTATATTTATCTTGCTAAAGTTTAAACTGTGTGACTGAAGATGCCTTTGGAAATGCATTTCAGATAATATTATGGATACCGTATGTTAAACTGGAACATACCTGGATCGATTCTGTTGGCGAATATGTTTGTAAAAGTGTCCGCTTGGGTTTGACCATCTGCAGTCTGTTATGTTGATGTGTTTTGCGTTCTCTACGGTCACACCGCAGTGGGCACACGGTTTACTTGCGCTTCTTCAGACTGGCAGATATAGACCAGTACAAAAACAGCATCCATCTGTCGCCAATCATTGCACTTTTCAGTGATTTTTGCATGAGAAATAAAATATCACATGGTACAAGAATCAACTGTGTCCCCAAATGTGTTGGAATGTGTATACAGCTTGTGCTTTCAGTGTTTTCCCATCACATTATGGTTTGCTCACTTTGAGGTGCAATATATGAAGAAACCACTAGATGTCGCTGATAAACAGTAAAACAAAATCTCGTGTCCCAACGAGCAGATTACAAGGTGTGGAGGTCCGCGCATTAAAGGGACACCCCACCCCACAATAATAACTGACCCTCTAGTTGATCCAGACATGTTTACATTGCTTAGTTCGGTTGAACACACAGACAGGAATATTATGGAATATTGTGAGGCCGTTTTAAGGCGGAGTGTCACTTTAAATAAATATGTGATGACGTGGAAGAATGAATAAGAACTAGAGGCGCGAGATGTTTTTAAATAATTATATATATCGAACTTGCCACATTAATGATCATCTGAAAATTAATGATATATTTTTATCTTGATGAGCGCGAAATATTTTCTTCGTAAAATAAACAATAAATACAGAACAGACTTCATAAATAAATACATTATTATTTTCCTTCATACAAATGTAAAACATCAGGAAACATCACAGTGAACGAGCGGCGCATCGCGTTCCCATTGGCTAAAGAAAGACAACATCCGTTCCATCTTTAAACCAATCGCTTACAAGAAGGGCGGGTCAAAGACTTTAAACCGCATCCGTTGCATCGACCAACCAATCAGTGTATGGCAGGAAGGAGTGGCCGCCAATCATCGCGTGGGGGGCGGATACCTGTTGTGTGAGTGCGCTGGAGGGCGAGACGCGACGCGACGCGACGCGCAGCTGGTTTGGTGTGTTGAGTTTACGGGTGAGTGGAGTTTCTATACGGCGCTGTCTTTAAACATGGCTGTCGTGTCTTTATTGGGTGCGTTACATGCAGCTCGGCGGGACTCGAGTCATCGTTTCCTCTCGGGTTTTGTCGATTCGTGTGTTTGATTTTGTCTTTAAGTTTTTAAATCGCGCAGGAAGAGTGACGTTAGCTTGTTAGCAGTGTTCGGCTATTACATTAAAGTGCATTGATGCTTCTATGTGATCTATAATGTCACTATATATATATATATGTGTTTCATGGAGGCTTGATTAATAAATGAATAACGTCACTGATGTTTCATGATCTCTTATGAATAACATTCATTTTCTGAGCTCACTTCCTGTTTTGATGCAAATGCAGTGCATGGGTTAGTTTGTTGGGATTTATTAGGATATGCAACTTATACATTGATCTTATTTATTTAGTTCACATGTTGCACAAGTTTTAACTAAATGCTTAGTGGCTGCAAAGCCCATTTTCCGTCTTCATGAGCCAACAAAGGGCGATTGAACTGACTGGTGCAATTGACATACAAACAGCTTCATCACAAGCAGCGTGTTAAACAGCAGCTTACTAACTGCTCAAAGACAAACTTTAACCTGATTTACAGAGTTTGAATCAAAAGTCTGACACTTCTAATGGAAATATATATGTTGCATATTCCATTGCAAATGATTAGATTCAACTTTATTGTCATTGTGCAGAGAACAAGTACAGGGTTATGAGGTGGAGAAGCAAATTACTATAGATAAGGGGCAGATATAAGTTAAGTGTAGGCATACAGAAGGTGCATTGTATAGAGATTAGATGTATACATTATTGGCCAGCGGTCGTAGCTGTGCAAGAGTCAATGTGATGTAGGTTTGTTAAAGGGAATGTACAAATGTTCTAAGACACAGAAGACATGGTGTCAGCATTATAGGCATGATAGAAAAACATGATATATTGTACAGAAGAGCAGCATTACGGGTATAGCGTCTCACCAACACTGGCACATTATAGAAGTGTAATGGTCTGAGTGATGCATGGACAAGTAGTTCGCACAAATTTGCTGAATATTTCTTGTTCTGTTTTGTTTTTAATCTTGAATCTATCTGTGTACTTCCAAACAGAAAAAAATAAATCCACCAAATGTCACTCATAAGATGAAGTGGCTAATATTTTTGGATTAATAATGATCAATAATTGTATCAATAAATATATATTGGGTTAACACAAGTTAAGTTTCCCCCATGTCAGTTCAAAAACATTCCAATATATCAACATATTTGTGTATAAATACATATAAATGATAGACCAATCACACAGTATTCTAATAGCTAGTCTTTTGATTTGTTCCTTATAGGGGGTATTGTATGGCTTAATATGAGTAGAATATTCATGTATCAGAAGATTTATAGTGACAGACATAATGTCCGTGTCTCCATATGGAAGACCTCACCAGCATCTATAGCTTTACTCCAACCTTTTCTATTTCTTAACAATCTAATCATCACCTTGTGTTCATTAAAGGCATTATAGATTTCTTTGTTCTTCTTATAAATACAAAGAAAGATATTTGAAAGAATGCTTGTAACCAAACCGTTTTTGGACCCCATTGACTCCCATTATAGGAAAAATTACTTGAAAACAAAAGTAGATATTTTGAAGAATGTAGGACAGCAAACACGTAGTCATTTATCCAAAGCGACTTACAAATGAAGTAAGCATTTGGAACAACATAAGGACAACAAAAAGTATAAGTGCAGTAAAACTGATCTCATATAGCCTACCACAGTCTACAAAGCTAAGGTTTTTTCCTTTTTTTTCTTTAAGGATAGAAACAATAGAAATGAAACAGAGGTCAGAACTAATCGTTCAAGTGTTGACGGAAGAGATGTTGTCCAGTCTGGACAGGACAAGAGCCTGGACTAGGACTTGTGTAGCATGCTCAGACAGGAAAGTTCTTATGCTCCTAATGTTGTAGAGGATAAATCAACAGGACTGTGTGGTGCTGGCAACATGATCTGTGAAGTTGAGCTGATCATCACTCCCAGGTTTCTGGCCGTCCTGGAAGATGTGATGTTGATGAGCCCAGTTGAATGGAGAAGTTGTGATGAATCTTTGGTTCAGCCGGGATCACAAGCAGTTCAGTTTTTGCATAGCAGTGATAGGACAAGCCATATTTACGAATGACAGAATCTAGGGATGTCATGTATACAGAAAAAAACAACGGTCCAAACACTGAGCCCTGAGGGACCCCTGTGTCGAGATGTTGCGACTCTGAGACCTCCAATGACCTACCTGAGAGGTAAGACTTGAACCATTGGGTCCGGGAGGTTGATCTACGTGAGAAAGGAGGAGAGCTGGATAAATACAACATGCTCAAGAGTTTAAGCAATAAAGGAGAGGAGAGATAATGGTCTGTAGTTATCTTACAGTGCAGGATTAAGAGTGGGTTTCTTCAGTAGCGGGGTAATGCAGGCCTCTTTGAAGAAATGTACCAGTAGTCAGAGACGAGTTGATAATGTGGGTCAGAGCGGGATCAACCGATAGAGAGATGGCCTGGAGGAGATGCTTGAGGATGGGATCTAGCTGGCAGGTAGTCGGGAGTGATCATGTGTCGGGGGTTTGGGCGCGTTCAAGACTGATGGTGGTCTTTTTCTTTTTTACGAAGAAAGATGCAAAATCATCAGCTAACTGCATGCCATATAAACATCCAAATCAACTACATGATTATAGTATCAAAACAACAACATTGATTTTACACATTGAAACTCATCAAAATAACTCTGTGACCAACAATCATAAAACAATCACATAAAAATGAATCCTATAGTCAAAACTCTGTCAAATTTAAAGTTGACAGTATTACGTCGTGCTGTTTTGCTTGCATAAAAACTGAACACATAATTTCCCCATATTTCATGTTTACTATGATTATGATTATAAAGCTTACGGGAACATTGTGATTACAAAAAATGTAGTGTATCTTTACGCTAATGTTGTGTAGCTACTGCAGGTCATTCATACCACGTTATATTAAAATAGTTACCCCTTAGTTTTAAAGTAGGCTACTTGCAGTATAAATATCTTTTTTAATTTCCTCGCTTCTTTATTCCTCAAACTTTGCATATTGTTCTCTTCACCTACATATATGGACTGTAGAGGTACATTATTAATACAATTAGTTCCCTGTAAATCCCATTTAATCATGCGGCATTGCGGGCCGTAAGCGTTACCAAGCTTTTCAAATAACATCTAGGCCAATATTTGATTTAATTTCAGTAAACAGGTTTAATAGTCTATAATAACCTTGCATTGAACTCATTTACATTAGGAATTATATGACATTATATAAAACTTACTGTAAATAATGTCAATACTGTATTGTAAAGAAAGGTCTGAATGCATCACAGTAGTTCTGTAAGATGTTGGAGTGAAATACAGATGAACATGTGTGATGATGATGATGATGATGATGATGTGAGAAGCCAAAGTTCCTCCTAGCACCCCTCCCATAGTCACGTGACTGAAGCTCAGTGAATCAGGCAGCACACACACACTCACAGTCAGATACACGCACGGGATTTAACGTTACGCAGAAGACAGGGAACAAGCCCCTTACGTCCCTTTCCTCGTCCGTTCGCGTATCTCACAGAGCCAAATGCCCGGTCCGACACAAGCTCTGTCCCCCAATGGAGAGAACAACAACGACATCATTCCGGACAACGGGACCAACATCATCCCCTATAGAAAGAACACAGTGCGCGGAGAGCGCGCCTACAGGTAAAGCGATGTCATTACCGCCCGCCGGGAGCTTCACAAAGAAACGTCCTGTTATATCCCCACCGGATTCAATTCACTGACGTGAACATGTTGAAAAAGAACATTTCGCTTCTGTCCGCGCGTTTCCAACACGCTCCTCCCGGGAACCGCGGACGTCCATCATGGCTGCGTTACGGCGGGGCTCTTGCTGAGCCAGATATGGCGTTTCCCCGGCGGCGCAGTGATTTAAAGCCGTTAAAACGCCTTCCGGTCAATGCATTCTTGCGTTTTGTGATTTTAAAACAACATGCATGTGATTTAAAAGAGATATATGTGGAGATAAACGCTGACAGGACGCGTTTCCAGGGTTTGACACTGCGTGGCCTGTATTCACTAAGCGCGCAGCCGTTGCGTGACGTAATTCATTGGTCGTTTGTATTAAAAACACGCGCAGGGTTTTTATTTTGCGCGCATGTTGTGAGTAATGATGCTTTGTGTTGTTGCTCATGTTGTCGGTGATTTATAAACATGTTATGCGTTGATTCTGATGGGTGCTATTGTTGACACCCAGAGGGCTCTGCTGGTTTCCCCCCATCGTTCATTCTACAGATCTGTTTATCTTTCATGCTACATTTAGATGAATGTCTGCTCTTTAAGCACAACACGACTATATGAAATACACTGTGTGCTTGGCTTAAATAAATAACGTGATTTATCGTTAAATAGGAGTTTAAAATCATTTATGTGGGAGGTTTATTTACTAACATCGTTGTGCTGATGAATACTTTATCTATACATTCATTATTACTACTATACTACAATTTACTACTGTTTACTTAGCCTATTAGTAAATAAACAACAGTATTTTTCATTCAAGATGTGGTTGTACCTGCAAGAGAGTTTTACACATGAAACAATATTTTGAGACTTGTGTTTAGATTCGGTTACATTGATGTTCAGGTTTTCAAAGACAAAAGCCGAGTTTCTGTAGAGGACACAAACGACCCGAGTACTCCAAAACGGTCTAAGCTTTAAATTCTTTCATCATTTACTCACTTTTATGCCGTGTTATTCCATGCCTGTATGATTTTCTTTCTTCTGCAGAACAAAAGGTATTTTAGAAACGTTGGTAACAACATTGGACCCCATTGATTCCATTGTATGAACACAAAACTACAGAGACATTTCTCAAAATATTCAACAGATGAAAGAGTCGTACAGGTTTGGTGAAAGTTTTGGTTGAACTGTCCGTTCAAGACATTTATTTAGGTCAATATATGTACGTGACAATGTTAACTATTGAGTTTTCAAAGGTGAGTGTTTATCATATTCTTTATGAGAATAACAGCAGATCGAAACTTCCTTGATGAGCGATATAAAGAAACAATCTATAAATAAAAAGTTCAGAGAATGTCTAATAAAGTTAATAACTCTTGTAACAGATGCTAGATTTGTCCGTCTCAGGCGTTTGTTTTGTGTATACAAGACCAGTTGTTCAAGCAATCTTCAACAATTAAGTTTCGAGTCCTGCTTTCTAAACATGCCTTCAGTTTTATGGATGTGTTGCAAACGTGTTTACATATTTTCAATGCCAACGCAGCCTAAACAGCACTCTACACGTGGTGATAACATAAAAATCACAAAACATCTATTTCAATCTGATCTGAACACGAAAATGACATTTTCTCATCTCGGTCATATTCAGTTTCTTTTTAAGACTGGAGCTGTGATATTCTCATGAGATTGTCTGTCTCTACATCTGTCTGTGATCATGACAGTGATGATGTGTGTCTCGTCCACAGCTGGGGGATGGCGGTCAATGTGTATTCTACCTCAATCACTCAGGAGACTATGAGCAGGCATGACATCACCGCATGGGTGAATGATCTGCTCGGTCTAAACTACACTAAAGTGGAGCAGCTCTCATCAGGTAAGACCACCACATCATGACACTTCAGAAATCCCACTGCATGGCTTTACACGGATGTGTCCTCTTAGCACCCCCTAGATAGAAATAAATGCTATTCGTGTCCGATGAGCACGCTGTACCTCGCTGCTGTAAGCCATACAGAATAAACATGACCCACAATTATTGTGTAAGGCATTGTGAAATCTCAACTTGTCTGGGTTATGACATCACTTATATTATTTCATGTATTTCATGCTAGACCTAAAGCTCTACTGGGGCACAGGCCCCCATTACATTTCCATTACTTATTTCTTGAAAACCTGCCGTGTGTAAGAAGTATGCAATGCAACGCCAACGTCCCTTGCTTAAACCACTACCCTGCAACAATAATGTATGCATTTTAAAATATCTAAGTATGTTCAACATACGTAACATAAACTTTATTGAGATGTTTGCATGCACTGTATGGAAATAATGAAAGCGGAGAGACATCTGCATTCATTACACAATGAAAACCATGAATAATTTTACATCTCTTCAAGAATTTACAATTACAATATTTCAAGAAACCAGTCGATTTATGGCTCCAACTAATATAAAGAACATATTTTATCTGGTTTCACGGCCAGATCTGAACCGGTTTACCGGGTAACCGCCTTATACTGTCGTGCTGCCTTATATTATCTCAGCCATAGTTCATGATGACTTTCGATGTCCTAAGCTAGAGCACAAATAAATATTCATTTCATTTCTGAAAACACAGAACACAACTGTTTTTTACAAGCGTGAATGAATTCGGTTACTATGTTGCATAAAGCAGCGGTTTATCAGGCTTCTCGTGCCAAGGACCCCCAAATATGCTTAACCTTTCGTGAGGGATCCCCTTTCTGGAAATACTTATTCATCTTTATTATAAAGAAACATTTAAACTGTCAGACAAATAGTAAGTCTGATATTATAAAGACAACATCTTTTTGAAAAAGTTAAACTGGAATAATCTTCAGTATAGAGTTTTACAACTTTTGCTGTCTATAGTTTCAAAAAAATTTCTGGGGACCCCTTAAACCATTCTGGGGGTCCCCAGACCCTAGTTTGGAAACCCCTGGCATAAAGATCCGGTTTTTGCCACTATTATCAATGTAAATGATTATACTGACAAATAAACAAAATTGTTAAAACTTTAACTTGAAATTAATACTGGGGCACGTGCTATGATGATGGGAGATATTATAAAAGATCACAAACACTATTTTTAAAGCACAGGTTTAGTGAGTGTTCTGAAATAACGGTGTTATTTTTAAACACAGCCGTAGTTACGAGCCATTGACACTCTTCGTTGAGTCCTTTGATATTCAGTCAGTGAAAGTTCATTGTAATTCATTCACACAATCAGTTCTTAGATCAGTTCTTGCTGATGAGATTTTTGACAAACAGTAAATATATCAGAAGCTGCAGGTTTACAAAAAAAACCTCACATGACACAATTCTGAAACTAAATTATCAAAGGAAAACAATTATAGGACCAGAATGTCTAATTTAGTTTCATTATTTATATATGATTATTTATTTGAATGTATGGATTCATTTTATTTGATCCATTTTTAGTATTGTTATTAAGTTGAATCCAGTGTTAAATTGACAAGTTATTTATTTATTGTTAATTTATCTATTCATTGACAATGAGTAATTGTGATCTCAACATTGGGCAAAATAATTGGATGTAATCTTGGAGATTTGTTGTTATCAAAGCTTTTTGCTTAATTAATATGAAATGATTAGGATTAATGACACATTATTTATTCATTTAAATGTTTTATTTATTTTTTAGTGACAAATGTTACAAGCTATTTTTTTGTGAGACAAATTTCAAAGGTTTGTCTCGTGTGACATCATCATCTTAATGTAGTTCCACGTAAGCTCAGGTCAGGCCGGAGTTATTTACAGTTCACAAAGACACTGAAGACTCCCTGGATCACATCCAGTTCCACCTCAAAGACAGAAACAGAACATTGATCTCCATCAATGTGACGTAGATGTGCCATTTTTATACTCCACATCCCTGAAGTCAGACAGATGTCTCTCCGTGGGCCTGTTTTATTTCTTTGAATAAATCAGATCAAGTTCACTGCCGTTCTGCACGAGAACCTTGTGTGACTCCGATACTGAAAGGAAATCAAAAGGTGATGAAATGCTAAACAAGGTTGTGTAATTCGGTTTAGTGACATCCAGATGATTTCTGCGTTACAGGAGCGGCATACTGTCAGTTTATGGACATGCTGTTTCCTGGCTGCATCAGTCTTAAGAAGGTCAAGTTCCAGGCCAAACTGGAGCACGAATACATCCACAACTTCAAACTCCTGCAGGCTTCCTTCAAGAGGATGAACGTGGACAAGGTGAGACGAATGTGAAACGGTTTTTGCAGTGTGAATAAAAGTGACCCCTACCTGGCTATATGAGTTATATACGTCGTTAATCTGTATGATGTCATTTCCTCGTTTTCACATTCACGTCCTGTTTCAACGTCTTTTAGATCATCCCTGTCGAGAAACTTGTCAAGGGACGATTTCAAGACAACCTGGACTTCATTCAGTGGTTCAAGAAGTTCTTCGATGCCAACTACGACGGGAAGGAATACGACCCGTTGGAGGCGCGACAGGGACAGGACGCCATTCCTCCACCAGATCCAGGAGAGCAGATCTTCAACCTGCCGAAGAAATCCCTCCACGCCGCCTGCTCCCCCACCGCAGGTGCAGGTAACTTCATTTTAAAGTGGCTTGAACATACTTTTACATAAATGTATACATTTTAAGCGTCAATATGTGGCGTTAACTTTAAACCTGTGTGTAAGCAGGAGCCACTAGATCAGCCAGTTCCACCCCTAAAGCCTCTAGCGCGACCTCCACATCTCGACCCTCGTCTGCTAAAAAGCTGCCGGTGCTGTCTACGACCCCCGCTAAAGGAGAGAAGGAGCTGGAAGCCCAAGTAACACAACTAAACGAACAGGTGGACCTCCTTACCCCCATTCTAATCTATGAATAAACAATTCACGAATACCAGTTCATCGCTAAAGGTGTCTAATCCTTCATCTCGCGTCTGTTCACACAGCTCAACACAATTAAGCTAGCGCTGGAAGGCGTGGAGAAGGAGCGGGACTTTTACTTCGGGAAGCTGCGGGAGGTTGAGCTCTTGTGTCAGGAGCAGGGTCAGGAAAGCCGGCCCTTCGTGGACCGACTCATGGAGGTTTTGTACTCCACAGATGACCAGGTCAGTCACAAACACAGATTTAGATGGAACTGAAAATGCATGATGTGATTTATAGAAGTAAAAAGAGTTCATGTGCACGCAGGAGGCCGGCGGGGAGGTGCACGAGGCTCCTGGGCAGGAGGAGGACGTCCCGGACGACACGCAAGACGAATACTAAAGCTCTGTCAATCACACACACATACACGCACTTGGCCAGAGAACTGCTTTCGGGTTCAGCGTTTTCTCCAAACTCGTCACGGTTTATTTTTCCGTTCCGTCTGTGAAGGACTGACACTGATTGGCCAAATAGTCGATTTCGTCCTTTGGTTTCTGTGATGTACAGCTTAAATAACAGCCACTGCACAACACATCTACGGTTTTCCTTTAGCCAAAGTGGGTTGTTTGTCTTACCACACTGATGAGGTATTTTTGATTTAGGGAGTTCTCTGCTCTAGTTCAGTAGTGTTGTTGTTGTTTTTAAAAGCTTTTAGATTTGACGAAATGGAATCGGGAAATTTTAAAGAAACATTGCAATAACCATTTGTGATGTGGTTCAAATAATTTGCGAACAAAACCTATTGGCTCATTTACAGAAATAGCTTGCACCAGAATACCATAGTAACTACAGTTTTGACATTTGTGGTAACTTGGTGTCACTCAGAATGACACATGGCATGATTCTGAAAGCGTCTTTTACTAAACATATGAAGCTTCCAGCTACAAGCAATTTATCCGTCCACATTTAATGCAGATAGTGAGGCATTAATGTACTTTATTTTGGATCAGCGAAAAAAAATCAGTCACATGAAAGAAAGGCTTTTATGCCTTGTTGTTTTGTTTCATGTAAACAATACTGTAGCGACTATGGTATTTTGTAAGTGTTTACCATGGTGAAATTGTTTTGTCTGACATAGGTTTGTGTTTTAAGCATTGGAGGTTTAATGCATACTGGTTCTATGCGTGGGAATATAAAATGTGTTTAGAAACGTTTTTAAGTTTTCTATTATGTTGTATTTACTTTGAGCATTTTGTGTCTCAACTTCACAGGGGTGGAAGCCAACGACAGTGTTTATTAGACTGCATTTCATTTTGAACCGTGCAATCCGTATTCTGCATCTTAACGTGTTAGATTTTATTTTGTGTTGATAAAAACAGGCATCATCTGAAGAAAACACTGCATATTGAAGTTTTTACTTATGTTGTTATAAAGCACAGGTCTCTTAGCAGAAGATCTTCTGAACAGAAAACAATATTCTCGTGATCTCTCGTCAATATTAGCTACAGGTCAACGCTTATGTCATTTATTATTGTGTACAATGATAAGGAATGTAAACACATGTACTGTTAATAATTATAAATAGACAATGTTTTTCTTTTTATTACCCTCACGGTATCTCCCCTTATGCATTCCCCAAATGTGTCGCATGTTTGCATTTTATTTGTGAATAACTTGACCTGCTTTTTACATACAGTATTTAATAAAAAAGAAATGAAAAAATATGATGTTAAATGTTTTTTTGTATGTTTAACTGTTAAATCTCTGGACGTATGGATAGACTTGCCCTAATAAAACCCATCACTTCAAAAGGAAGAAACGATTCATTTGTATTACTACCAAATTTCTGGCTCAGTGGATTTCAGCCTAAACTACCAAGACGCAAACATAGATATTTTACTTTAAGCTTATTTTATTCTTTTGCAAAAGTCGTCTTAAGTCAGCTGCTTTAAAAGTGTCTGCGAAATGCATAGATCTGTAAAATGTTGCATTTAACAAGTTTATATTCAGAAGAATTGAACTAAATCAGACATATTTAAATGATTTGAACTCATATATTTTTAAAGTGTTGTTTGTGATGTTTTTATTTCATATTTGTATTTTCTGAGCAGTACACGCAGTTGACCGGTAGGTGTCAGCAGCGCGCAGCGTCACGAGCGGGAAAAACAAACCGAAGGAGAAACTGAATGGAAACGTCACGTGCAGTTGAATGAAAACACAACACGAGAACATCATCACACATAAAGAATAATGTCCAAGGTAAGTTAACACTTATCCGAAACCTTTAACATGTTTTAGAGAATTTCAACCGATATATTCACTTCAGGTGAAGTCAAAGTTTCTTTAAAGTCGGTAACAGTACAAGTGACGTGAGGTCATGTTTAAAAGCAGAGTTATATTTAATGTGGTGTCAAACTTTGATTTCTTGACATGCGCATCTGCTTGTGTCTGCAGCGCAAGAGAAACCTCGGCATGAGATGTGTGTTATTTCCAGACGACGTGAAGGATGCCTTCAGAAAGAGCAGAAATGAACCTAACAAGACATCAACGCCAGACATGAAGTCCTGGGAGAGATGTGGAGACAGTTTTCAGGACACGTCTCTCATCCAGGTGTGTTATCTTTAACACAACACTGTTGCTCGGTTACACATGTGCACTAAACATCACATCTTTGTGTTTTAGAATCTACAAACATCAGAAAAGAAAAGCAGAGGTGTCCAGAAAGTGTTTCAGACACATGTCACCGGTAACTGCAGCTTCTTCAACTGATGACCTGCTAAATGAATCCTCATATTCATCATTTATATAGAAGTTTTCTTGAAGGAGCTCAATATCAAAATGTTAACAGTTTGTACATCTGTGTTGATGTTAAGGAGTTGGAGAGGTCAGCACAGATGAGGCGGTACATATTGCCTGGAGCTCCAGTGAAGATGAGGAGTCAGACACTGAAGATCCTCATCGACAGATCGACACGTCACAAACATCCAGAGGTCACAAACCACATCCTGTCGATTATTACAGGAGCCTGCGCATGCTCAGCGCTGGTGTGGGTAAGAACAGAACCATGTTATTATGCAGATTCATATTTCTAGCTTAATGTGCAGACAGTTAATTCATTAACTATATTTTAATTAAATATCATTATAATTTTCAATTGAATCGTACCGTATATCACACAACTGTAATTGGTTTGAGATGAGAATGAAAAATAGAATCTGTCTTTTCTGTAGGCAATAGAATGAAAGGATCTACCTCATAAGATTCTTAATATTTTGAATGATTTTACAGAACCCAGAACATTGTTTTTTAACCATAAATCATTAGTTAGTGCTTCAAATGTCTTGCAGTATAACAATATATGAAGAGTTTGGTCCAAAATGAGATAACAAAATTTGTATGAATTTTCTAAAATCATGTTTTTTATGATGTTATTATGTTTTTCTTGTGTTAGTTAGCTGTATTTTTCGTCTTATGGCTTAAATCAAAACAAATCAACTGCAGTTGGATTGATATTAATTGGAATGCACAGCAAAAAAAACATGATTTGAAAAACTGTGTTATTTTGTAACCAAATTCTTCATATAATGATGACTTATCAGTTATAGAGATTTAAACAACAGGCTGTTTAAAGTCCCTGTGAACCGGAAGTTGCGATCGTTTTTACTTCTGTATTTTGACGCATTTCTGAGTAAAATTGAATTTTGAATGAGAAAAATAATGGGAATGGCTTTCGTCTTTTTCTGCAATTTGATTCAATGTATAAAAAAAAGCCGTTGCATTTTGAAATGAAACTGGCAGCAGACTGACAGTTGAAGGGGAGGAGTTCACGGATGCTCCGCCCAAGCCGTCTGGAAGGAAGCACATTTTCAGATTTTTTATTGATGATGAGGGCACACAAATTTAAAAAGGGAGAATGACCCACATTTATAAACGATTTACAATAAACGCTGCAATATTTCATTACAAAATAGGCATTGCAATTTTAAATTTCACTGGGACTTTAACAATTGTACTAGAAATTGTGAAATGTGTTTATTCTTTTGTCCATCTTACACAGAATACTGCTCTCTGATTTCCTTTCAGACACGGACGACCTGCCTTCTATAGATTCAGACAGTGAGATAGAGGAAGATGATTCCACTTCAAAGGACCAAAACAACCTTCTGAACCCTGTTGCAGTGAGTTTGTTTATTATTTGATCTATAATAGAGTAATGTTTGGTTGCACATGACTCCTGCTATCTATGTCATGAGATGAAAGAACACGGATAAGGTGTTATAGTGTAACAGTAGGGGGCGATGATTCCTTACAGATGATGTCTGGAGTTTCCAGGGTTCATAATGTCCCTGCTCCTTTTGGGACTGACATTTGCCCCAAATATTTATTTGCCCTCTTAAGATTTCGTGGTGTTAGTATTTGACATTTGAGGAGTACATTTGAAGTCACCTGAATATTAGATCATGTGGTTCAAAACACTGTGTCCTGTTATGACTTCCTGTTTTTCTAGTGTTGGCCACAAACACTAATTCTTATGTAAAAAATGATTATACAATTGTTTATATTAATGCATTTGAGAAATGCTTTTATCCAAAGCAAGTATGTGTGTTCTCAAATACCCCAAAAAATTATTTACAGTTATATTTAGCAAATTCAGCCCTATTTTTGGAACAATATTGCATTGTGACATTTTGATGACAATTCATATTTTTCCGATAATAAGCCCCATTGTTTTAATAGTGATTTCATTAGGTTCTCAAAATATATTAAATAATGTAATAATTTGATATAATATCTTGTATAAAAGTATAGTATAATATAATATAATGAATATTTATAATAAACAAAATATAATGCCACAATTTAAGATGAAGATCTTGGGGTAAAATACGACCCTCACATGTTTCTTAATATGTGCCTATTTCATTATACACTTTATAGCAATAATGTCAATACCAGCATGATCTGTGACATCAGCAATTACATCATCCACTTATATGTTTTATGGTACAGTGATTTTTTGCCATGATTATCATAATGTATTACATCACATGAAAATGGCACAATTTACTGTCACTACAAAACTGTCCAAACTGAGCACACGAGACGTACTGTTTACTTCCAGGAATAAACGTCTCCTATCTGTCAGTCTTCTGTCTGCTCTGCAAAAAAAAAATCTTGGTATGTTTATCTTTTTTTCCAGTACAGATGATATCAAGAAACATTTATTACTTCACTAAAAAGTCAAATGAACTAATATATTCAGTCTTGTTCCTATCAAATTAAAAGGGACAGTTCACCCAAAAATGAAAAATCTGTCATCATTTACTCGCCCTCAGGTTGTTTCAAACCTGTAAAAATGTCTTTGTTCCAATAAACACAGAGAAAGATATTTAGAAGAATGTTTGCAGTTAAGTTCTGGTACATCATTGACTTCCCGTAGTACGCTTTATTTGTTCTGTTGAACCCAAAATAAAATATTTTGTAGAATTTAGGAGAACAAACAGTTCTTTGGCGCCTTTGACTAGCGTTTCATTTGTCCTACTATGGCAGTGGATGATGTCACAGAACTGAAAATTGCAAACATTGTTCCAAAAATCTTTCTGTGTGATCAACAGAGCAAAGACATTTTACAGGTTTGATACGACCTAAGGGTGGGAAAACGAGGACATTTTTGGGTGAACAAGCCCTTTAAGTGAGTTACGCTTTTATCAAGAAATAATATCTGTAAAAAAAATCTTAAAGTGATAGTTCACCAAAAATTCTGTCTGAAAAGTTCACCAAATTCTGTCATCATTTATTCAACCTCTTGTTATTTCAAGCCTTAAACACAAAAGAAGATATTTTGAAGAATGTTGGTAACAGCACTGGACCCCTTCACTTCTGTTGCACAAACACAAAACTAATGGGGTCCTGTAAACAACATTCTTCAAAATATCTTCTTTTGTGTTTTGCGGAAGAAAGAAAGTCATACAGGTTTGAAATAACAAAAGAATCATGAATCATGAGTAAATAATGAATTTGTCCGTGAACTGTCCCAAGTGCTCAATATTATTTTTCTTACCCCATTTGCAGATATTTTTTCTTGCTCGATTTGATAAAAAGACTTAAGATGTATCTGAATATTTCCATATTCTGTACTGAAAAACTAAGAAATACATTTCTGTATAAATCACACAAACCCCATGCCTGCTGTTTTTCAGCATGTGTCCAACTTTTTTCTTCAATTCAAGATTGAAACTATTTGCATGCTTGGCTTTCACGCGAAAAACATTCCCGCTCCTTTTACTGGAAAGGCAGAGTGTTTAGACATGATGTGTTGATGAGGAATGAAACTTTATCTCTTATTCACTACACCTGCGTTCCTACCCATAATTCATTTTCTTGTGTCTGTGGCCTGGCATCCTTCATCGTAACGCAGCAGTTCCATCCTGTTCCTGCCGGTTTGGGAACTGCCCCGTGTGACGTGTCTGGGAATGAGATTCGATAGAGCGAAACGTTTGTGTACTCCTCCATTCACTTTGAGCCACTGCGGACTGAACACATTTTTGAGCCCGAGCCAGGAACATAGTGTCCTGTGGAGAGAGAGAGAGACACCGAGACACTGAGGGAGAGAGAGAGCACGGTGTTTGCTGGCTTGCTGCCCTGCAGGGTCAAGTTGATTCAAATAAAAGAGTGTGTAGGCTGTTCGACGGCCTGGAATGCAGATCGTGTCTCCACACGATAAGAACGCAGTCGATTTCTCTAGAAGAAAACCAGTTTGCAATAATGCAGCAACACACTCGCACACATACAGAGGCCATTAACCCCCACACATCCATCTTTTACCACCTGTCATAAGGTGAGCGGCTCATATATCAGGGCCGGCTCGTACCTTTATCTGTGGAATGGATCTGTTCTTCTTTTTTTCTTTGTTTGAGGGGGTTGTTAAATGTCTATCTTCTTAGATTTTCCCTTCATTTAGAATCAATTCATGTATATACAGCCATAGAGATGAAGAGATCACTCGTCAGCATTTCTGCATGTAGTTTGGCTATTTCAGTCCTGTGTCTGTTGAATTTTTAAAAGACAAACCTCAGCACTAACATAAAGCCATTGTCAAAAATCTGGTTTATTCCATCATACAGCCCCAGAAAAAATAAAAGAAAGAGAGAGAGAGAGAGAGAGAGAGAGAGAGAGAGAGACCATTCCAAATGTTCATTTAATCATCATTTCTAGATGTATTGTGGTCATTCAGTGTAATTGTCAGGAGCGACATGAAGTCATCCAACAGCAATGTGAAAGACTGACAGCAAAATGAAAGATTATCTCATAAAAACACAAATTTATTTGAACTATTACCTCGATCAATTTTGCTTAAAAGTGAACATAAACTTGTTTTCTTTGCAGTATTTGATGTATGAACAAATTCACAGCATCTTTTCTGTTATTTTCAGCTGTTTCTCCATTTTCTGCAAATAAATGCAAAATAGAAACATTTTGTTTCATTTGAAATTTGGGAAAAATATTGTTAGTTGTAACCAAATGAAGCAAAAGTGTCCACCTAAAACATAAATGTGTGGTCCCCGCAGTTATACTAAAAGTGTCTGTGCCTTTTATTCAAACAGATTATTGAAGATGTATTAAATATTTTTATGCATGTTTCAGAATAGTGTTGAAGTGTAGACTTAAGTTCAGATTCAAGAAGAATTCAATAAGGTTTGACAAAATAATGACACACAACACTGAGAGTTTACGGAGTCAGCAATTTACAGCGTACGCACAGACAGAAGTTGTAAATGTATAAAGGAGAAGCCACAGGGAGTTGAAAGTGATTTGAAGTCTTTTGCAAAGGTCAAAGTGTCTTTAGTCCTGGAGTGGAGGAGCTCATGTTGAGTTTCTAAGGTCATTTGGAGGTCATGTACAGCAGGACAGAATGAATTCGAGGCCGAAGAGGTCTTGTGATTTGCGAAGCACCTTTGGCCTTCTCTCTTACTTTGCTTTTCAGCATTCAAGTGATTTGTGAATTTAAATGATGGAACGGACGTAGACGTTGTTGGTTCACAGTTCTTCATGATCGTCACATGCTAGTTTACATTTGTCATGAATTGTGATGAGACTGTGATGGCATTGAAGCAGTTTTTTAAAGTGATAAAGCAACAGGTGATGTTGTCTGTGTGTTTCTTGTATAAAAACACAGATGAGATCTCTTTAATATCTTAGTTATATCTCTCAGACATCAATGAGATGAAATGAAGAACACATGGAAACGTTTGCTTAAAGGAATAGTTCACCCTAAAATGAAATTTCTGTCATCATTTACTCGCCCTCTTTTCATTTCAAAGCTGTCTGACTTTCTTTCTTCTGCAGAACACGAAGGAAGATGTTTTGATGAATGTTGTTAACCCCATTGATTTGCATTATTTGTGTGTCCATACAATAGAAGCGAATGGGGGCAAATGCTGTTCGATTACCATCTTTCTTCAAAATATCTTCTTTTGTGTTCTGCAGACAGCTTTGAAATGACAAGAGGGCGAGTAAGTGATGACAGAATTTTCATTTTTGTGTGAACTATCACTGATAAAGTCTCGTGTGCGTCTCAGATTTTTCTCCTAAGATAAAGAGTCAGAAATGTCACTAATGTGTCCGTCATCAGAGTTTGAGAAGAGACGTCAACAAAGTGTCAAACTGAACTCAGATTTCATGACATCAAGATTACTGAAGATCTCAAGATAAACTAATCAAATTGACCCAAATCCAGATTATTTTACCTCCATACTCATGAATTTAAACCATCTTATTTTTGTCTGATTTCATTTCTCCTTAGCAAGTTTAGGAGAAACATCTGACACTGTGTCTACATCGGACGCGAAAGGCGCAACATGACAACGTTTCAGAGAGACGAGACAAATACAGCGTTTTTGAACCTTAAATCATTTATACACATTGCATTACATCTAAAACAAACGATAATATTCATTTTAACTGTGTCACATGACCCCTTTAATGAGTTTGTCGGGCTGGGCCGAATCCAGTGTGACAAAATGTAAAATTCTAATGCGTTTCTAATGTCCAGTAGACACGGTGTGAGACTAAGATGGTACAAAACAACTGAGAATCTCCTGAGCTATGAAAGTGCAGCATCTGAGCAATAACATTTTCCTGGGTTGATTCCACCATCCAGAATCCCACTGATATTAGAAATCAATTATTTGTAGATGAAATGTGTTGTTTTGAGAGCCCAGAAGGTCCGAGCATGCCGAGTTATTTGTGAGGAAGGTGAAATGTAGAACGTCACACTTAAAGGTAACACCTGTTTATTCCTCAGTTCCACCCCGGCGACAGCCTGTCAGGAGTCTAAAGACATCTTCTGAATCCCATAATTTGTGTAATTGTTTGCGTGGACTATACATTTCAAAGAGTGTATGAGTAGTTTTTGAGTATTTTAATAGCGCTTCTTGTTTTTTAAAAGTCTCTGTGCTTGGTCATACGGGCTTGACGCTTGTCTTAAAGAAATCGGTCTCTCTGGTTGATTGTGTATCTGGTTGAAATTCAATCCTGATTTTTAAGATGAAAGGAATCAAATGCACATTACACTGAAAGGTTATGTTTCTATTTCATGCTGAATGCTATATTGTGTAGACAATACACAGCAATCATATTTTATGAGCTTGAGATCTTTATTTGAAAGGGAAATTAAATATAAGCAACATTTTGAGAACGTAATGAAAACGTTGCGGGAATGTTTTTTAAATGTGATCTTATTGTTTGTGTGCCATGCGGTTCTCTCCTAATAATTTCATCAAGCTTCAATTTATTTTCTGTTAATACAAAGATCTCATTTCAGTCTCCAGCCGAGATCTCCGTCTACTCATCTAATGATGATGAAGATCCGGAGGAGAACAGGACTGATTCTTCTCTCCTGGACCCAGCGGACACCAGCAGACAGTCGGTCAGCGAGTGGGTCCGTTCTGCTCAGGCCATCCTTCAGACGCCTCAGAAACAAACCACCAAAACCATCAAGACCCCCGAGGACTCCAGTAAGAAGAACAGAAAGTTTGAGAGGTATGATCTGTCGATCTAAATTTCAGAGATATTCATGACTTAAGGCCATTGCACAGTGCGTCCGAAATTTCTGCACGTTAAAAAATAAATACGACCTCAGGTTGTGTCGATCACACTTACACACTGCCACACTGAGTTTTCTGCATTTTTTTGCATCCGTGGCAATCGTTTTGGGAGGCGTTTTGACAATTCAGAGACATTTCGTTGCACTGTACTTGTATGTGTGTAATGACAATAAATTGAATCAAATCAAATAAAAACAATACAAACAAGCGTCAAAAAAAGAAAAACGCATACATACATTTCAGACTGTATGTGCAAAAACCTTTAGATTTGAGCTTTTTGTTTATTTAAAAACTTGCACTTTTTGACATTTAATTCAAACTCTCAAATATGTTGTTATAATTGCTTCCAATGTTTCCTCATCTGTAAGTCGCTTTGGATAAAAGCGTCTGCTAAATGACTCAATGTAAATGTAAATGTAAATATCATATCAGTGAAAACACAGAACACAAAAAGGGTTCAAAGTCCATCCGCTGTTTCAATAATTCATTCACACCTTTACCGTAAGACCTGCTCATTTGATTGGCTGATGGGGAGTGGCTTCCTTTACCCATTTTGTTATAAAGTGTTTCCTTCACACACATAGGAATGCGGTCAGACTTCTTGGTATTAGTCTGATTACTCATAGCCATTGGTTTCAAGAGACCAAATGCCTTCATATTAAATGTCTTTATAGTGCCCACGTCTTTCTTACAGTAAGTGAGCAGTTTCTCAGAATTTGTGAATGGGAGTGAAAGGACCGTTGTGTTCGTCCCCTCACGGGGGAGCTCTGTCTCTGTCTCTGTTTAGATTTTGGTTTTCAGTCCGAAAATCTCTCTGACTGACCCTCAGCACTTCCTGTAGGCGAGAGAAGAAAAGTTGTCTTGAAATAAAGCACATTTCATACACAATAGTCATTCAAAGTGCTTTGTATAAAAATAATTTAAATGCTCACATCAATAAAAACAAGGAATTTAAAATGGATTAAAACATTGAGGAATAAATGATTCTACATGAAATACAGTGCAGTCAGTTGAGACACAGCACAGGGCTCATTCAGTTAATGAGTTTTGAGTCTGGATTTGAATGTTTTAGCACATCTGATCTCTTCTGATTCCCCTTGTTTAGAGTGATAGCTAACTGACTTGATCCAAATGATCTAAGTGGTCTGTTAGGTTTGTATTCAGTGAGCATATCTGCCATGTATACAGGTCCTAGGCCGTTTAGGACTACTCTTATAAACAAGTAATAGTACTTCAATCCTAAAGGTATCTGGAAGCCAGTGTAAGGACCTGAGGACTGGTGTAATGTGCTCAGATTGTCTGGTGTTAGTCAGAATCCTGGCAGTAGCGTTCTGTATGAGCTGAAGCTGTCTGGTGGTCTTCTTGGGAAGACCACTGCAATAATCCACCCTGCTGGTTATAGAGGTATAAACAAGTCTTGACTGGAAACAAATCATCTTATTCTTGCAGTGGTAGTACTGTATGCTGGTTCAGTTACCGCTTTAACATGACTACTGAAACTAAGGTCTGACTCCAGAATCACACCAAGAATCTTGATAGTATCGGCCGATAAACGGTCATTTTTAATGTTAACGGTATCAGCCGATAATACCAATTTAGGCCGCTTTATTATAGCCGATAAATCATAAATTATTTGGTAAATTCTTTTCAGCTGCTCACAGTTCAAATCCAGTACAGTACCGGATCTTTCTGTCATGATCATTCACTTACTGCTATTAGCAAAGCCTTGTTGATGTAGGTACAGTCTGTAGATACAGTATTTATGAATGTTTAAATAATAGGAACAAAAGCTAGGGATGCACTGATATGTCCATTTTGATAACGATAGCAGATGATTCTTTAACATTGGACGCCGTTAACCGATATATTGGCCGATATACAATATCTAGATATGAATATCACATTCCCTAAGACTGAAACAAAACGCAAAAAGTGCACAACTGCTTTACATGACAACATTCAAGGTAACCGTTAGATCTCTTTTTCCCCTGAAAATCATGTACCAAATCTACTTTACACTAGTTAAAGATGATCAAACTATAGATGTTCTTCCAGAAGTGTTCTTAACAGATCTCAAGACAGAAAGCATTCAGACAAACAATGTGCTTCTGTTCCTATAATTCACACGTTCATAAATATCTACATCCACATCAACAATGTTTTGCTAATATCAGTAAGTGAATGATCACGACAGACAGACAGAACTGTGATGGATTATAACTGTTAGCAGCAGCAGAAGTTGAATCATTTATCGGCTGTAATATATCGGCATAATTTTATTATCTGCCGAACACATTAAAAATGACCGTTTGTAGGCCGGCACCGATATGGCCGATAATTAATAGTTGAAATTAAGTTTTAACTTTTAATAATTACAAGAAAAATGAAATTAAGTAAAAGCAAGAAAATATCTGCCAACAGGAAAAATAACAAATGATTTAGTTCAAAGGGAAAACAATGTTAGTGTCGATCACATAGAACGAGCAGAACATGAGGACACCGCGTATCGCTGGTTACCTAGCAACATAGAACCCCACTGTGCACTGCTCTTTTTTTTAAAGAGTCAACCGAAAGAGAAAGAGGGGTTTCATGTTGCTAGGTAACCACCGATACAGCTGTCCTGTCAGTCAAGGGTTATAGCGCGAGCGCTGTTGTTAAGGGGTAACTCCGGCCACAAATGAAAAGTAGTTTAACATCTGTATGAATTCAGATTTCTGACACGCGTGACAGTGCATCCGGTGTTAATGCATACGTGTTTTGACTACACAGACTCTACGTCAGAACACGCATGCGTCGAGCCTTATATCCTGGCCAATGTAAAAGTATCTTCATTATATTAATGGAATGAGCAAAAACCTATTTGACGGAATGAATAGTTTTATTTCACGGTAACAATCTCCTGTTGTAATTCTATATGTTATACCTCATTTTTCTTAGATTGATTTTATTAATGAATTTATCACAGAGCATTTAAATGCTCACCATAGTTATAATGAAGGCAAGTTATGGAAATGTACTAAAGATATCAAATTAAGTTCTGATAATGAGATTTATTATTGATTTATATTTATCATATATAAATCTATATCATATGTATACAGTATCGCTCTTCTCTCCATCACATGAGCACTTTTAGTGTGTTGTGACTCTCTGTCTTTAGGTTTGTTTATCTCGTCTTGTCTTTGCACTGCGAGTCTCTGGTGACTCCACATGCGTCTCCCAGTAGCAGCGCGTCACTTTAAAAGCGCTCCCGTGGCGAACATCATTGTGCATTTCAACACAAGTTTGGCTCACCTAAAGTTAAACTTAATTCAAACTATTAACAGCTTTACAAAGCGACCCTACTTCTGAAATACGTGAGAATGAGCTGCAGGTGAGAGAGAAAGCGTGGACACGAAACTACAGACTAAAAGAAGTCAGCGAGTATTTCATTTGTTACGGGTGAATTTATTCACATGTTTTTTTTCATTATAAGGCCCAACTTGCAGAGCGCTGAGTTAACCACGCCTACTTATTGACATTACACGCAATAGAAAATCTCCTAAAATTAACATTTATTCAGCGGTAATGGAATATTCCTGCCCTACTTGAGGGTAATTAATTGCTAATTTTTCATCAGAGTCCCCCTTTAACTGTCATAAACTTTGAAAAGGTAAAAAGGCGTCAGCCAACACAAGACGTTTCAAGCAACTGTAAAGTACCGTCACCACATCAGAAGGCCGTCACTCCTTTCATTTGATTGGACCAGAAGGATTTTTCTGTGCAGAGTTGAGTTTTTTTCAACTTCAGGCGCTTCACCAAAAACGCGAGGAGCGCATTAGCGTTAGCATTAGCGGCACGCAAAACGCTCCCTGCCAACTGAAAGCTTTTCAAAAGAGGCGCAGTAAAAAACACATTCTGTCTGATCAACCCTTATTCTTCTTACACTATTGGCGGATATTGTTGATAATAATATAATTTTGTTGATAATAATATAATATTTCAGAATAATATATATATATATTATAAGTAATTTGGGCAAGTAAATGCATCTTCATTTTAAGAATGTTTAACTACATAATGTAAACTAAATAGACAATTGTAGTGTGTCTTCAAAAAAACTAATATAAGAGTTTCACAATTATTTTAAGTAGGGCTGTAAACAGTTAATCATGATTAATCACATCCAGAATAAAAGTTTGTGTTTACATTAAACATGTCTGTGTACTCTGCATATTCATTTAGTGTTTATAAACACACACAAACATGTGTACATATTTAGGAAATATTTACATGTTTATTTATATTTACCAATAATTTAAACTTTATATACATTTTTGTATTTTTCTTAAATGTATGCACAGATGTGTGTGTTTTTATAAATACAAAATTAATATGCACAGTAAACAGACATGTTATGTAAACACCAACTTTTATTCTGGATCCGATTCCTCATTTGACAGCCCTAGTTTGAAGTCTTTTGCCATCAGGAACAAAGCTCTTAGTTTAATTGAAGTAAAAATGTTCACATCCAGTTGAATAAATCTTAAGATGCATCTTGTTTTGGTAATGAATCTGCGTGTTTGATTCAGTGAAAGTGATCATGTGTGATGTCTCTTTATAGAGGAGGTCTTGCTGAGAAGCTGAACCGACTCCACAGCCGGCAAAGATCAGCTATAAGCTTCTGGAGACATCAGTGCAACTCAAGCACATCAGCTGGTAAGACACGCCCCCTTCAGTTCTGTTTATATGAAAACATGTTAATACACATCTTGAATTTGACCACAGTGCAGACCTTCAAACATTAGCCCTTTGTTGCTGACCGCTAAGAGGGTATTATTATAAATGTTTATCCAAATAAAAATCTCTTCTCTTCATTTCTGCTAATGTGTGCCAGGAAAACATTTAACCACCAACCGGCTGTTTTCATATTTCCATGATGTGTCGTATATTCCAGAGATGAGATTTTGCCGCTAGAGGAATACAAGTCACTGTTTGTTTCTGCGACCTGTACCACACGTTTAGCATTGTGATAAAGGTGACATTAGACGTTTATCTTTTAGTCAGAGTAACCAGCGCAAAGTGACAGGAAACCACACTCACACACGCAAAAACCCCTCACGGTTTCAGTTTCCATGGTATAACGGATTTCGGTCTTTTGTGCTTGTGTTTGCATGTGAAGAGTGGGCTTCTATACACATGTTTCAGTTGAAGGTGGAAAGTCAAGAAATATTAAGAATGCACGTATGGAAGTTAAACGTATCAGGAAATCTGATGTGAGCGAGGGCAAAGGTCACCACAACGCATCATGCAATTTTCAATTAGTAATAAATTCAATGCCACGATCAAGGAACATGCTGCTGTTAGATGCTGCCTAAGGGGAAAGTTTGTTTTATTCTCCGGCTGTGTCTGCACAGCTATGTGACCGCGCCGATGACGTATAGTGTCTGCGGGAACCGGGTGCGCAGAGGGATGCAAAATGCGTTGACTGAAAATGAACACATGACCTATCAATGCTCTCGCACCGAGTGAAATGATTGGGCTAAGCCTTTCACAGACGATATGTAATTATAAATATACCAATGTATCACTTTACTTATTGATCGTATCAGGATGTTAAGAGACTTCCAACCAGCATGACAAAAAACTTTTCAGGACAGGATTGCCTACTCTACCTTTAAAGGCATAGTGCACCCACAAATCAAAATTATTCCAAAGTTTCCATCTGTTCTTTTACTAAACTTCTTGGGTCAAAATAAACAAACAGCAGTTCTTCAACAAGTACATCAAAATGTGTTACCCAATGGTAAGCTCAATGATTTATAATTTGAGCTGTGGGATACGATTTTGCCAGAAATGTCCGTTTGACATTATTTTGACCTTAAAGGTCCAGTGTATGATATTTAGCGGCTTAAGGTTGGGAAGTGCAACCAAGGGCTCACTCCACCCCTCCCTTTCAGTGGCTAAAGATGTCATCATGGCTTTGCTTTTTTCATGAATGAGATAACATATTTTACGAGAATGTCGGCATAAACTGTGATCGCAAACTATACGTAATAGATGACATTACATAAGAGTCTTCCCAGTAGAACTTGCGCTAAAGCTTACATTTATGTATATTATTTTGCATTTATGTCAATAGATCATCCAACAAATGACACATTAGACCATTAAACAGTGCAAAGATAAGTTTGTAAAGCAACCTGCAGTTTTATGATTGAAGCAGAGATACAACAGAGAGGCAAAAGTTACAGATTGCAGCTTTAAAAGTGGATTTTTTAGTCCAGTCGTTTCCCTTAGCAACCCCCTATATGCGCTAGCAACCACGTAGCAACGCCCTAACTAGAATGATGGAGGTGTGTTTTGGCACAGGCACATGCGGTGAAAAAAAACTGAAACCTATCTGGGTTCTTTTTTATTTCAGATGTCTGCACATTAACATCAGCGTATGCGGCCAGAGGATAATTTGCATGTGGAAATGTGATTTGGAGTGACCGGACTGTGTTTGGATCACTGTATAATTCCCCAGCCCGTCTCCAGCTCGCTCTCACGCTAGCTGTGAGACTTACCGTTTAGCATTATTTCATACGCAAGAAAACCGATGTTGGTGTTAGTGTCTGAAACCTGTTTTTGTGCTTTCCATATTCACACCTAACTTCTATTTCGGCAGCGATAAAAAAACCTGTAAAAAACAACTTGTTCTCCTGGTGCTGCTTTGCACGTGGTCGGATGAGGTAAACATTGCCTCTCTCTCTCTCTCTTCTGTTGCTTGTTTTAATTTTGCTGTGAAATTTCCATTACACATGTTTTAGAGGTTTTTAGTGCTGGAGTCTTGGCTGGCGTCACCCTGGTTTTAGCTGAGTCAATCGAGTCAAAAGGGGCCAGCTCTTCCTTGAACAGTCATATATCCGTGTATCCCGTCAGGAGAGCTGGATTTGATTTGATTTGATTTCCTCAGAACTGGCTGAAATGAAAAGAAAGGTCTGATGCTGGGCCAGCTTTCAGTGCATAACCCAAAATATCCCCCGGCTGCTATTCATTTACTGGGCCTGTATCGTATCTTCTGTGTTTTGCAAACATTTAATGACTCTGTGAATAAAACAATCTTGATTTTTTGTAAAACTGTATTGAAAAGCTTACTTTTAGGCTTATTGGATAATTAAGTTAGCAGTGAGGCTTTGGGTTCCTTCTATATTAGTGGATTGGATCTTTTTTTAATCTCAAAGCGCATTTTATAGCTTGTTTTGTCTTGAGGTCCCATTTTGATTTTACAAGATATTTTAGAACTTCATAACTCATTGGATTTGTCAAGCATGTAAACTCATAAACCCAAAGCATACTGTTCATATTATATCATGCTTAAACATTCATATTTTATATATCCAATTGTGATTGACATATTACACCTTTCTTCTCAAAGCTGATAGGCCAGGCGTCCTGACGCTGAGGATTCTGGGAGTTCGGGAGGAATGTGGCATGCAGGCCGCCGTGTGCGACAGACTGCCGGAGAATGAGAAGTGTGTAGCGATGTTCAGCAAAGACACGGCCGGTCAGCTTCACCCCACACCTGGAGACATCGTCCACATCTACCCACCCTGGTAGAGTCCCTCCACTACACCGTTTCCCATATCAAATACATTTCGTTTGATCTGATATAAAACACACATCGCTAATACTATTGCACATACTAATATTCATGTGTCAATCAAAACCTCTATATGACTTAATGAGAAGATATTTGGAGAAATGTCTCTGTTGTTTGGTTCATATAATGGAAGCCAATGGGGTCAATGTTGTTTGGTTACCGACATTCTCCAAAATATCTTCTTTTGTTTTGTCAAACTGGTTTGGAATGACTTGGGGATGAATAACAGAACTTACCATAAAGTTAAAGGATTGAAATAAACCCAAAAGAGTTCAGCTTCACTGTGATGTTTTTGGCTCACATTTCCTTCATGAAACAAAAATATAGTTATCTGTAGTGATCTTTATCTACCTCCTCCTTTTTATGCACACAAGCGTGTTTAAACACACTGAAATCAGATATAACAAATATTGACATGACTCTTGGTCTCCAGGGTTTGTGTGTTTTGAAAATATTCCTTTGGTTTTCTAAACTTCATGTGTAAGTAACATTTCTGCTTTGTTTTGCCTCATTTTTATGTTCTTAAATTTCATAATCATTTTTGAGTTTGGGTTACGTTCATCCGCTCCAATAACCCTGTATCATGCGCGCTGGTGTTTGTGATTATAATAAATCTCTGTCAAAGAAATAACTACAGGTTGCGTGTTCATCCATGTGTCTTGCACACAGCTGATAAGAGCGCTCTCTCTTTCTCTCGGGAGGCCTGCGGGGCTGAAGGTGAGAGGTACGGTCTTCGGCTGTGTGGGAGGACCGACAATCCTCGGATCCATCCAGAGCAGAACGGCCTGTACACGACAGAAGGCACGCCCCCTCGTATCGCCCCCATGTAGCGTAGCTCCCACGTCATTCCCTCGGCTCCAGGGAATTGCCTGCACGCCTCTTCCTGGCAGCTCTGAGCTCATTTCCAGCAAGCCGGGAAAAAACATGGCTGGATCCGTTTTCTTCGTCTTTTTTCCCCTCTCGTGTTTTTTTTTTGGAGGAGCGTTAGGCAGCCGATCACAATAGCTGTGACACAGGCCAGAGAGAGGAATGAGAAACACATGCGGCACAGTGTGTTACTGGCACGCTTCCTCCTCTCTCTCGCTCTCTCTCCCCCCGCCGAGTATTTGCTTTGAGGGCAGGCGCAGTTGACCCTGGAAAGTCCAAGAGTTCATTTTCCCCTTGGAAAGTCCATTGGATTGATTCCAATTCTGCCCCCATATGTGCAGCTGAGAACATCTAAACGCTTTCCTTATATTCATCACTTCTGTTACAAACGTATGGCCTGTTGATAAAAACATAGATATAGAAACGGAAATGGTCATGTTTTAGGTTTCGATTTGTTAATATATTTAAAGTAAAACGTTTGGGCATTTGAAGTTATAGTATTGTGATAAAGAGTTTTATGAGGTGCACCCTGGGACTTTTTAAACATTATTTAGTGCCTGTGTATGCTGGAGACTTTCAGTATCTCTGAGAAATGGGGGACAAAAGCATTTGTATTTTTGTACGAAAGTAATTTGAAGTATTTAAAAATAAGCCTAGCTTTTTTAAGAATATTTCTTTTAGATTTTATTTTCAAAATAATAACCAATATAAATACTCACATCTGCTGACTGGTAGTGTTTGAACAAGGAAGAGTGTATACTCTGGAGAAAAAATACAGCTAACTAACACAATATTACACAATAAAAATATGATAACTCAGTATTCAACATATTAAAAAATCATGGTTTTTTTATGTTATCTCATTTTGGAACCAAACTCTTCATTTTATAGGACTAGTTAGGCCTTTGACTAGTTAACATTTTATTGCAATGTGCTTGTACAAGCGAGTATATATTTTGGATATTCAATATTTTATTTAAAATTGTCTCATAAGTAAAATCATTATTTTATGATAGTTTTTATTTTATTTGAGATCTTTTACATTTATTCACATGCAAACTTACAAGTAGGAGAGCATGTTCACATTTTGGCAACACGCTAAACAGTACTGTTAGTTTAGTTTACAAGGCCTTGCTACTAGGAGGATTAGCAGTATATTAATTAGATATTCTATGTCTTGGTTACTTGGTGGGTGTTATAGTTGAGGATCCGAGCTGAATGGTATGGTTGTGTTCAATTGATGGATGGGCCGGTATAACCAGGAGTTTTGTTTTGGAGAGGTTGAGTTGTATGTGATGCTCTTTCATCCAAGAAGAGATATCCAGAAGGCAGGCAGAGACACTGACAGTTGTGGGGTCATCCGGCTGAAAAGAGAAATAAAAATGATACAAGAACCTTTGTGCCTTAATATTTGGACCCAGGGAGGTGGTATATATAGAAAAGAGGAGAGGGGCAAGAACTGATCCCTGAGGAACTCCAGTTGTCAGCTGGTGAGATCTGGATGTCTCGCCTCTCCAGGAGACCTTAAAGGATCTGCTTGTGAGATAAGAGTCAGACCAATGAACTACACTTCCTGAGATGTTCAGTTTGTAGAGAGTGGACAGCGGGATCTGGCGGAGATCAAGCAGAATAAGGAAATATGGATTTAGCCCTTGCCTGCCGTAGGTTTTCGACGACAGACAGAAGAGCGGTCTCCATAAAATGTCCTTTCTTGAAGCCGAGATTGCTGACTGTCCAGAAGGTCGTGGTGTGAGAGATAGGGAGAGAGTTGGTTAAATAGGAAAGGCAAGAGTGAGATCGGTCTGTAGTTGCTGACCACTGACTGGTCGAGTGTTGGTTTCTTGAGTTGAGGTGTTACCAGGGCTTGTTGGGACAGTACCAGTGATAATAGAGGTGTTTTAGAGGTGACGCTATGATTTTGTTTATTTTATTGGACTAGTTAAACATTTAATTATTTAACTTTTTATCAGAATTTACTTGTACAAGGGGGTGTGTATCTTTTATATTTTATGTAATATAGTTTTATATATACCATCAATAATTTATAATATTAGATCTTTAATGTTTTTTATGTTTTATATATTTTATAGGACTAAAGAGGCATTTAACAGTTTTTATTGGATATTTTATATATTGGCTTAAATAATCCTGTTTTTTTGTGCACAATCCTTTGATAGTGTCTATCATCCCATTCACATATTACACAATACAAATACCATAACTTTCATATCATACGTCTTTTTTTTATTGAACCTCAAACAATATTGTTGTATGCCTACGTTACCTGTATTCCTGTAATTGTGTATTTCCGGTGGCCAGCTCACCTCCACAAGCTCAGGAATGATCCTACACAGCCCACAGAGGGAGGAAGTGCCTGTCATCACACACCTGTACCGCACCCTCACCTGTGTGTGTCAGCTCTGACGTCACGTAAACGCACGTCTCTTGATGTTTGTTCTCTGACTTCCTGCTCTGATCTAACGTAAAAAAAATTCATGTGAATATCATGATTACACGTTGACAATGTGTGAACTGTGCTTAGAGGATCTGGGTTAAGAATTTGTTTCCTGTAGAATTAACAGACTTTGTATTATATTATTTCCTTGAATGAATATGAGATTTCTTAAAGGGTTCACAGAACTTCTATTTATGTTTTTAGCAAGTATTGCACATGTTGTTTTGTATATAATATTATATGATACTTAACATATATTTTTTGTAATATACATTTTTAATATGAATTTATTATTGTGTTTTTTATTTTTATTGCATAAATTGATGTTGATTGTTGTTCAAAAGATTATGTGATAGAATTAATTTCTATTTTCTGAATTTCATATTAAGCCCTTTTAAAGTTTTATTATAATGAAATACATTTTTTTAAATGTACTTTAATTGCCTTAATTATGCCTGAAGGCATTCTTCATTTTATTAGTTGATTTATTTTTTGATCCACAAGTTGATTAAATCAGATTTCCTAAAGCGTTCTTTCCATGCTCTCGGGTTGTCAAAGACTGGAATTTTCTCTGCTTTGTTCTTTACGTTGACAGAAAGTAGAAAAAAGCACTTGTTTGCAGAAGGGCAGAGAAAATCTCCATCTCTCCTGTGTAAACTTGCCTGCGCTGGCTGCCCCGGGCATCTGTGTGCCGTCTGAAGTTCATAAGGTTCACTCAGATTACTCCTCTCTGCTGGCTCCGGGCAGGAGGATTTAAATGTTGACGTGCATGTGACGTCTCATGACATGAGCCTGCGAGCCTCGGCTTGTCGCGGTGGACGTCTTTGCAGATATTTGTTTGTTTGGTACAGATGTGTATCTTAAACAATTTACTTTAGCTTCAATGCAGAGATTTTTGTGCCTAACCTGCAGTACTCTCATATGAACAGGTCAAGATGCAATCTGTAGATTTGAAGATGATAAGTGTTAAACTTGATCATCATTACATTATTCAAAAATTCAGTGAACGTGTCTGGAGCATGAAATGACAGGTTTTCCATATCTTTACGTATCAGATTTGTGTGCAGGTTCATTGTGGGCCTGTAAAATATCACCAGGTCCTGTGTGTCATTTTGTGGAGGATCTAATGACAGAAATGCAATATAATACAAATAACTAACCAAGAGCAAAGATGGACTACTTGTCACATTGATGCTGCCTTTTCAAAACAAAAGTATTTAACGCTAAACTTACATTACATGACAGCAGTTTGAAGTTATATCTGGACTCAGTGACATTATGCCATTGCAACAGTTGTCTGATATCGATCACAAAATAAGACCTAATAAACCTAAACATTTCAACAAATGAAATTTCATAAATCACAACTAACTAGCTCTGCCTATTTTACATTAATATTTACTTAGTAACTTTGAATCAAAGTCAGTGAGTGCAGCTGTGACACGTCAGAGGAGACCTGGTCCTCCCGGCTGAGTCTGGTTTCTCCCGAGACTGGAGACTGCATTTATTAGATATTATTTATTGGAATGATCTTGCTTGTTCTATAAACACAATGCACTGTGCTGTGTTTGACCTTTTCTGTGTTTTTCTGATATTCTTGTTTTCCCTTGTGAAGCTTGGAACATTGAACATCGTGAAACACGCTATATAAATAAATTGACTTGAAATAACCATGTGTTCAGAGGTGTATAAAGACCTCACATAATGAAGCGTTATATTTTTATTATCTCAGAATGAACTCTTTCTATTTACATACACCGCATGTTCTCTTACAGGGAACATTGCTACAGTGGCCCTAAAGGGACCAATTGCTCTATAGTTTGCGTTTCGTAAATACGTTATGTCCTTCATCAAATAAACGAAAACATGATGACATCTTAGTCCTGTATCAGTCACTGTAGTGCTTCGAATGGGAGCGGTGGAATGAGCCGTTGGTTGCAATTCGCAACCTCAACACTAGATGCCACTAAAATCTCCACATTACTCTTAAAGCAAAACTATTTAAAACATTTGTGCAGAGGATGGAAAACTAGTCTTGTGTAGTCAGATTTTCGACTGTCAGGTTTCACAATGACACTCTTTGTTTGTTATGTTTGTGTAAGATCTGTAAGTTGTTTATTTGTCTTATAGCTGTATATTTCATAATTGTCAATGAGGGCGCATTGTAATAAAACTTTGCAATTGAAATTGGGACAGTTCACCTAAAAACGAAAAGTCTGTCCTCATTTACTCGCCCTCAGGTTGTTTCATACCTGTAAACATTTCTTTGTTTTGTTGAACACAAAGGAAGATATTTGGAAGTATGTTTGTAATTTTAATTTCTGGGACATCATTCACTTCCATAGTAGAAAAAAAAGATATTTTGAAGAGTTTAGGAAAACAGACAGTTCTGGGTCACTTTTGACTACCATTGAATTTTTCTCAGTTCTCTCCCCGAACTAAAAATAGCTCACATTCTTCCAAATATCTTCAACAGAACAAAGTCATTTAAACAGGTCTGAAATTACAGGAGGGTGAGTATATGATGACAGCATTGTCCCTTTAAAGATAGCAAGGTCATTTCCTTTTGCACAGTTTAAGTTTGATGCGATGTAGTTTGACCATCTTTGTATTTTTGAATTAGATTACATTAATAAATGTTTTTGAAAGAAATTTGTTTTGATGAAGAGATGATCTGTGACGTCACTATTTGTCACCGGCGGTGGTTCAGAGCGTTTGTGGTGAACTCTCCTTCTTTCACGTGTGTGTATGAACTGTGCTGTCTATCCATCAGCTTTGACAGAAATCAATAGAATCAGTATTGTTTTTCTGTTTTGATACTAATGCGTTCTGTCTTGCTGAATCATGTATTTTTATTTTCCCTAAAAACACAAGAGTTGATTTCCTACTCTCTCTCTTCAGGCAGAATTTGGTTGTCGAGGGAGAACTGTATCCCATAATACTCAACACACATTTCAGTCAGAAAGTTTGCGTGGAGACGGATAACGCTGGCTGTCCCAGATCGGCGGTCTTGGTGGAGAAATGCAGACCGCCGCAGTTAACCCGCCGCCTGTGGGGGTCAGCGACGAGCCGAGGGTCAAGTGAGAAATCTGTCCCATGTGAACAGGTCAGTCAGCTGTGCCCAACTGAATCCTGTGATCCCTCTTCATTTTGTCAGTTGTTTTGAGATTAAACTGAGAGCAAATGAAAAGTCTCATCTGTGTCTCAGATATTTCAGAAATCTCACAAATGTTTCGATGAGAAGAGTTCAGAATGAGCTCAGATTTCTTCAATGGAAAGTCAATATTATTGAAGATCTCAATATGAGCTCAAACATTTCTCATCAAGTTTACCCAAATTCTGATTATTGCCCCCATACTGTTCAAATGTTTTATCAATTGTCTCATTGCTTCTGTTTTTATTTCCTTCAAGAAATTGAGACTAAATCGAGATTTTTAGATTTAACTTTATTTGAGAAAACATGTATAATTTGATCCTACATCAATTTCGCGTTGAGCATCAGAACATCTTCATATTCGTTGTGGTGACATAAACCATTTCCACTGACACATAAAGATGAAATGAAATGTCTCATCCTCAGGTCTCAGAGTTATCCTGCTCGGGCCGCGGGTGCGTTAGAGACTCTCTGCTGGACGCAGTGGAGGATTGTGGGTCGTCGGGGTCACAGGGCGGACCCGTTGAGGCGGTCGTTCAAAGAGTCTACTGTATACCCATCAGTCGCTCTGAAAGAGTGTCTCTCCAGCGCAGAACACCCGGCAAACCTCCATCACGACCAGAACCACCGGACCATGTCGGCAGGTACTGGATCTTGGTGTGTTTTTGTTGTTGTTGTTGACTTCATTAAAATGACAGTTCGCCCAATTCTGTCATCATTTACTCACACCGGTGTTGTTTTTGGCGGCCTGTTTTAATATTAGTTTTAGTCTCGTCTTTGTGTCAAGCTTTCATTTGAGTTTTTATTGGTTTTAGTCACGGTCAATGGCCATCAGTCCCTTTCTCTGTGTCAGACTTAACTTTGTTTGTTGTGGTTTACGCTAACTCACCACAGGTGCGTCTTCTAAATAATGCCGCGGGTGGGGCTTGAGGAAGTGACCTGATGCAGCCCCCGAAGTGAAACACCGGAGACACAAGTACCGCTAAATAATCATAATAACGCGACTAAACGAGACGAAATAACCTTATAACACTTAGTCTCGTCTCGTTTTAGTCAACGTAAATAATGAAGAGACATTTTAGCATAGTTTTTATTTTGTAAAACACATCTAGTCTCGTTTTTATTCATCAACAACATTATACATTTAATTATAGTCATCGTCACTTGACCAGCATTTGCGTTGATTTCTCGTTTTAGTCACGTGATAAAGGTTTGTTGACGACGATATTAAGTCATAATTTTCGTTGACAAAAGCAACACTAACTCACCCTCATGTTTGACTTTCTTCTGCGGAACACAAAAGAAGATATTTTGAAGAATGTTGATAACCGAACAACAGCGGGGTACACATTCACTTTCATTAGTTTTGTGTCTGTTGGGGTTCTAGCGCGGTTCGATTACCAACATTCTTAACTTCTTTTGTGTTCTCCTTGTGTAAATAACGACAGAATTAGTATTTTTGTGTGAACTTTCCCTTTAACACAAGTGAATGTTGTACATTTATCATTGAAAGCTTAAAACCAAATAAGCATCTCTTCGTTAGGTTTCTTATCTGTAGTCTATTGTTGTTCAAAACAATAACAAACAAACAAAATTCAAATCTGTTGCAGGAACGCAGGTAAGACTTGTTTATACCAGCAGGTGAGGGAAAAATGACATGTTTAGCACCGACTCTCTTTTGCCGGTAACCAGTCAAACCAGTTTAGCAAAGCAGCTATTAGTTCCTTCCTAAAACATTTCTAGAACAATGAAATTAGCTTGAGAAAGCGCTGGAGAACATAGTTACACGCGTGAATCATGCAGCGACCTGATTTCTCCGTGATCAACAATATGAATGTAAATAGTTTTGATGCCAAACACAAGATCGCTCGCAGTCGTTCGTGTACGTGCAGCAGTTTTACGTGTTGTGCCAGGAACACAATGTGTTTGCAGTGAGCGGATAATAAAGCTGTTGTCTGTTCTAAACTCCACGACAGAAGTTTCAAGAGGTCAATCTGCTGCTTGAGAGTGATAAATAAAGACAGAGCAACTTTTGCTCCATATTCTGTCAATGACTAACTAAACAACCCCTCCCAGTACACAAAGTTCTCGCTCTCGCTCTCCTTCACAGCTCTCCGGGCCATATGGTAAAACTCTGCAAACATCTGCAATTAAGCCCAGCGACGTCAGTGATCCGTGGCCACGCGCTTGTAAAAGATCCAACAGTAGATTTTTAAAGGCACAGTTCACCCACAACTAAAAGAATCTGTCTTTGATTCACCCTCATGTCATTCAAACCTGTGTGTGACTCTTTCATCACACAGAAGAAGATATTTTGAGAAATGTCTCAGGGGTTGTGAATATGTGGGTTCAATGTTGTTCGGTTATCAAACTTTTACGTTCTGCAGAAGGAAGAAAGTGAACGGTGAGGTTGCAGAAGTGGAGCTGAACGCAGTCAGCTGACCCAATCGGACTCACGCTGGGCCGACAGTTCATCTGCTAAAAACAGGAACACGCAAAGTTCTTATTCTTACACTTAGTTTGAAAACGTTTGCCAAGACAAGCAGCGGGAGTCAAGAGGGGAGCGATTATGGGATGGCACGATTGGCTGCCGCTGTGCAAAGTTTGTCCGGAGCTTTTCTGGGCAGAAGACAAACATTGTTCGTTTACACATACTGAATGAAAATAGCTACATGTTAAAGTGCTAGTTCAACCCCCACAAAAGAAGATATTTTGAAGAATGTTGGTAACCAAACAACACTGAACTCCATTGACTTCCATTGCATGAACACAACACCCACAGAGACGTTTCTCAAAATATCTTCTTTTGTGTGATATCCTAAAGTGTATATATAGCGTGTCTGTTGGCCACACCAGGTGGACTCCAGTAAAGGGCCGACGTCAACACACATACTGCAGCGTCTGATGGCGATCCGGTTACCGTAAGCTGTCAAGTGACTCGCTCTTTTTCCATCTCTGGTCATCAACACAACCACGTGCATTTTGGACAACAAAACAACGTGTCTCAGAGCGATGTTTCGTGGGAAAGCGCGAGGGGGGGCACGATGGCCTGTCCTGAAGAAGAGAATTACTCTAAATTCCTTCCTGGTGAACGTATGCAGCTCGCTCTGTAAATAAAACGGTACACGGATGCTTGAAATGCCACTGAAGGCCAGAAAACATGAACATTTGACTTTTCGTTGTGTATTTTGTGGGTCACTGTATTATTGATGATATATGTTTGCAAAGGCAGGAATCATAAGATTCATTCGAGGTGTTTATGATACATACACGGACGAGCACCGCTTGACATTTTCTTATGAAGATGTTTTGTTGTGTTTTTTGAATAAAATAAAGGACTTGCTCGTTCGCTTACAGAATATGCTCATTTTCTTAAAGAGACACAAACATTATGTCATTGTTCACTGAGCCTCATGTCATTTTGAAACTGTCTGACTTTCTTTCTGATGCAGAACACAAAAGAGGACATTTTGAAGAACGCCGTTCAACACTGAACCCCAGTGACTTTCATTGTATGGACACAAAACCACAGAGACATTTCTCAAAATATCTTCTGTTGTGTTCCTCTGAAGAAAGAGTCACTTGGGTGAACTGTCACTTTAAGTGTCAAAATGTTCTGAGCTGCATTTGTCTTATTTTTCTACGTTCTTCCGACCTGTGAGCTATTCAAGCTGTCTTGGCTCAACATACATAAACTCACTACAAGCGTGTTTGGAATCAGATTTTATAGACACGCTCCGTTTCCTTGTTTATGCGCTCTGACTTGCATTATCAGATGTTGACAACATCTCTCTCTGTTTCGAATGTCGAACGTTCATGTGTTTCAACCCGTGTTGTGGATTTTGGACTGTTTGTTTGCAGTCACGTCCTCTCGCTTTCTGCAGTTGCAGTTGGTGGCCGCCATCCAGACAGTAATTACGACTTGACTTGGGGTCGGAGGCGATATGTGCTTCCAGTAAAAACCCAGAGCAGTGTAAACAGGCTGTTGGATGTTTTCTAGAAGAAGTAGAACACAATGTGCTTTACGTCTCCGGTTACAACCCTGTTTATCAAAAGCCGCGCTCCCATTGGTCCGGGCCACCCGGAAGCGACCCTGCCCACTCCTCCTGAACCAATCAGCAGCCGGAGAAAGTTTTAGTGTATGTGTGAAGGAAAGGAAGTGGGAGTGGGGTACCTACATTGAATAGGCATGTGAGAAGCGTGTGTGTGTTCTCCGCATGTGTGAGTGTTTGGACAAGCTCCATGGATTCAGTTCCTGGAAGCGCCCCCAAGTTGCTCCGAATTCCTGCGAATGCTCACAATAACAAATTCCTGAAAGCGGCCGACCAATGACAGAGACCGAAGCCCCTGTCTCGCTGCGGCGGAGGAAGTCTGAAACAGACAAGAGGTGTTGTTTATGTCAACCTGGCCGTACTGCAGAATGCTACTGCTCCGTCACCCCTCCCGTTCACACGCGGGTCTAAACAAGCCTCCGTGTTCACAGCGCAGGACTCACTTAACCTCTGCAGCAGCGCTGAAACGGGTAACCAGTGGTCACCATGACTAAGATACGTGCAGATCACAGTTCATCAAAGGTCAACTCCAATGATACCACCGCCATAGAGCTGCTGTTCCGCATTCAGTTTGCATTATTTATTCGCTTTTGGATGTTTTTCAAGGCTTGGAGTGGATAGGTTTTAATACGAAACATCTCGTGGTTTTATCCCAGTTTGGCCCAAACTGAGTCGAACACAATGTCCCTTTAGAGACGAAGTGCTTTTAGTTTCGCTCTGAATATGTGGAATCCCAAAGTGGTTTGTAACAGATTCCCATAAGAGCAGAAATTCACTTTTAATGTGTACGAATGAAGTTAAAAACAGTTTTGAAGTCAGTGCTTGTGGAGGCAAGTAATGTTGAAGCAGAGTTTGTGTTTTGGTTTTATATACCTAAATAAATATGGTTAAATAGATCAATTTGGTATTCAATATTCGTCGTCTGTATAAATTCAATATTTTAAATATTCTTTGTTCTGATGATCATAGAGAAAGAGATTTGGAAGAATGTAACCAAACAGTTCTCGGTCACCATTGACTAGCATAGAAGGAACAATAACAAGTAGTGAAAAGTGCCAGAACGGTTCATTCTTCAAAATATCTTCTTTTGGGTTTCTATAGATCCAGAACATTTACAAATAGATTTTTCCTACTATGAAGTCAATAGCGGCCAAGAACTGTTCGGTTGCAACTTTCTTCCAAATCATTTCTAGAGATTTGGACTCCAGGGCGAGTAAATGAAGAGAGAATTTCACTTTTTGGGGTGAACTGTGCCTATAAGTACACACATTTTTACAAAAGCACTAATGTGTTTTGTTGCCTATGTTGTTATAATTGCTTCCAATGTTTCATCATCTGTAAGTCGCTTTGGATAAAAGCGTCTGCTAAATGTATGTGGAATAGTAAACATTTGAACAATGTGTAATGGATTTTCTGACCTGATCTCACAGGAAGTCTTAACCATTTTACAAGGTGAATAATTCATATGAATAGGCATCAAGTAAACCATAGAAAAACATATTATTATTAGAAAGATTTTAATAAAGTCCCGCCCCAAACCAACATCACTGCCGCAAATACACATCGTACTAAAACATACGTCAGAGATCATATAAATTAGTGCTCAAATGTGGAATCCTCTTTTTTAAACTATAAAGTTTCTTCTAAGTATTCTGTAAAAATTGCTGGAAGTTGTTCTAAACTAAATCTGTACATTAATGTAAATAAAGCCAGTCTGTTAATAAAACAAACGACTTCTAAAATCATCTCATGTTATTTTGGTAATCTGAAAATAGATTTAGTTTGTTTAGTCTTGTGGTTTACTGTCTCCCAAAAAGTCTCTCTGAAGTGAAAATATCATTTTGAGTATTGAGTCGGGCCATATATCAAATCATTAGTTAGTGCCAGTGTAAACATCTCATCTGTGGACTCTGTTGGTGTTTATTGTCGGGGTACACTTGAGACTCACATCAGCAGTTTATTTGTGGACATGCGCTGCTTATTTATTATAAATATGGTTTTTCATCTTACAGTCACGACACTCAAACACATGTTGGAAATGATTGTCATGTTAATATGTGTCCTAATATCACTCTCTTTAAACTAGTTGTGGTTTAATAAGTTCTCGCTAACAGGTAAGTATTTCTAACACTAACATCACGTCTGGTTCAGATACGCACCGGTCCTGATGTTGAACACTTGGTCACAAGTTCTTTGACATAGACAATTACATTTATCTATAATAATAATAAAAAGTTTTATTAATAAAATAGTTTGTTGGCTATTGACACACATTAATATTTATATCTATCAACGTGATTCTGTCTGTCGCTTTCCTTCTTCCCTTTCTGTCTCTCTCTCTCATTGTCTTTCTGTCTGTCTCTCTCTCTCATTGTCTTTCTGTCTCTCTCTCTCATTGTCTTTCTGTCTGTCTCTCTCTCTCTCATTGTCTTTCTGTCTATCTCTCTCTCTCTCATTGTCTTTCTGTCTGTCTCTCTCTCATTGTCTTTCTGTCCATCTCTCTCTCTCTCATTGTCTTTCTGTCTGTCTCTCTCTCTCTCATTGTGTTGCTGTCTGTCTCTCTCTCTCTCATTGTCTTTCTGTCTGTCTCTCTCTCATTGTGTTTATGTCTGTCTATCTCTCTCTCATTGTCTTTCTGTCTGTCTCTCTCTCATTGTCTTTCTGTCTTTCTGCACCGGGTTAGAATGACAGCAGGGTAAAGACGTAATTGTCATTGTGAATGTGAGCTATTCCTTTAAAAGAAGGCAATAGGTAAAGGATCAAATAATACAATATACTGTAGATCCTCTCTCTCTGTGTTTCAGGTTGTGTGCTGTGGTTCAGGATGGCTACGGCATGTTCGCTGATGTTCTCCTGCAGTGTGTGTCCACAGATGCTGAGGTCCAGCAGAGCTCAGAACAGCTGGAGGGCCGTGTTTGTGTCCTTCAGGGCCTGAGGGTCATCCAGCGCCTGACCCGGGACAGGTGAGTCTGAGACGGACGTCATTCTAAGATCACAATCACATGATACCAACATTCCACTCATGAAAAATATAGACCATTTTGCAAGATCTAAACCTTCTGCTCCAAACATTTGACAGAAGATTTAAGTGCCGCTGGAATGTTTACATCTGGGAAATATGGCACAAATCCAGAATATTTCTCCCTGCTGCACTTCACATTAAACTGAAACTCAAGATTAGCTTCTGTTTCCATTGGCACCTGCTCGGATTAGCCTCTCCGAGTGTCTCCGGCGAGATCTACATGTGGGATGGGTATTCCTGGCATCTAGCTCCATATATCATCTCAAGGTTGTGTGCCGTCACTCCTTTAGCGCCCATGTTGTTTAAATTAAGGATGGCATGTGTGGCATGGGAAATTCTGGTGACGCATTTCCACGGATCTGGCGGACACAAGATTCCTCTTAAAATTCACTGCCGTGTACATTCATGTGGACTGTGAATGGCATATTGGTCATTTAAAAAAAAAGTCAATTAAAATATTTGGACACAAATTGTCGCAAACATTCACGAGAGGCTCCAGAATCGATGATGTTCGTCGTCAGCCTGACGTGTCGTGTGGATGCTGTGCACAACTGATGGTGAAGAAAATTGTCAGGATGAAAACAGTGATTTAGAAAGAAATGAAATTCGTTTTTGGGTCAACTTTTCCTCAATCTAATGTTTTTTTCATTTGTGTTCTTTTTGTTGTTTCTACATTTAGATTGAGTTATTTGGCAACACTTGAGCAAAATGCTTAGACAAATCTCTGTACTAAATGTAAATGTAAAGCTGACATTCTGAACTTCTCGTTGACCACACACACACACATACACACACACACCCTCTCACAGTAAATCTGGTGTGTTCAGTGATAAGCCGGAGCTCAGCCGTGTCTCTGGTCCTGCTGGACTGGATGGGGCGGTTGAACGGGTCACAGGATGGGGGGGCTGTGAAACTTGTTTCTCTACTGATCTCCTTTTCACTCTTTTACACTTTTAAAGGTCAAGACTTGAAAGAGTTCTAGAGCCTGACGCCATCAGACCATTCATAAGAACCGTTCTTTGGAAGAGACTTCAATATACTTTTGAAAAGCCTAGAAACCAGTACCTATACTGTTATTTATTAAGTGAATCTGAATGGTAGTTGTGATATTTTACTAGTAAAAATGCAAGAATAGATATCAAGAATTAAAATATTTCATATCAAGAATACACATTTTTTCTAGTGAAATGTAATTACTGATATCAAAAATAGCAATTGTTACTAGTAGAAATTCCATTTTTGATATCAAAAATTAATATCCTGATAATGATTTAAAGCTAATGCGGCTTGCCACAGTCTATTGTATATTGTCTATATATATACAGCTGTGGAAAAAAGACCGTTCCAAATGTTAAATGAATGATCATTTCTTGATGTATTGTGGTCATTCCGGTTCAGTGTCTGTTAAATTCCAACAAAATCAAAGTCATTCAACAGCACTGTGAAAGACTGACAGCATGACAAGATAAATGACCGCTGTGAGAAAAAACTATGAAAGTTAATATGAACTTGTTTTCTTTAAAGTATTTGAGGTTTGACTCAAACTTCAGAGCATCTTTTCTCTGATTTTCACCTGTTATTTTCATTTTCTGCAAATAAATGCAAAAGATACAATATATGTAAATAGTATTAAGATCAAATTAAGAGACACGGAAATATTTTGAAATGGACTCAAGTTTTTCTGTGACCGCATATTTTGTTAATATTGTCATTATTTATTTTGTCTAGCTATTCTGTTACTTTCTATTCAGGCATCCTTATAAGTTTTTAATCCCCTTTTGTTTTGTCATTCTGTTTGCATACAGTGACAATACAACACTGAGACATCTCCAAAAGGCCCTAAGGGTGAAAACTAGTTCTTCAACCAACCTGAAAATGCTCCAATATTTGTACTTTAAGTCAGTTTAAGAGCACAGAATGTTGTGAATGACAGTATCCTTGTGGGTTAGGGACCCTCTGTCTGTTTAGTTTGTTTTATAAGATGTGATGCTGAATAAACCCTTAACCTACACTCGTCGTGAGAGCGCTTAAATAACAAATGAACAGCACTTTCATTGAGTGATAAATGACTCTTTGAATGTTTTAATGACAGACTAACTATACCTGCAGACACACGTGTACGTGTGCAGATGAACAAGCCTCGGCCTGCTGGTGAAACCCATCTCATGCCTGTCAGCAGATGCATTTGAGCTCAATCTGGCAACGTGTCAGACTAACTAGAGTTAATGAGACTGACATTATAAACACTCCCCATCTTTGCTACTGTCTCCAATGTTTCTAGAAGATGCATTCACAAAACAAAACCTTGTTTTTCTCGTCTCTGCGCAGATGTTCTTCACTATTCAGTTTGATTGACAGTTTGTGGCCTCCGCTGGCTCCACCGAAATCTCACGAAGATCTTCTACAGTCACCCAGTGTAGGTCTTGATCAGAAATCACAGCGATGTTTCCTTAATATTTGTAAATAAAGTGTTTTCGTGAATTCATACTTTTTATTTCACAAAGTATTTGACTATAAAAGTCCTGTTACATCTAGTACAGTTTTTCACTGTATGTTTATGCGAAGGTGATTTCATGAAATCTTTTGAAATAAAAATGGCTTCATAGAAGTTGTAGACATTTTGTTATGAATGTTTCCACCGGAAACCATCCAGCCACAGACACTTCTTGGTTTCTGGGAGTCTGGACCTTTCGGTTTAATGTGTTTTTAATGTTTCAGGGTAAAGTCCCGACACCAAGTTTCAGCTATAGGTTGAGCGTCCAGCAGGGTCACATGGTTCCTCTGTCAGGACAGAACGTGTCACCTCTGTATCGACCACCCGTACTACAGACGCTAAGAGAAATCACTCAGGTAAAACACCAGACTTAGAACCTGTTTTACCACACATGGTATTATAAGTTTGATTTCCAAAACTAGAAGCGTTTCATGCATCGCACATTGGGTTAGAATCTCATGTCATAAAAGAGTAATAATATATCATAAAAATGCTGAATTATGTAGACATGAGGCTTCTCCCAGAATCAGCTTTTATAAAAGTATAAATCTCTCTCTCTCTCTCTCTCTCTGCTAGGATGCATCTGTAAAGCGACGTTGCAGCTTTCGGGCCGCTTTAGTTCATAAACATTTGCCGGTAAGTTTTGTCAGAACCATTGTACACAGAGCCTTAATGCTTCAAACACATTTAATAAATCATCATCATCATCATAGCTCAATCTTTGGCTCCGTGTGTGAGAAAAGCCTCTCCATTGATTGTGTTTTTAAGAAGCCACTATAGTTGCTTTCCCAGCGTGTTTGCCAAGACTTCAGCCCTCAGGCTACCTCCCAAACAGTGTACCTTTGGTAATACATTTACGCTCTGTTTGACATTAGCTTACCGTATGTGACATCATCCAGCGGATTATCTACAGCATTGATCTGACAGACCTTTGGACTCTGATGACCTCTGGGTTTACTCGCACCGGGTTCAGGGTCACGCTTGCCATCAGATGCTCTGCTGGACAGAAGCTCATGTTTTGAGTGGGTGTATATAGAAATCATTCGTCTGGGAAGCTGGCTCTTTGACAGATTCATATCTTTTCAAATGATCAGTTTAATTGAAGTGGTTTTGTCTAGTCAATCTAAAGTATGATTAATAATCTGTGAATTTAGTGTTGGTTGAGCCGTAACATGCATCGACAAGAATATGCTAAATCATTATTTACATTAACCATCTTTATTTTTGCATTTTCCTTCGGTAGAAACAGTGACAAACGCCAGTGTTAATGGGACAGTTCACCCAAAAATAGTCCTTTTATTTTATTCAATAAAGGCAACTAAACATCTACATTTCCAAAGAAAAAGTCAAGCGGTGCTACTCCGCTCAACATGAATTGCACACTATTTCATTTCACAAAAGTATTTTGGGAAAAATAAAATATTCTTTAAAAGCTGAAAATGTGCATTAAGAATTTCCTCCATACATCTGTGTCCTATAGGGCTCACACGCGGGTGAGATGCTGCTGTTTGTCACCGACCTCAGTCTTCAAACGGAGCTGAACGATGAGGGCGTCAGGAAAAGTGTGTCCGTGTGTGTGAGGCCGTCCTGTCTGATCCCAAGCTGGCTTTCACAGGCGATGGACGACTCGCAGCGACGGCTCATTCTGAGGTTCAGAGACGCTGTGATGGAACAGGGTATATCACCGACAGGACTGAATGTGTTGTCTCATATACTGTACAGCCTGAGGTCGACACAACATTTCTGCATTTTGTTGCTGATTAATGTTCATTGTTCTGTAATGCTAGTCGCTTATAATGATCATAATTATTTACGCCTCTGGCTATTGGCATACGGTTATAGTTCATAAGTGAAACACTTTTGCAGTGCATGGAATGTTTTTTGTTTGCTCTGTGATAGTAATTACATTTGGTATTTTTTATAGTATAAGTTTAGCTTAAAGAAAACCACATTTATGCATTTGGCAGACGCTTTTATCCAACGCGACTTACATTGCATGATACATTGCAAGTTTATACTAAAGAAAATGGTTTTAGGGCCATTAGAATGTTAAAACGGAGGACATAAAACACAATGAAAAAGTCATAATAATGAAGTATGTTTTGATATTGGGGTAAATCGTGACCTTGACATTTACACACCAATGCTTTTAAATGCTTTAATAATCTGGAATGTTCAGCTCAGGTTGAAATTCTTCACGTCTAAACTATATTAGGAGATCCAGAGATGTCCTCCATAAATCTTGGCAGAGTCTTGGTTTAGTACCTCTGTGGAACATGTTGTGATATAACAGTACCGGTGTTTCATGAAACCAGGTCAAATATTCTGTGTGGAACAGACAGTGATAGAACTGGAGCCAGACGAGCCGTCCTTCAGCGCTCCCCGGTCAGTTACACTGGACCAGCTGACTCCAGAAACCCCACCGCACTCTCTCTGCACTCTCACAGGTCAGTACGATCCCCCGGAGATCCCCCCTCGGTATTTTGAGGAGGTTGGTTGGTCTATTCCTGCGTGACAGAGAGAAATCTGAGGGGGTACAACATGTTTGTCCCTGTAAATGGAACCAGTTGTTTGTTGGCTCTGGTCTCATTGTTCTTAAAGCTTTATTAGGGACCCACATGGTTCGTCATTTGTGTTTGTTTGCCGTCTCGAGGGAAAGTAGTTGTTTGCCTGGATTTGAGACCTGAAAGTGTGATTACGTTTGTTTTGAATTATTTGAACTCATGCAAGCTGATGCAGTCTCTCCGTATTGATTTATTTTGCACGTATATTGTGGGAAAATGTACAGCTAGCCGTGCGTTAAAGGACCAAAATCATTGAATGCACGGCAAGCTGTGGATTATCCCACTTAAACCAGCTGTTATTGATGTTTACAGTTCCATCTTTGATAGCTGTTTTTGTCAGTTCATTTCAATCATTGATCAGACTGACTGGACTAACCCGTGCACATGGTTTTAATGCACACCTTCCAGCCAATTAGAATCCAGAATTTACCAAAACATGGCATAATGATAAACAATCGTTTTTACCAAATTTACAAAGAATGATGTCATCCTTCTTAAACCCACGTATGGACACTTTCTAGGTTGATTTAAACCAGTGCTTGAATTCAAACCATAGGTTGAAACAAACCAGTATTTGTTAGTGCCATGGTTTCACTAAAAAGCTTTTACTAAACGTGTGTTAACCCAATGTGTGTGTGTTTTGAAATATTTTGGGATTTTGCTGCGATCATGTCAAAGCGCTCGAACTGTCTCCGTCTCCGTTTCCTTTCAGAGATGATGTTTAGACAGCTAGGGCCATATCTTCAGGATCTAAACACATGGTCCACAGCGTACGGCGCAGGTGCACTCACGGCGTGTCCGAATCCACTCTTGCTAGTTTAATGTTGTGAAAACGTTCGGTGCGCTCGGGCACATGGTCTAAGCGGGTTGTCCCGATTCTCTTAATGAGCGATGGGTGTTTTTTGGGCGTAACGTGCAAAAAATATTCCTTACACGCTCTTTAAATAACTAAACATATATTGCACAGTTGACTTTAGACTTTAGAGCAGGTTTGAGTCGGTTTATGGCGCAGTTTATTTTCTGTTCCTTATAATAGCAATGCACGTGAGCACACCTCTATTATAGACCAACACACCCATGAGCACAAATGCATTTGCTATTTAAACAACGCGGCTCAGGACGGGAATATGAGATCTGTGTCGGGCTGAGACTAGTAAAACACTTGCGCCGGGTGTACCATAGGGACCCTTATCTCTGTCCAGGTCAAACTGAACAGAAATGAGATATTTTACACCCAGTATTAGACTTTGTAACTCTGAGGCTCCTTCACCCTGCAGATAAAACAAACCATGTGACTGAAAAATGTAAGAAGCTCAGATTATCAGCTGCAGTGGTCAGCAACTTTAGTTTCTGGCTGTTTGCCCGCGGAGTCTCCGGAGAGCAGAGGTTCATGCGGGGGGCTTATCGCTGCTGACGCTCTTGTGGATTATATAAGACAGATGTGTGTGTGTGTGTGTGTGTGTGTTGCTGGTTTTATGATATTATTTGTCAGTGTCAGTCGAAGGCCTGAATTTAAATCTCTCGGCAAAGCATCGCACTGTTGCTCGGGGTTCAACATGTTTCAAAACCCTTGGTTTTAAACTTTGAGGTGAAAGTTGACGCATGTGTTTGCGACGGATGTGCGCCTCAAATTGTGTGCTTTTACTTTTAGTTAGTAATTTATTTATTTTTGTCATGGGGTGTAAAACTCAATTTTAAAAGTCCTTTTAAGGAGGGTCTAAGCTATCTAAGATAACTCTGTTTATAATAAATCATGTTTTTATTGTGTTGTTAGTTAGCTAATTAATTACTTGCGCAAAACTACCCATCTGCAGTTTGATTGATATGAATATGAATGCACATATATTAAAAAAACTCTTCATATACAACCCATAGTATCATAGAAACTGTACCCTCTGAGACACCCTGGCAACATGTTAAAAACACCCAGAATGCCTTAGTGACATCCTTGCAGCAAAGCACTGTGGGAACAGTTTTACACCGGAAAACACAACACAAATTCAGTCAATTGTTTTTAGGCTTCTTTTTTATTTGTTTCTGTAGCAATGTGCCATTCATTTACTATAGTTGATTATATATTCATATAATGAAGGATCTTGCAGAACAGCTTTACAAAAAGGTGAACTTGCTGGGAATCTAATTTCACGATTAGGGACGTTACATAATTGAGTTCATTATTATTCATATGAGGAAATGCATTGATATTAATCATGTGAGATGTGATTTGCAGGTGTGATTGTGGAAGTGGATGAAAGCACAGCGTTCTCATGGCCTTCCTGCAGTCGCTGTGGGAGTTGCCGTTTGGAGACGGCTCAAGGGCAAGTCCAGAATTCTTTTCAGAACTGTTCTACATACAAAGCAGCTTTTACAGCTCATTTGATTTTTAAACATGATGATGATTATTAGTCAATTTAAGACCAATAATGCACTAAAACACAAGTGACTTAAGTCCCAAGCAGTTTCTTTGTTCTTTGTCAGACTCATACGTGACTTTACAGTTAAAGTTATAGTTCACCGCAAAAACACTTCAAAATCCGGATCTGATAAAAAAAATATTTTGAGAAATGGTTTTGTGTCCATACGGTGTTGCTTGGTTATCAACATTCTTCAAAATATCTTCTTTTGTGTTCTGCAAAAGAAAGAGAGTCACATGTTTGAAATGACATGAGGTCTGAGCTGGGTACATTATTTGGGTATTGTACAATATTTGTAGTCAGTAAAGTAATCCCTTAGATACCACACTTCTTGTAACATAATATCTACTTTTTGATTACATTTAGATTAAACTTGTTTACAAGTGTGTTTTATCTTTCCTTGGTGTATCTATGAGGGCTTTTCCAGCATCACGCCGAACCTTTCTAAGCACGGTCTGAAACGGTTACAGTTATGTTTCCATGTTTCGACACGGCACGATTACAAACTGTGTTCGCTTTGAAACCGTTTACATATCGGCTGGCATGGATTGGCACGGCATGGAACGAATAAGCAGTTATTGTATTGATTATATTTATCACCCGCCTGTGCTTGTGATCATCTTATACAAAATAACATTTAAACAATGGAGAATATATTCATATTTTTCACATGTATTACCTTGTGGAAATGGATGATATATTGTGAATTCTTGGCATGGACAATTCAGCAGCACAAATCTATTTAGATTCATGACTAACGCCGTTTCGCAATGAATGTTGTGATTTGCACTTATCTGGCAAAACATTGTATTACTTTTGCTAGATTGTAAATAATAACAATGTGCTTTAACAATACACAGCGAACATAAATGCTTGTAAACAAAAACATGTTAGACTCGCTATCTTTGATCTAAACAGTTCAAGCGGAAGGCTTACCAAAAGATAAAAGTAAAATATGATGTAATATATGTAATGTAATCTGTAACAATAACATAGTAACTGTACACTGATACGAGTATTTAAAATGTAACGTAATTCAACAAGTACTTGACTTTTGAAATCTGATTACGTAATCCTGATGACAAGTAATCAGTTTTCACCCAGCTCCGGGTTGACTCGTTAAAGAACATTAAATGAATGTTTAAAATCTGTTTTGAGATTTACTACTGGCACACTAAAGCAAAAAATGTGAATAAACGTCTTCAAATCATTTTGTTTGCTGAAGCATCGAAAGACTTGACACAGAACTGTTTATGTCCTAAACACTCTACGAGATTGCTGATCGTTGTCTGTTATGAGTTCATGTACAAGATGCCTCTCTGCCATCATTTTCAGTCCGATCACAACCCACCGCATGGCTAAATTGTTTTCACATTCCTGCTTTCAAGAGTGAAGTTAAAGTGATGAATCATCGTTTGACCCCTTAAACTGGAAAAAAGAGCACAAATAACATCCGATAAATAACAGTCTCAGTGCATCTGTGTGTGTGCTGGTTTCTAGGAAAGGATTCCAGTGTTTAATGTGCAGAGCAGTGATGGATGAACCCACCACAAAGATGCAGCTCGATGTGTTTGTTTGCTGTCCCTCCATGAGACACTGTACGGTCAAAGTTAAGGTAGGATACGATCATAAGTGATGAATGCAGATCAGACCGCATTTCTTTCAGAATGATTTGTGGACCACAATCTTAAAGAGACAGTTCACGCAAATATATAAATATTGTGTCAACATTGGCTCGATGAAAAATGAGTGTTTTGTGTAACACTAAAGATGACATAAAATGTCATTAAATGGATAAAAGATGCAAAGAAAATGAATGCAAACTTCTTTTGTGTTGCATGTGTTTAAAACTACTTGAAGTGTAAAGGATGACAGAATTTTTACGTTCAAGGTGAACCGTCACTCTGAAAACATCTAAAAACATGTGTAATTGTGCTGAACATGTCAAAACTCAAAAAGAAAAAGCTCCCGATTTTATCACCCCTGCAAACATGCAAAAACCTTCACGTGGAGTTTATCTATGGGCTGTTTTATTTCTTGGAAGTTCAGAAGATAATGTTGAGACTAATTTCCTAGAACAGATTTGACAAGATTTCTCCCACAACCATTTTAGAAATGTGTGGTGGATCGAAGGGAAGTCACTGGCTAAACAACCTGCATGAAGAAATTGAGCATTTTCTATTTATAAAATGTCTGTGAAATCCAGTCACATCATCCAAATATAAGATTAGAAGTACCGAAGTTTGATTTAAAAAGAATCATTTCACTGATTTATTTAAGACATGCCTTCACTTAGTATATACGAAAGATATCATACATATGTTTTAAAGGCTGTTCTTAAATAGAGGAGGATATCATGTTATATATGAAGAATATTTTTGTATATTGGGTTTTGGCGGCTTGCCGGTTATACATATTGATTTATTGACATAAATGAACAGTTTGGATAATTCTTTGAAATGCTGTAAGTGTCAGTATTTGAAGATGGTTGATAAGAGAAGGTCAGAGTGTGTTGATTCCTGAGACCTTGGATGTCTCCGCACTGACGTCTGTTAGTTATCATGAATGTTTGTTATATTGTTTTTGATTCATGTCATATTTCATGAATATGATTTTAAAATCTATGTGTTTCAGTTGCAACAAAAGACCATCACGTCTCTCCTGAACTCGACGCAAAGTCCAGAGGTAGAGTTTGACACATTTTACATGCTGTTTGTTATTTACCTAGATCTTATCATTTTACATTGAACTTCAAGAATCTGTAGTAATAAGTCCACCCAAGTCATTTTTTGGATTGCACCTGTTATGTTGTTACGACTGTGTTTGCTCAATTTCATTGTCTGATCTTTTGAAAGGGTTACACTGTGGAACATGTACTTGGGACGGAGATCGGACCTCTGAGCGCCCTGGTCCAAGTCGTCAACAGAAGTCACGCTGTTTGGATGGTTTTGGAGGAGTTTGACCTCCACTGACCAACACGCTTATCTGTTGTCGTCTCCAACCCCAGAGATAGAAATCAATCAACATTGGTCTGCTCCACTACCAAACGGATATAAATAAACACAGAAAGTCTCTGCTCACGAAATAGTGATGCCCACAGAGATAGAGGTCCGGGCTGGATTCCTCATTCTGTCAAGTTTAATGTTAGTGACCATTCATGTGCTATCACTGTATGCCAAAGAGTTGCTGCTAACCTTATGATGGTGATGTTAAAAACACTCTCTTTGAATACTGACATTGAACACTTTAAATAAAACATTATGCCACAATATAGTTGATTTGAACTCATTCTGTGCTCCATTGACAGTGCACCTTTCAAGAGGCCACACACCCCCGTGGACACATGCGCGTTGAGATGTAGCTGTTTGTATTCACATCGTTTTATTATACACATTTGTACACACTGTAAAGTTTCAAACATGCTCTTGCATTAAGAAGACGTTTGGAATTATAAAACAGGTACCCTCAAAACACAAATGAAGCTTTTTCGTAATAATTTAGAATACAAAAACATTTCACAAAAAGTAAGTCCGTTGTCCAAGGTGTAACGTAAGGCACGTATGCTACAGAGAATCGTCATTAAAGGTCATTGAGGTATGTTGGAGAGAAAATTGGCAGGATTCTTACGGGGCTCGCGCACACTCTGAGGCGCGTCACCGACTGTCAACAGCCGTGCGCGCCACCGCCCCAGTCCCAAACGCAGGTTCGGGCAGCTGTTTGAAGAAGTTTCTGAGACTGCTCAGTTCCCGTGTTAACTGATCGATGGTCTTGTGCAGACGCTCGTTGTCCGCGTTCAGCTCCATCATCTTCTGCTGCATCTCCAAATTGCGCTGCTTCGCCTTGTCCCTGCTTTTACGCACGGCGACGTTGTTGCGTTCGCGTCGCTGGCGATACTCCGGGCTGTGTCTGTCGACTGTCTTTTTGCCCTTCTCTTTTCCCAACCTCCTCTGGCCGGACGACTGGGTGACAGGCTCGGGTTCGGGTGTGGTGGGCGGCGTCGGCTGTCCCGTGTGGAGGCTCACCGAGGTCTGCGCGCACGTCTCGATTTGGGACGGTAACGATGAGGACATGTCGCTGTCGCTCCAGTCCGCCTCCTTCTTGATCGGCGCGCAATACGCGCCCTTCCCAAAGCCCCCATCCTGGTGCTGCAGCCTATCCAAGCTCCTTTGAGGAAAGGTGCCAGCGCTCCCCAATTGCGCGTGGCTCGCCATGTAGAAGTCTGGCTTTTCCTGCTTCACTGTGCTGTTAAACAAGTCTGCAAACAGTTCGTCGTTGCAGATCTCCAGGGGTACCGTGGACATGGACTCGATGTAGGCGCTGAAGTCTATCGCGCTCTCGTCGTCGTAGATGGCAGGCGCGTTGCTCAGCTCCACCATGCTGCTGCCGTTGTCCTCGGCGGTGCCACGCTCGGCTCCGGGCATCCTCGACTTGGCATCACCTGGGCACGCTTTGTTATCATAAAAGTTGGCAGGCTCCACGGCCCAGCTCATGTTGCATTGTGGAGAAACGCACTGAGAGTCCAGGTTGTATATATCAGACATGGACGTGGTGAAAAGAAGCTGAATTCACTCGAGTAAAATAGCAGATCCCGGAGCGCGGTGTCCCCAACGGTCCAGAAGTCAAATGTGTGTATATTGCTAAACGCACCCAATGCGTGTGTCCAGAAGTACACCTATGTGTCCAAGTGCGCACGTCGTCTCGTGTCTCTTGCGCACAGGTGTCAAAGTCCTCGAGCGCTCTAGCGAAACGCTCGAACCCTCGCGCATAAGTACAAGCGCACTGCTGACGTCAGAGCGTCACCACCCCCTTCGGGAAGCCAGTGAATGTCCAGTGTCGGTCACGTGTTGCGCCCGGAATCCTATTTGACGAGAGACGGGTGTGCACGAACTCCTCCCAGCTCACGAGCTACTACAACACGCAGTTTGTAAAACTTCGAGGATCTGTTTTGTGTCTTTAAACGGCCGGAGTGATGATGACAAAATAATAGAGATTTAAGGACTTTTATATATATATGAGTATTACCGTAAATGTAGTATATTGTTCTTTAATAGTTATTTTTATATATTCAATTACAATATATTATCTCAGATTGGGTATTTATTGATGTTTGTTCTTCTACACAATGTGATGGGAAATATTAGCAGCTTTGTTGTTTTTCTACAGTCAACAATAATTGCATAATAAAAATAACTATTCTGAATGTATTATAAAACGACATATTTGTCTTAAGAGCCAGAAAACGTGTATATGTTACATATATTTATACATATTTAGTTATTTGTGAGATGTTTTGTCTTTTGTCGTCTATCTCGTCTTGAATGTTTTGTAAATATGGATGAGATGGCTCATCTTGCCCCGCACGTGGCCCTCTAGTGGACGTTGCCTCTAATTTCATCGTCGACATTTATTCCCGCGAAAACGTTGGGCGATACCAAACAATAGATGGGACTCGTTTTTGTCACATGTCCTAAACTTGTTATTCTGCGCTCAGTTGTTGTATTAGATTACATTACTGTGCTATATCTTAACTTATATCTGCAAATTGTTGATAATATAAGCTTCAAAGAATTTAAAACATTATACGTAAACGTCAGCACGCTCGCCCCCCCTATGGACCGACAGTAAGGAAAGTAGATTCGTGATTGGTGTAAAATTCCCCGCGAAACTGACGTCACGGGTAGTTTGGCGCCACCAGCACGCTGAAAGGAAACACAGCGGAAGGTGAGTGTTGCGGCGCTTTAGTCTTTTAATGTTAAACTTTACTACGAGAACTCGGTTCATATAAACTTGACACGTCGTGTGTTATTGTACAAAAGTGTAACGTTATTCAAATATATATATTTAGGTTATATTCTGCTGCTTGGGCATTAATGCGGCACGGGCTGTTTCTGCGTCTTAACTTACACACATTGAGTAACTGTAGTATTTGTAGTGAAAACATATTAATAATAAATGTATCGATCTGTCATCATAGTAACTGTGTTTAAACCACGATGTTGATATATGATCATAGAAATGGCCACCAATCGTCCATCCCGTGGTTATACTACAATACCTTTCCATTATAGATAATTGTTGTATTATTTCTTTATACGAGATTATTCTACAAGTCTTTACCAGGTTTTAAACAGATCTGATCATTTTGCGTAAGTGTTTACATATTAAAACTTGACTTTTCTGTTTTGAGCTTCTGCAAGAATTAGATTCATTGCTTTTAATCAATTTAAACTTGTTCTACCTTACAGTTAAATGTGTCTTACTCTGTGTAAGGTGTTACATTGTAAAAACATATTTGAACAAAAATGTAACAATTAAAATGTCACTTATAAAAGTTTAAAGTGTCGTCATAGTGACCGTTATTGGATGTATTGATCCTTAAAAAGGAGCTGAATCTTCAATTGTAGGCAGTGAATCTAATACATGTTCATGTGAATCCTAAAAATGATCATTCATGCAATATTTACTTGATGCAACTTTATTTCAGATTCAACTCAAGATGTCTTCACCATCATCATCCAAGGGGGGCCGTAAGAGAGACAGGAGCAGTAACCCACCGGCCCGTGAGTGACTTTCATTTGAAATGGACTCGAATGAATTTGTTTGTTTTTCTTGACTCATTGTGATGTTTCTGTGTCGTCAGCAGCAAGCGAGGACCCTCTCTCCCCACCATCACAACGCTCTCGATCCCATGACACGTCCACAGAACTGCAGCCCATGCCCACGTCTCCAGCCATGGATATACAGAGCCCCGCCTCCAATGACGTGTCTCTGTTCTCCAGTCCTGTGGCCCCTCGCTCCGGTACTCATCTGTCATTTCAACAACAGTACACATTTCATTCAAATGATTATTTCAGTTGAACTCGAACGCCTTCGGATGTGTTTCAGTCATGCAGAGCGAGATCGACGCGAGCTCTCCGCTGATGTACGGCACCCCCAGCTCTAGAATCGAAGGAACTCCACGCAGTGGCATACGTGGAACTCCGGCCCGCCAGCGAGCTGATCTGGGATCTGTGCGGAAAGCGAAGCAGGTGGACGTCCATTCAGAACCGGTGAGGGTCGAGTTGAAATGTTTTGAACGGTATATTGTGCATTTGTGATGTGAATGGATATTTGATGAGCGTTTTATTGGGTCTGTCTCTTTATTCTTAGCCATCTGGAGATGCAGGAGCTGCTGGGGATCAGGGACAGAGACTGGTGATCTGGGGGACGGATGTCAACGTGGGAACCTGCAAGGAGAAGTTTCAAGTATGAATCGTTCACGGCACACTTAAGCATCTGATACTTTTCCTGTGCCTTGTTTATGGAAAATGACAGATGGGATTATTTTTAAATGCAGCGTTTTCTTCAACGTTTTACGGATGCAAACTCCAGAGAAGAGGAGAATGCTGGTCTGGATCTGAACGAGCCTCTCTACATGCAGAAGCTGGATGAGGTGAGATTCACAAAACTTAAAGACACCAAACAGTCAAGCTTCTATCTGAATCACATTAAAAACATCCAAAGTTCATTTGAAGTGCTTTATTGGATAACGTTTTTGTTTTAGATCAGTGTCGTCGGCGAGCCTGTGTTAAATGTGAACTGCAGTCACATTCAGACATTTGATGCCGATCTTTATCGCCAGCTGATCTGTTACCCACAGGTAAGACAACCTGCAGTCTAAGGCTGTGTTCACGCTTGACTTCTCTTTGACGCTGCTAGCGAGAAAGAGACGTTGTTTTTACTTTTTCTTGTCAAAGAAGTAAAGTGTGAACACGGGCTAAGATGCGTTTCACTATTTAATGCATTTATTACCTCCCGCTGCTATCGACCTGTCTCTTCAAGTCTGTCGTGTTCGCTCTTGCTTACAGGAAGTCATCCCCACCTTTGACATGGCGGTCAATGAGCTGTTCTTCGACCGTTTCCCCGACTCCGTTTTGGAGCATCAGATTCAAGTGCGTCCCTACAGCGCCCTGAAAACCAGAAACATGCGTGCGCTCAATCCCGAAGGTAAACACAGCACATATTGACATGACAAACGAGTGTGTGGTGTTTCTGAGTCATGAACACCTTCCATCCTTTCAGATATTGATCAGCTCATCACTATCAGTGGGATGGTGATCCGCACGTCACAGCTCATCCCGGAGATGCAGGAGGCGTTTTTCCGCTGTCAGGTGTGCTCGTTCAGCACCCGTGTGGAGGTGGACCGCGGACGCATCGCTGAGCCTGCCGTCTGTCGCAACTGTAACACCACCCACAGCATGGCGCTTGTTCACAACCGCTCGGCCTTTTCCGACAAACAAATGGTTGGTGTTTTGTTATCAGGAGTGATAGAAAATTTTTGTCGTTTTGGTTTACAAGGAAGACTTGCAATGTATTATTGGTGATTGTCTGCTTTGTGTCTCCTGGCTAAATTTTGCTTGTGGAAATGTTTCGACAGATAAAACTGCAGGAATCTCCTGAGGACATGCCTGCCGGTCAGACGCCCCACACCACGATCGTCTACGCTCATAATGACCTGGTGGACAAAGTGCAGCCTGGCGACAGAGTAAACGTCACTGGTATGACCCATCTCCATCGTCTCGGAGCTATTGTTTTGCAAAAAAATCTATATTTCCTCAACTTTTACTCAACCTCAAGTCATACTAACGGTATATGGTTTACTTCTGGAAAAATAATCCAGTCAAGAGTTATAATACCACGGATCATTTTGCTTTCAAGCGGAACAATGGGAGTGAACGGGTGTTCATTTCTTGAAGCTCCAAAAAGGGCATCCATCAATCAAAGAACTGCTCGACACGGCTCTGTGGTCTTAACAAAGGTCTTCTGAAGCCAATCCATGTGGTTAAGAGAACTATCTGTATTGATGTCTAGCTTGATGTCACACAGGAGCAATAACACAATAGGTGCTAATACAAAGTTACTAGTTACAACAAAAGCCAGAACAAAACCTGTTGAGAGAGTTTTTACTTTTTCATTTGTCTGTCAAGTATTGAGAGATGGTCTGAAGTAGTTTTTTGAATGTGAGAGATGTGGTTGACCGGACTGATTTGGGAAGAGTGTTCCACCATTCTACCGCTTGAAAGCAAAATGATCCGTGGTATTATAACTGTGACTGGATTATTCTTCCAGAAGAAAACCATATTCAGTTAGGATGACTTGAGGGTGAGTAAAACATGGGGACATTTTTATTTGGTAGTGAAATATCCCTTTAAAATCCAGAGAGTGCTTTACAACCACAGCTGCCAAAAACAATGTCTTCCAGTCCTGGTGAAACCAGTATTGTGCGAGAAGCCTTGGCTTACATGTGTGTTTGTGTTCAGGTATCTACAGAGCTGCGCCCATGCGTCTAAACCCACGGCAGAGTCAAGTGAAGTCCGTTTACAAAACGCACATCGACGCCATTCACTTCCGTAAAACGGATGAGAAGCGTCTTCACGGTGTGGACGAGGACGGCGAGCAGAAGCTCTTCACTAAAGAGCGAGTCGCTATGCTTAAAGAGTTAGCTGCCAAACCTGACGTCTATGAACGACTCTCCTCGGCTCTCGCGCCCAGCATCTACGAACACGAAGACATCAAGAAAGTATGTGTTGTTTCGATTTCAATTTTTTTTTGCGTATCGAAGTGAGTTTATCAAGTTAATTCTCTTTTATTAGTTCTGGTTTGAGATTATGTAATGAGATTTTTGCCATGTTTTATTCTTCAGTCATCCGTTTTTAAAGTGGTCTGTTTTTGCAGGGTATCCTCTTGCAGTTATTCGGCGGCACGCGGAAAGACTTCACCCAGACGGGCCGCGGAAACTTCCGTGCCGAGGTTAACATCCTGCTGTGTGGTGATCCGGGCACCAGCAAATCCCAGCTGCTCCAGTACGTGTATAACCTTGTTCCACGTGGGCAGTACACATCAGGGAAGGGCTCCAGCGCCGTAGGTCTCACAGCGTATGTGATGAAGGACCCAGAAACCCGTCAGCTGGTTCTGCAGACCGGCGCCCTCGTGCTGAGCGACAACGGAATTTGCTGCATCGATGAGTTTGACAAGATGAGCGACAGCACACGATCGGTGCTGCATGAGGTCATGGAGCAGCAGACGCTCTCTATTGCAAAGGTAAATGCTGAATAGGACCATGCTCAGTTTAGGTGGATTTCACGGTACGTTGTTTTGGTCAAACTACGGTTAGCACGATTGTTAACACTTTTCTCGCCTGCGTTACTTAACATTTTCACTTGACTTTGATGGCTCACAGTAATGAATATATGGACAAAAAATTAATCCAAAGTCTTTGCTTTTAATGAAAATATACCATCCTCTTCTAGCTTCATTTGTTTTTTTTATAACAAAAATGCATCACTTGAGATGATTGGCATTTTTTGTTAAAGACTCCGCCCAGATTATACACAGAACAATGATTAAAAATATCAAAAAACAGATCAAATGTATATGTTCTAGTTTCAGAGATTCTGTACTATTTGCAAAGGTGTGTAGCAGCGCCACCTGCTGTACAACAGTACAAACACAGTTTGCCGTAACAACTCGTCTTTGCGTCTTTCGGGAAGCGTTGATTTTTAAATGACGGGTAAAGATTTGTTAACTCTGTTTTTTGTGTGTAGGCTGGAATTATTTGCCAGCTCAATGCTCGGACCTCCGTCCTCGCAGCAGCCAATCCGGTGGAGTCTCAGTGGAACCCTAAAAAGACCACCATTGAGAACATCCAGCTTCCTCACACACTTCTGTCCAGGTAAAACACTACAACATTAGATACGGGCTCAGTCAACATTTTACAAGTCCGTTTACAAAACGCACATCGACGGCATTCACTTCCGTAAAACAGATGACAAGTGTCTTCAGGGTGTGGACGAGGACGGCGAACAGAAGCTCTTCACTAAAGAGCGAGTCAACATTTATTTTTGTTTCTGTGCTAACGTGCACATCTCTCTCTTGTCAGGTTTGATTTGATCTTCCTGATGCTGGACCCTCAGGATGAGGCGTATGACAGACGTCTCGCCCATCATCTAGTGTCTCTGTATTACCAGAGTGAAGACCAGATTGAGGAGGAACATCTGGACATGGCCGTGCTGAAGGATTACATCGCTTTTGCTCGCACATCCGTGCACCCCAGACTCTCGGAGGAAGCGAGCCAAGCCCTGATCGAGGCATGTCAAATAGAACGTTGCAGTATAATTGCGTGTAAGATTGTTTGTAACGCTTTACGTTTGTGCTTTTCAGGCGTATGTAGACATGCGCAAGATCGGAAGTGGGCGGGGCATGGTGTCTGCGTACCCACGTCAGCTGGAGTCTCTCATCCGATTGGCTGAAGCTCATGCTAAAGTGCGCTTCTGCAGTAAGGTGGAGTCCATCGATGTGGAGGAAGCCAAGAGACTCCACAGAGAGGCACTGAAACAGTCAGCAACAGATCCCCGGACAGGATTCGTGGACATTTCTATCCTCACCACAGGTATGACTTCATGAGTAAAGTGAGCATGGAAAGGAACTTTTGGTAAATTAATACCATTGGAAACTTTGAAGTTTTTGAGTTTTTTCATTTATACCACTTTTTTTTTAGTTTTTATTAACAAGGACAGAAAGTGCTTTTTGTTTTGTGATGTTAACGATTGGTTGTTTGTGGGCAGGTATGAGCGCCACAGCTCGCAAGCGTAAAGAGGAAGTGGCTCAGGCCCTGAAGAAACTCATCCAATCAAAGGGCAAGACACCAGCTATGAAGTACCAACAGCTGTTTGATGATCTCCGTGGCCAATCAGAGGCTGTAAGACATTTCTTTAGCTATAACCTACCTGATTGACAAACTAAACTTCCTGCTTGTTTCTTAATATTTATTTTGGCCTGAGGTTTAAAATGCTAAAGATGTTGTCTTCTGTTTCAGGCCATCACTAAAGACATGTTTGAGGAGGCACTTCGAGCGCTTGCAGATGAAGATTATCTGACCGTCACAGGAAAGACTGTCCGGCTGCTGTAAACGTGCACGATACATGTGTGCGGCTTTTCTATTCTGTTGCTTCTTTCTTTTTCACTAGTGATGTCTGTTAATAGCTGTATGTATAATATCTTTCCTTATTGCAATAAATGAATTTTGTTCATCAAAAGAGGCATTTGTATTTTCTTGTTTGTCAGGACATCTGTGCTGTTCACATCATACAGACACTTTGATTCTGGCCAGTAATTCCATGATTTCATGTTTCACTTGTTGACCGCAGGGGTTGGTTGACGTGCATCACACTTTTATAACTTTGAATTTAAACAAAATTATCAAACGATATCTGCACATCCTGAAGCCTCACTAAATTAAACCATACCAAGTGTAATCACTTAAACAACACCAGTATTGTACACTTTGTAATACACGTGAATGTCAACATTTAGATTTGCTTAATGCAGAATTGTATTTACAGTATGTAATGCATGAAAGTAAACAAATAACTCAAAAGTAGGAAAAAGTGTCATCTTTTACTTTTTCAGGTAAAGTTAATTTGTACAGATATTGTTTAATTGGTTAAACCAACAGTACACCGAACACTGCGGTTAAATGATTGTATAACTCATAAAAATGTAGAATCTTTTACGTAAATTGCGCATAAAGGGAGGAGCTCTACCGCACAGGAGCAAATTAAAATACGCTCTTCAGAATTGTAGTTTTCCATTTAATTTATAAATGATAAATGTACAGATTCAGTAAACTAATAATATAAAAAACGAGCAAACGTTATATTCCGAAAATATAAATGTATAGTGTCTTTTCACAGAAGCCACGCCCCTTCCCCTACGTACACAGTCACGTGACGACAGCAGTCACTCCGTCGTGCGCTTTTGGATTCGGGCAGAAGAAGATGGCGGCCTCCTCAGGTTTGTCTCTCAATCTCCTCGCGTCGCTATTTTAACAACGCATCCTCTCGTCCCACAGCCACAGAAGTCACGTACATAACCCGACACGTTTACACTGCTCAAATGCGTTTGACTTTCTTTCGTTAACACAAGTATGTGCCGTTTGAACTGTGTGTGTGTGTTAGCGTCGAGCTAACGGCCCTCGCTCAGAGCGTCAGTGTCAAAATAACACCACGTTTACTTCACACGATCGCGTCGTTATTATTGAAACGACGCGGCGTAAAGAAGCGCGTTCTTATGTGAGCGAGAATGAAATGTTGTGCTGGCGGGTGAATCAGTGCTAACGTGAGGCGAGGCGGAGCGCTGATGATGATGATGATGATGATGATGAAATGGGCCTTTAACTGATGTTGTTGTGTCCCAGCAGGTTAACACATCCTGACTGATGCTTGTACATCTGATTAATGTCGTGGATCAGTAGTGAAGATGCTCAGTGCAGGACGCAGCTCGTAGGGATTGATGGGTTTAGACGTGTGCTGAGTACATAACCTTATAAAGTCTCATAGATCATTTAACATGTTGTATACTTGTGTATATCACATTAGCAGTGCATGGGCACTAGCAGTTTGATAAAGTGAAGTTTATATATCTGCATATTCTTGTGTTTCCTGACATCTATAGAGTACCACCAGCCATGGGCCGATATGAGAGTTTTAGCGGTATTATAACTGTGATTTAGAAGAAATACCACGGTATCAATGTATTTCTATTGCGACACTAAAGTGTTTTTTCCAAATGTCTGCGTATACAAAATTAACTTCTCAACTGGACACAATACATTTCATTTTGAAGCAACATATAGAACATGTGTGTCAGGTGAAAATAAAGCCACAATATTCTTTAAAAATATTAATTTTTTGTCATATATATTAGACAGAAACATCATGTTTGAATTATTTATTTTTCTGTAAACACGGCTCATATATTAGAACGGTATCACAGAAAATGTTAGTGGTTTTGACTCTTTTAAACCTCAGAATACATTGAAACCGGTATTCGGCCCATGCCTGAAGTTCAATGTTAGAGATATCAGTAGATTTGTCAGTTTACAAAGGGTTGAAGACATTTTCTCTTTTATTTAGAGTTTTTGTGCATGTCTTTGAGGAAGTGAGAGAGAGAGAGAGAGAGAACCGTATGGGTGTCGTTTCCGGAGTCATTCAGAAATGAGATTTTGTTTGTTCTTTGACGTTCATCTAAACCGGCAAATCTGGCCTCTCCACTTTTTCAGCATTATGTTATCTGTGAAGAGATCATTGGTGCTACTTGTAACAGGTCACAAATGTTGCATTTTTGAAATACACTTGCGGACGAGAAAGAATCTGTGTGTCTGAAAAACGTATTTTTTCAGTAAGACATTCCCAGTTGCTTTGTCTTTGTCAAAGTTTGGGTTTTAAAGCTTTTTAAACACTTGTTTTCCTGTCTCAGCATATCACATTTATCACGAACACAGCATCATGGATCTCTTTGTTTTTGCCCAACATCATTTGAATAACATTTATGAATGTGTATGTATTTAGGATCTGTTCATTTTCTTGAATGTGTTAAATAGTCCTGCAATGTGACAAAGTTTTTCATTTAATTTAAAAAAACAGCATGCATATAGCATACAAATGTAGAAATGTTTTTCCCTGACAAACAATCAAGTTTTACAAATGTTTACTGACACAAGGACGTAGCCTGTGGTTTATGGTTTATGAATTGTCAATGGTTTGTTGCAGGAGTCAAAGTTCCTCGTAATTTTCGTTTGTTGGAAGAGCTTGAAGAAGGACAGAAGGGTGTTGGTGATGGAACAGTGAGCTGGGGTTTGGAGGATGATGAGGATATGACTCTCACACGGTGGACAGGGATGATCATTGGACCCGCGCGAGTATGTTTCATTTTAATCACATTAACTGTCAAGTTATGACAGAAATCATCCAGACCTGTGTATCATTTCTTCTTAGCATGACAGGAAGTCCAGAGCTCCAGCAGATAATATGTGACTCGTGACAGCTGTAGATCAAGATAAATTACCTTTTTAAAGTCAGTTATTTATTAGGTTAAACTTATATAAATTATTTAAGTATAATACATGGTCTAGGAATTTAAAATCATCCATCTGTGTAGTATTTTGTTCATTTGTTTAATGTCGGATTGGTGCTGCTGTATGAAATGGAATAATTTTAAAGTACTTTCTCAATTGTATTTGTATACAGGAAAAGGTTTTTTTTGTTCATAAAGATAACGTCTATTTAAGATGATTGTATAAGGTCCTTAAATGTTGCCAAGGTGATGGGAAAGCTGAAAGTTTCAGTGAAGCTTTCTAAATTCTCATCTTGATGCCATGGTAGCTCATTAAAAGAATGTATGGATTAAAATGAGTTTTAGTTTTCTAGCTGTTCTAAATGACGGCTGTCAACATATCAGATTTTCACTACTGTTATCGTTAAGAAATGATATATATTGTTGTTGGTTTTTTTTTTAAATAATGCTATCAGTTAAATTGATCTTTAATTGAATTGGGTGTTTTCTCCTCTTTGTCCAGTGAATAACACTGAAAATAGGATTGTAGTTTGGAAGACTGTTTGTAACTCTTTTGGTTAACTCTTCAGATTCACTTGTGAATGTGTGCCGAGCATTATTCTGGGCTCAAATATTTCATCAGTCAGAATCAGTCAATAATACTCTAAACGTATGCAAAAAGTTATGCAAAAATCATGGAAATGAATCGCTCAGTGGATGAGTGTGGGAACCTCCAACGCTCTTCTCTGAGCACTACGGTGATTTCCAATGAGACTTTGTGCTGATTGAAGAGTCATCGGAGCAATTCAATCTCTTGCATAAGTAAGATCTGTATGTTTGCCTAACTTTTATGCTATAGACGGCTCCAAGATCAAGAGATTTGGTAAAGAATGAAATGGGAAGTTCCTATTGAGTTGTCTATGATGTTTGATGTTCTGTTGGCCCTCTCAGCTCTAACCTTTAGCCTGTTTTTGTTTCTCAGACTAATTATGAAAACAGGATATACAGCCTGAAAGTGGAGTGCGGACCTAAATATCCAGAATTACCACCGAATGTTAGATTTGTAACAAAAATTAGCATGAATGGAATCAATAATTCCAATGGGCTGGTAAGTGCAATCATTGTCATAACATTATTTTAATAATAATAATTATATTCAGAGCATATTTTAAAAAGCAGTGATGTTGCACGGTTTCCAAACTGATGCTGTTTCTTAGTACATGCAGTACTACTTAAGTGTCATAATTTCGGCAAAACCGATATTAAAAGTTTAGTCCTTTTCACCTCAGAAACATGCTCTAATATTAGATCTACTTTGTAAATGCTGGTAGAGGAATTTGTGAAAACGGCTGAGAGATGTGGCACCTTTTGCATCTCCCTAACAAAATGTGTAACAACCACAGGACTGATTTCGCAGTGGAGCCGTGTAGTATGTTGAAGTGTTACGGGAGGCATATTTAGTTGACAAGACCTTAGATACAGCGGGTGTCAAGCTGATACTAAAATACAACTCTGTAGGGACTCACAACATCAGAAACTTTACTGTGAAATCAGTTATTTGCTCTCTATTATTAGGGTCCGGTGAAATCTACTTTATTATTTCCTAAATTACCTTTTTTCCCAGGATTCCTTTTTCCAAGTTTTAATGGTTAAATTACATTTTAGTAATCAAAAGCATCTCATCTGTAATCATGAAACCTGTACAAATGAATGACAATGTATTAAAGGTTAAATTTAAAATGGCATATGTTGATTATTGTAAAGTCATTTTGCAGCAACCCTATTTAAAAAAAGACCTTGTGCATGCGTTTCATTTATTTACATACTTGGTTGATTGTAAGTGAAATAAATGATTTATTTCCGTATGTAATGAAGTGTGCAGCTCAGATAGTGTGCGTTGTGTAGCCTGAATCACATGACTCATTACCGCTGTTCTCTTCCTCTCTCTTGTGTCTTTGCAGGTGGATGCACGTAGCATACCAATTCTAGCAAAATGGCAAAACTCGTATAGCATTAAAGTCGTTCTTCAAGAGCTAAGGCGTCTTATGATGTCCAAAGAGAATATGAAGCTTCCCCAACCACCAGAAGGACAAACATACAGCAATTAATTGTAAATGATTGTGACCCTCTGTCTTAAACCTTACTCTCTTAGAAATGTCTTGTAAATCATCAGAAACAAACAAACAAATATCGGTCACTCCACAGTCTCCACCGCTGGAGTAAGATTGGACCTTTCTATTAGTTTAGCTTGACAAACAAAGAATGCCTTTAACGTGTGGCACCATCCATTCTGTTTTGCGAGTGCACAAATCTCTCTTCTAGTAACGTTACATCAACCACAAGCTTACGTTCTCAAGCTGAATTGTCGAAGAAAGAAAGGCATGTTAGAACGTGAGGTTTATACAGATCTATACATTTTAAGTTAAAGCAACTGGGCACCAAATTCTAAGATTAGGATGAATATACGACGGCATGCTTGTAAAGAAAATAAATGAGGGAAACAAAGCTTTTCGGGGATAAAGGAAACATGATAAAGCAGCTGAGCAAGTTGTATGTTTTGTGTGTGTGTATCTGAACCCCTCACTGGCAGTAATGTTAAGGGTCCTTAAAAGTGTGCCTGTAGAGTACTAGTAGTATGGCAAACGGGGGGTGGGGGGAGTGGTTATAAACTTTCTTTTTTTGTTGTTTTTATTTGTAATGTCTGTATTTGACACAATAGCAGTTTGTTTTCAGCGTGGTAGCTCTTGACTTGTAAACGGATGCTCTGTTCTGTTCTGAAATCAAACCATGCGCTTAACTCCTACAGGAAATGTCGGGTGCATTAAAAATGTGACTCTCCAACACCGCTGTCAGAGTTTGTTTGTATGTGCGTCCATCACACGCTGCAAAAACGCTGCGACGTTACTGCAGAAAACAGCAAACCCTTGCCATTCGGGTGAGGACAGTTTCTGCCTCGCCGCTCACATTCACATCGATGGGTAGATTTAATACACCAAACCGCTTCAAACCTTCTAGTAAAATCCCACAGATGTGTCTCATGTCACAGCAGTTTCTCTGAACAACAAATATGTTTCGGGTGTTCTGACAAACTGTGTTCATTTATACTCAAATGTATTTACACTGCAGTTTTAGGACGTACCCGTTGATCTTGTGTTAATGGTGAGGATTTGCTGTTGGAAACCTGCCCTTGCTTAACCACCGTGCTTTAAAACTCCACCTGCAACGGCATGCTGTTATGTAGCTATCATTAAATCTGAATTTAGTACTTCCGTAATTAAGACATTAGAAACACTGTTATAATCCTTAGGTACAAACGTCATTGAATTATAATCCCAGTGACTGGTGGGGGATTGTGGTGTTGTTCATTTATGCTTTATGACCATTTCACTAAAGCCTTCATTAGCAGAACCAAAAAGCTGTTGCTGTGCATATGAATATATGTAGTGATGATTTCTAACGGCAGAGCCACGATCACCCTGCAGTGTAATGAATATAAGATTCACTTTCTCCCTGTTTATGTTTTCTTTCCTTTTTTAAGACATAACCAAATTACTTTGAATATGTGACACCGGGGCTTTGTTCAGAATAATAAATCAAACATTGTGGAACACACACAGGTCTTTCTCTGATCATTTTAAGGCAGGGTTCATGTTGAATAAAATGAATCCTTCTCTTGTCATTTCAAACCTTCTGCAGAACACGAAACAACATTCTGCCTAACAGTTGCTTTTGAGTGCACCCGACATGAAGTAAATCACACAGGTTTAGATCAACATGAGGGAGAGAAAATGATTCACATTTTAAATATATAAGTAAGCCTTTTGTCGATACATTATTCATTGTCTTTTTAGCCGAATTGTGTGTTTGATTATCAGATGTCGTAGGGTTGGAGAACAGCCATAAAGTAGCAGTATGTTTAGATCAATGTCCTGCTGTGTGAATAGATGTTTTAGGCTTTGGTCCATCATTGCAGGAGATGGGAAAGGTTCACCTGCTCTGGAGTTCATCGATTACTTTCCAATAAATTAGTTTATTGCCACTTAACAGATTTTTACACAAGAAGGTTTTATATTTGAGATAATCTTTCCTTCAGATTTCAGGAAGAATAATGTATTGGGTAAGACATGTTTATAGTGAGATGTTTCAATAAACACAAGCCTTGTGTATATGATGTCCTCACGTAATGGGACACTCCACCCAAAAATGAGAATTCTTTCACCATTTACTCGCCCTTGGGTTGTTTCAAACATGTATGCATTTCCTTGTTCTGTTGAACACAAAATGACATATTTTGAAGAATTTAGCAAAACAAACAGATCTTAAAAATAAAGTTCCTTCACAGCGATGCCATAGAAGAAACATTTTTGCTTCCTCAAAGATCCGTTATGCCAAAGGTTCTTTAGAGAATCTTCTCTTTCTTACTTTTTCTTACTCTTTCTTTCTACAGATGTTAAAGGTTCTTCTATGGTATTCAAGAACCCTTTAAAACACCTTTTCCTCAGAATCTATGGTAGTCAGTGGTGTCGCAGAACTGAAAATTACTAACATTCTTCCAAATATCTTTATCTGTTCTTCAGAACAAAGTCATTTATACAGTTATGAAATGACATGAGAGTGAGCAAATGATGACTGAATTTTCTGTTTTGGCTGAACTGTTTCTTTAAGGCCGGATTAAAAATGAATAAATGCCATTGCGTTGAATAAAAAATCTAACCACATGGGTAGGGCTGTCTTTTGATTAACTGTCTGTTTAAAAGCTTTTTAATTAATTCTATGAATAAAATATAGACAAAATTGAGTGAGTAACTAGTAACATTCTCTATAGACTGACCTTAACGGGACAAATGCCTTAAAAGAAAACACTGAGATACGATGCAGCAAATCCAGAATCACTTTAATAAAACTAATAAACACAAAAAATACAAATGTGATGGAGAAATGTCATTGGAACGCAACAGTGAGTGCAGATCAAGGACAGTGGAGGCAAAATGCTGCACATCACCCTTGTTTTCTAGAGACTTTCTATTCCTGAGAGCTTCACACATGGGGTTTGTTGTAATGATAGTGCAAGTGTGCACCATATACACTGTTCTGATTCCTTTTCAGAGCACAAAGTTAGCATCGTTTTTATGAAGGAACTGCACTACACTAGTATGAAACACTGATGTCTTTGTAAAGAGCATTGTTTGTTTGCAGTCGCCGCATGCTTTGATGTTTTGTTTCTAAATGCATAAAGTTCTTTCTTTGATCTGATACTGAAGTTTTTTATATGATTTCCAAGTACAGTGGATCTACAATTGCATTTATAACCTCGAACACGTTTATTGATCCGCCTGTCAAGATCAGCCACATGTGTTACTTCACGGTGGATGTTTTAGTTGTGTTCCCTCATTAGCACAAGGTTGACAAAAACTGTCACATCATGCCCTTCAATGTAAACCTTCCAGGAATTCAAGTGATCAAACCTCAATGTGATTTATTGCGTTCCACCCCAGCAGCCGCCAGGGGGCGCTATATACACGGAGAAAAGTTGCTGTTTACGTCACAGATTGTGTATCAGCTCTGATCACAAGAGGTCACTGTGATGGTTGATTCTCTGTGGCCTTAAATGTTTTTATGTATCTTAACAAGACATGTTTTATTGACCTTGCCGAAGGGAAATGTGATGACGTAGCGTGAACCAAAGCAGCTTTCTCTTGTCTCTCTCTGTGTCTGAGGCGGTGTATAACTGGACCATTATTCTCCACACTTGTAAGCAGTTCGTGTCGGTCCAAAGAGGCTTTTCATCCTGAATGAACCGCTGCCGAGAGGGAAAGTCCCCCATTAAAGAGTCAGATGTTCACTGAATCTCTGTCATTGAGGTTTCAGAGCAAGTGTGACCGAGAAGTCATGTGCCATAATTGATTTCTATTGGTTCTTATTAGCCGGTGGTGTTTATGAATTGAGTTTCAGGAGGCTACTGTTGTATTATGAAGTATCTCCAGAAACATGTTAATCCAAAAATAAAACATCCCTCATCATTTATTCTTCTGTGGAACACAAAAGATTGATTTGATGAAATGTCTCAGTGATTTTGTTTTCATTAAGGTCAGTGGTTACCAGCATTCTTCAAAATAAGTCCTAGAGGTTTGGGATGACATGATGGTGATAAATGAAGGAAGTTGAACTATCCCTTTAAGAATGTGGTCATTTAATCAGATCTATTTGTTCAAGAAAATAAAGTTATTTTAGTTATCGTAGACAAGCATTAGGCCTATTGCATTACAGAATGCCTGAAATACTCGATTAAGCATATGCACAAATATTTGATATTTCTAAGTATTATTTTCATACATGTCCACTATAAATGTCTATTCACATTCTTATTATTGCAGAATCTGGTCTTTTGCTTTACCCACAGCATGAACTCCACAAACCGGATGATCCGTATATGGCAGCATGCTGTGAGGACGTTCCAGCATCTTGTGCGCTTCAATGAAAGCAACTCTGTAAAGAATTTAGCAGTTTGCCAGTAACTTACTGTAGATTTATATTTATGTAATCATGAAACACGAACAAGTCTTTATCTTTACAGAAACGATCAAATAACAGCCTCATGCAAAGCACCCAGAATGCTTTGCATGAGGCTGTTATTTGATCGTTTTATTCTGTAAGGCACCTTTGTCTGTAAATCTACAGTAAGTTACTGACAACTAGCTGCCTAACTACAGGTCATCTGACCTTTCGTATGAAGGAGTTAACATGGTCAACATCACACATTTTCTTGATCCCAATAGCACATATTTCTTCAAAATGAACACAATTGTGTGTGGAATACGTTAAATAGATTGATGTTTGACTGCGCATGTGTGATTTTAAGCATTTTATAATGTTGGTAAGGATGTTTAGTGCAAGATAGGGTCAAGTGGTACATTTGCATTACAACACACCAAACGTTCTCTCTTTATATTGCTCTGTTCAGTGACAGCCGGTGCAGTTCTACAGTGTGAAGGGTTTGTGTAGTTTCACTCTTGGTGATGTGCATGAATGGCCTCTGGTGAGAAATTGTGGCAGACTGAAGTCGTGTGGGTTTTCTCATCTCCTTGTCGCCTGTTCTCGCTCTTGACTGATGAGATGCAATTGTAAATCTGGACTGGAGACAGTCTGATGGTGTGTTTACTCAACGCTCTGCGGAGCCGCACAGTAAACCATGACATCAAGTTTATTGTGACATCACGCAATAATCAAAGCGATGCTGCGGGCGGCTTGATTATATAAGATCAGTAAAGTTTGGTGGGGCTTTATAAGTCATAAAGAACAATAACATGCATAATGCTTATATATTACATTTTTATGTGAGATGCTTTTGTATATGATACATTGTAATATATAACATAAATATGGTATGAATGAAGTATTGGTCAGTGCATATAAACGTCATGATGTTTATCAATGAAGGTTATACTCTGCAAAATACCGTTTTTAACCGTTGGGTCAGATTCTGGGTTTGTCCATATTTGACCCAACCATGTGTTGAAAAAACCTGACCTTTTTCTCTTTTTACTTGTCTCGTTGGACCCGATTTAAGCAGTGCATATTTCTAGCAACCAGGAAGGCACAGGACCAATGCTTAAAATGTAAGATTGTCTTAAAAAGGAATCTAAACGCATGTTAAGGAGAAAAGGCAAGAATAAATAAGCTGTATACGGATCCCATTCCAAGTTATTTATTTTAGAGGGCAATGCCAGCAGACTTTGTGTCTCTGGCTTGTGAGCCCTATTAAATTACCGCTGGATGTTTTTAATTACCGCCCATAAATGGAGTAACACAGCACGCTCAGAGCGTTTCAGGCCCCTGTCCACAGATCTGAGGGGGGCGGCCTTGGTCCCCGGTCGTCCCGGTGGTCTCGCTGTGTGTGTGTACTGTAAGTGTTAGAAAGTGTGCTCTTTTTTGTAGAGGAAAGTGAGCGTTTCTCACTGCTGCTAGAAGAGGGGAAATAGCTAATAAAAAAAGGGAGAGAGAGAGAGAAATGGGACGGGGTACATATCCACTTAATTGCGCTTTAATGAAAAGAGTTTTGGCTTCTCGAGCACTGTGTTTAAAGAGACCTAAACGCAATCCCAGATGTACGGCCGCAAAGCGTCACTCTGGTTGGCCCTGCAGGCTGTAATCCGTCTCCAGCGCCCACCGGTGCTCTCGCTAATAGCACTTGTCGCCAGTAGAATTGCGTTAATGTCTCTTTCAAAACCTCAAATCCAGAGCCGAATACTTTCACATGCTGTGTGTGCTGAGTCAAACCCAACAGCTCAGTCGCTTCCATCACACACAGGCCGATTGAAAGTTACCGAGTTGCTTCTTAGATTTTGATACGCGAACTGTTCGGTGCGAAAGGAACAAACATATGGATCTGTGCTTCATGTCAAGTCGATTGGAAATCCACGCCGTGAAACCCACAGGAAAAGACGAGCTATCAGATGACATTGTTTGGTGCTTTTGTCAAACGCAAGATCGCAGAAGTGAGCTGTCACGAGCTGTTAACGTCTGCGCATCAAGGCCACTCTGTAGTGTTCCAGGCCAGAACAGAAGTATCCACACGGAGTACTTCCTGCATTCTTGCTTTATTATAGAAATAACAAACCTTACTTGAATGTTTAACCATCAGAGGTATTGTTATTGGAGCAGTTGGGAGAATTTGCTTTGACTAACTTACATTATGCTGTTGCTTCATCATGAGAGACAGTTAATGCTAATACGCATAGACGGTTTCAAAGTGACATCATAAACAACCGTTACTGCGCATGCGTGCTTTCTTGGACCGCCCTTTGCTTCCGGTACACATCCACAAACAATAAAGCGCCTGTATGTTATTTCTGAAAACAATGAAAAGAAACCGAGATGAAGCGTTACTTGACTAAACTTGTCTCTGCAATATTTTGACTTTAGCCTGCGATACCAAACTCAACCGCTAGATGTTAATGCGACTAAACTGCAGGACCTGGTACAGGCGCGCACACTTCCGATGAAACGGTCTATGGCGACCGCGTGGCGACGCATCCTTGTGTTGCTTTTGAAATTGCGGCCTGACACATTTTGGAACCTAATGAGCGCCTTTCCACCATCGCAGCACGGTCTGAAACTGTTAAAGTTATGTTTCCACGTTAGCCTGTTTCAACACAACACGATTACAAACTTTTTGTTTATTGAATCGTGAATCGTGCTAATGAAGAGACATTCTTGTGTGACTAAGATACTGCGAGATACGTTTGTGTTTACATTCTAAAAATGTCCGTTATCAGCCATGCGGTGGAAAATGAAAGCGTTTACGTATCGGCTGGCATGGATCGGCACAACGAGAATGATTTAGTGGAAAAGCACTTGATTTTTGTTTTTGTTTTTTGTTTATGTGTTCAGAAATGATGCTGTACATCCTTTCATGAAAATGTAACTAAAATATAAACTTTTTTAATTAAATGATTTGCCTTATTTTAGTTTGACTGTCATTTTTGGCCCCATTTTGTTTCTTTTTGAACACATTATGCAAGTCAAATGGGTTTTTCAACACAGTCTATAGCAATTTGTAATTATTTAATGAGGTCACTAGTTTGAGTGAATTCATGCTTTCTCATATGTATTAGTGTATTCACACTCATGATGTTTAGGGTTAAAGTCGGCATGAAGCAAAAGTTCCAAATAAAGTGACTTATATTGATTTCGACCTTTGGGAATCGATGGGACAGTCAGTACAGGCCCGTTCACACCCAGACTTTATGCTCATCATCAATAATAAACACTGCAGTATGACATCACTTGACTGACATGAGCATGTTTTTGCTTGTTTTCAAATATTTGTACAGTTTTGAGCGTTTCACATCACACAAATGAATTCTCGTGAGATCAGGCTCACGTTGTATTACCTGATTGTAGTTTCCACCTGTGATGAGGCGTCACATTCAGAGATGGACAGCAGTGGAGACGATGAGTCCAGGGTCAGAATAGACTTCCTCCGTAAGGGTTCCAGGGGACCATAAACCTGCGGAGGTGGAACATAGCAGACAAATGTTGTGGTGACAGAATGTCTGTGAAGAACAGCGAGTCTCTGCTGGTGCTGTTGTGCCACGGGCTGCAGAAATCATCCACAGGATGTAGGACAATAGTGGGAAGGAAAGAGAAGGCAACATGAAAGAGACATTAACCTGCCAACATGTGAAGCGGGCCCTGAATATCCCCCTCCTTGAATTTAGCATAACACTGAATGCATCTACTTCCTGAAAGATGTTTTTACCACATGAAACTTATTTTGAGCACATTTTTGGATACCTCAAATTGAACATTCTTTCCTTTTTACCCCTCTTGTCATTCCAAACCTGTATGACTTTCTTCAGCAGGACACAAAAGAAGATATTTTGAAGAACGTTGGTAACCAAACAACACTGAACTCCATTGACTTCCATTGCATGAACACAAAACCACAGAGACGTTTCTCAAAATATCTTCTTTTGTTTTCCTCTGAAGAAAGAGTCACATACAGGTTTTTAAACGAATTATCACTTTAATGTCACTTTGCACTTAATTTGCAATACTCTTTTATTTTGAGCCGTATTTCATATTCTGGCTTCACTCATGGTTCATTTAATGGTCAGTATTTGTTGCAGATAGTAACATGGCATACTTTACATTTTCAAGCCACAAGGTTGCAAAATTTCCAAACCTCACAGGAAAACAAAACATGACATGTTGACCTCCCGTCGTTGATCATTTGTTAAAGGTTTTCCATTCCTTGCCCATTTGTTGACCAAGAAAATGAAAAAAGTTTTTTTATGTATATACTGTAAGAGTTTCAGGCCTTATTTATTATCGCGTTCTTGGAAAGAGCCTTTTGAAAAGGAAACAGTAGAGAGACATCCAGCTTGTGTTTTTTTATTGCCGTGTCATGATTATATGTAGTTTTGTGAAACAGAATTATCACTCTCTCTTCAACACCAACAGCTTGAGATCTATGTCTGTTTACTTTTGAAAGACTTATGAAATCATGTCAGTTTTCTCTTCCCAGAAGAAGCCGGCCTGTGCGGTGCGGTTGGCTTTGAGGTTTTGGATGAAGTTTCTCTCTGCTGGAGGGGATGAAGCGAGTGGAGTCGGGATGTTCTCTGAGGTTCTTGTGGCCTTCAGAAGCAGCGTTGTTCTGCCGTGAGGTCATGTGTGTGGCCAGTAAGTTCTTCCTCGTCATTTAATCTCCCCTTTTTTACATCAGACTAGTGTGATGTTTCATAGACAGACAGACAGACAGACAGACAGACTAGTCAGTCAGTAAGATAAACTAGTTGGCTTTTGCCATATTTTTGGGAATATGATGTTATGTTAAAGAAACAAAGGAGGTGTGTTTGTGATTTAATATGAATGTTACCTGAAATATAGTGTACTCTGTTATTTACTATTATTAGTATACTACAGTTTTATTCACTTTACACCAGTTCGCAAGATATAAACACTGGTCCAAAAGCACTTCCGGTTTCATTTAAATTATTATTGTTTAATTTTACATAAATAGACGGTTTCATCTTAACAACATAAACAAACGTTAATGCACACTTTTTTTGCACGCTTGTATGTTATTTCTGAAAACAATCAAAAGAAACCGAGAAGAAGCGTTACTTGACTAAATTTGTCTCTCCAATATTTTGAATTTAGACTGCGAAACCGAGCTCAACCACTAGATGTACCTTTTTCTTCTTTAAATGCATCAACACTGCTGGACCCATTCAACAAATTGTTTTATTAATAAAAGTATTAATCAATAAAATATTAATATATATATATTTAACATTAATTAACTATAATATAGTTATATTATGAGACACTAGCCAAACACAAACTGGAAGTTAACTGGGGGTCAGGTGCACGATGAAACGGCCTATAGGTAAGTCCTACAAATCCTTTTTAACATTTTCATTTGGTTATAAATCAAACGGTTGTGTGGTGTTAAAAAACTGAAACAGTTCTTGTAGACCAGCATTGGACAAGTTTGGTCTTCTGAAGGCGTCTATAGTTAATACTACAGAAAACTGTAACATATATGAAGTGTAGTACACTGCAAAACTGCAACTTTTTTAATTATATTAAACTGATCTAAAAAAATGTATACTTAAGTATTTTAAGTGTAATGTAATTACAATTTTGTAACTTTATAAGACAATTTAATTGAACTTAAAGTGATAGTTCACCCCAAAATGAAGATTCTGTCATCATTTATTCACCATCATTTTAAACCTGTATGACTTTAACCTTCCACAGAACACAAAAGAATAGAAGTGAATGGGTGCAGACACTTGACAATATTCTTCAGAATAGGATAATAAATCTTCTTTTTTTATGGAACAAAGAAAGTCATGCGGGTTTGGAAGGACAAGAAGGTGAGTAAATGATGACCGCACTTTCATTTTTGGGTGAGCTAATACTTTAAAAACTTTTAATTTGATTTTAACAGTGTAATTGCTCAAATATACAACAATATAAAACATTTTTACTACAGTAACCTTTTGTAAGTCGTCACAGCTAAATGTTCAACTCCATATTCACAAAAATAGCACAGCCTTATAAATAAAAAGCTTTCCTTATCCCGACGTTTAAACTCCTCTATGAGCGCTAACAGGTGTTTTATAGTTTTATAATCGTCTTTAGTAGTTGAATGTTTGGTCTCTCTTGGAGATCTGTCACACTCCGGAAGTAAAAGAAGTCTTGAGCTGTTTCATGTTTATTTTTTTAGTTAACCAACAGATATTATGTTTAATATCGAATCTGTTTTGCCACATAAAGCAGTTAACAGGCTGCGTTCAGCAAAAGTTTGCCGTGTTTTTTATCACACAAAAGCTAACTTGGATTAAAGGCATAAGAGAGATCATGTGTCTGCCGAAGCAGCCGCTTTCTGACATGAAATCCATCCCTGATAATACAAACACTAAGAACAGAGCATCCAGAAATAACTCCCTCGCACAAGATGTGGAAGCGATTAGCACCGAGTCGGTGTGTGTGCGGAGGCAGTTGTCGGTCGGCTGAGGGTTATGAGCGACGCCAGTAAGCGGGAGGTGTGCGTCTGTGTGTGTGTGCTGGCTTTGGGGAAGTCGTGGGGGTGTCTGGTTTTGTGCAAAAGAACTCATAAAAGTCACATTTGTTAGTGATGCATGAGGAAGTGAAGGCAGCTTTGGCACATGTGTCTGTGGTGCTAAATTAACTGTTAACACAAATAATCAAAGTGCAGGGCCCATTGAGTACTGGCGCCAGTCAAACAGGATCAGGAGGAGGGGCTCCGGGCTGAGACCGTACCTAGAGCCAAGGCGTTGTGTGTGAACGTGTGTGTCCATTACCCTCCGCGGCTGATCCAAGATCAGATTCATCGTGAATGATATCACTGTCCCTTCCTGAAAAGGTGCTCGGAGCTTTTGACTTTCACAGAGCCGGGCCTCTGGCAGGTGGAGGTCTCTCTCTGCTCCGAGGGACTTTCACAGGACGGAAGTGCTTACAAAACAGAGCCGTCTGCCGCTCCTCCAGAGGAAAAGCTCCGTCACACTCCTTCTTTCCAGCTATTGTTGCTCGGGGATCTGCGGCCGGATTTAGACGGCGGCTTTTGTGTGCGACGGTTCGGACAGGCACAGGACGTGGCATCAGGAAGAGACGCTCGGAGCATCGGCCGACTGATCAGCGAGAGTTCTTGTGACTCGTCAATGAATGCAGAACACGAAGGATTAAAATGTAGAAGGATTTGGCCGCGAGTTCATTCCCACCAAAACAAAACAAAACAGAACATTCCACGGTGAACACTAGATGTTTTAGTTGTTCTTGCCTCACAGCGACCCCGAAGAAGTATTTGGACACAACTAAACATGTCTGAATTTCATTGCGTTTGAAAAACAAAACATAATTTCAGTGCAGATCACTTTCATGAGCTTTTTCTGGTTCCAAGGTTATTTTTAATGGATGTATGAGGTCACTTCCCCTCAAGTTCACGCAGGTGTCCCAGCAGTGTGACCACGGGTGTAGTTCATCACATTAACTGTGGACGTATTCCACTAATGTTTGACATCCTGTAAGGGCCAAAATGTGTAATGAGTCCATTTTAACCTTCCAAGCTAACAGAAAACGTCCTCAGAACTTTGACTAACGTTCTCTCCAAGTTCCTTCTACAACGTTAAAAGAGCATTCCATCAACATTCTAGAAATGTCATTCTTACATCATTTAGAGAATCTTTGAACCATTTAGAAACAATGCTTTCATAACTTAATGGCAATGTTTGCAGAACGTTAATCCTAGAAAGTATTTTTGTTAGCTGGGTTCATTTCTAGTGTATATTGTAGGTCACGCAAACTTCCGCTGGTTTGATCATTTGCTACGTGCTCTAATAATACGAGTATATTTAAATTAATTTCAAGTGTCTAAATACTTTTTGAGGTCACTTTATACAGTGAAACGCTTTACAAATCTGCCCACAACCTGCTGTAATGAAGTCATATTATATGTCTGCTATAATAAATTACAGGCGTTGTGGTGCCCGCAGGATTTTCTTTCATATCATTTTAAAAATGGGAAAAACTCACTAGAGGGCAGTTTGGAAGAACGGGGTGCATCAATCACGTCTGAGGGCACGTTTTGGGTCTGGGTCAGTTTCCTGTGTTGAGAAGCGCACACCTCATTTGTTAATGGATTGATCCGAGAGGCTCCAAGCTCAGTTAAGCTTTGCTATCGCTGTCTGTATCTGTGACATTTATTCAATCCTGTTCACCCACGCTATCTTCCTTTCCATAATATGACTTTATAGGAATGTTCATGAAGTATTTTACTCATGTCTCGTGAACGAAAACATACCATACTTTATAATAATGCATACTATTTACTACATGTATACTATAGTATTCTGTAGTATTAAAGGGATAGTTCACCCAAAAATGAAACTTCTGTCATCATTTACTCGCCGCAGGTTGGTCCAAAACTGTCAAATTCCCGGACCCTACGGAAGAAGATATTTTGAAGAATGTGGGAAACTAAACAGTTCTGGGACACTATTGACTACCATGGTAGTTTTTTCTGTACTATGGATTTCAATGGTGTCCCGGAAATGTTAAGTTGCAAAGATTCTTCAAAATATCTTTCTGAGTGTTTAGCAGAACAATGAAATTTGTGGGCATTTTCATTTTTGGGTTAGAATCGATAATGTAGTAAATAACGTAGTATACTTTAATGTTTACTCCGGTAAAGATCAAAACACTGTAGTATGTGACTTTTTTCTAGAGTTTACTATAGTAAATACTAGAGTACTACAGATTTGATCATGTGGCTGTAATGTGTTTCGTGGTAACGTCAGCAGGTGTTTGTTGTTTTGTTTATTGTTTTTGTTAGTCTGTTTGTGTCACAAGTGTTGTCAAGAAAAGCATTATTTTGGACTAAACACGTGTCTTTTTGACCCTGTGTGGAACATCTGTGGTCATTATACAAAATGTAAATGTATACAGTAAATTAAACTAAATGTATAACTTATGTTTTGTGATCCACACACAAAATCTGCAGCATACATGAACCAAGCTGATTGAGCTCGGGTAGATTTTCATTTTAGCGTTTCTTTAAGAATCAAGTTAATATTAAAGTGACAGTTCACCATAAAATGAAGTTTCTGTCATCATTTGCTCACCGTCATGTCATTTCATAACTGTATAAATGACTTTATGATGAACACAGAGGAACATGTTTGGAAGAATGTCAGTTATATTTAATTCTGTGACATCACTGCCATAGTAGGAAATATTAAATGACAGTAAAAGGTGCCCGAGAACCGTTTGTGTTCCTAAATTCTTCTAAATATCTCACTTTGTGTTCAACAGAACAAAAAAAGATATAAATGTTGTCCTATTATGGAAGTGGATGAGGTCACAGAACTGAAAATTGCAAACATTCCTACAAATATCTTTGGTTGTGTTTAACAGAACAAATAATGTATACAGGTTTGAAACAAGCCGAGGGTGAGCAAATGATGACAGAATTTTCATTTTTGAGTGAACTATCCCTTTAAGTTGGCTTTGGACACACTGGTAAACTGAAATAATGTGTTCTGTGACCAGTAAAGCAGCTCTCGCCGCAGTGCGGTAACTGTGAATTCAGGCACGTCGATGTAGAAAGCGAGCTTTTAAAACAATGTACCGTAAAAGAGCAAACTTCGCTTCAGCTTTCTGTGACATCAGTGCAAAAACACTTTGGCTCCCCTGATACTCTCTGTTTCCCATGAAGCCTCAGAAAGTGGGCAGCAGTCTGCGCTCGCCTGGCGCCACAGTCATCACGCATGTCAGTCATTTGCGAAAGTTTCTGTTTTCCTTCGAGGATGAGTTAAGCTCCTCCTTCAGCCCTAACGATTTATTTTAGGCTCCGTCGTCCAAGACTAAAATGTCCCCCAACACACACACACACACACACTGCCTTCCTTCAAATCTGCGTTTACCTTGGACTTGTTGTTTTAAATATGGACCAATCAGCTAAGCCACTGTGAGGAATGTCCCCCGGGACCCTCGCTTGCTTTCCCAATAGAGCCATTCATTCTGAGGACTCGAGCTCCACATCTGCTTTCCATTAATTCTCACACAATAGTTCTCATCCAGTCGAAACACGGGGCGTTGGGTAATCTCTGTTTTAACCATCAGATGATTGCTAACGTTGGCCAATAACCAGTGCGAAGTGAGACCTTCCACATGACCCTGATGTTTGAGTAACCCGGTTTCAAATGAGCGTGATATCTATTTTAAGAAGGTTGAATGTGGTGGATGTGAGGGGAAGCTACAGGTGTGGTATGAGATCCTCGGGGTGCATTATAAAGCCAATCATTTCCACTTAAAACAACAATATTTGGAAATCTATTTGGAATTACATAGTAACGTTCTCAATTGGTTTTGCTTCCTTCTTAAAATTTGATAAGCCTATTTATTTTGTCATCATAGCGATGCACGATTATATGATTAACTGTGTTTTATCATGCATGTGCAGACATTCTGAGTTACAGTTCACGGTTGGTTAAAATGTAAACAAATCTAACCGTTGGTTTAAATTAACAGAAAATGTCCATATTTGACCCAAACATGACTTGAAACATTCATGCCGATATGCTGTATTAGATACAATTCAATCTTTGGGGATTTGATTGATATGTTAGACGTAAAGATCTTGTGTGAAACTGCTGGAGTCTTCGCTTCTCTGGGCTTTCCATAGTTTGATAAAAGCAAAACCTTGGCCCACGTTCTTGCTGAAGTTGCACCTAAATTTGTAAATGGCCTGTAATTATGAGGAAGGGGCCAGACGTTGGATTGCTGCTCGCTGGATGACTATAAAAGGAATCTCACCATTTCAGCCTTAGTTACTGGTGCCGTCATGACTAATTCTCTTCCACTTAAATTTGACGTCATGTTGTGTTTGTGCCATGTCTCTCCGACTTTTACAATTTCTGCATCTGATTTGACCTACTTCTATACTTTATAGTATGCAAAATACCCTTAGATGAGATTTCCCAGTATGCACTGGATGGATACTTTTCTGCCAAATGTAAAAGTTTGCATTATAATTTGTCATGCATTATAATTGCGTGGGGGGCTATTTTCCACTGCAAGGTATGTAGATACCAAGAAATGAAATTCTGGATGCAGAATGTGTGTCCTTATCGGAAGGCCAAAGGTTTTTTTATTCATTGGACACAGGATGTTTATCTAAATGTCAAAGGTCATATGATTTTAGCATGTTTCTATGTGGTTGCTGAGGGATTTTATGTGGTTACTAAGGTGTTGCTATGGTGTCCTGGGTCTTGTTTACTGGCTTAAGCAGGGGCGGATTAAGGTGGTCAGGGGTCCCTAGGCTGCTCTTAGGGTGAGGAGGACCTCAGGTACTTTACACGCTTGCAGTTTAGTTGGGAACAGGGCACAGTTTGCATGAAAAATGGCTAATGTCAAAGCTGTCATGTGGACTCAGGTGCGCACCATGGTACCAACGCTGTGCATGCGCTTTAGCCGATAACAATGTATTAACTTCAATAAAACACATGCAAGAGATGATAGCGTTGGTAATTTCGCTTGGATTTGGCAAACACCACGAAATATGAACGGCCCCTAAAAACGCCTCAGTGGAGACACAAACCACTGTGCATTACATAAACTCTTTATAAAACAAAGCTACAGTTAAAAACGATAATTAAATGAAAATGATTGACATGATTTCCCCTCAAGCTGATTGGACAGATGTGACCCAAATGTCTAATTAAGGTCTGTTTTCTGTTCGCACTGAAGTCAATTTAAAAGAAAGAATCTGGCCAATCAGGGGCCCCTAAACAGGTGGGCCGGCAGCCTGGGCAAGCCTGTGCGTTTTTCTGCGCCTGAGCTTAAGTTTAAGTCTGTCTCATTGTGTGCCTGGTGTAAATCTTGAGACTGTAGAATCATAGAATCACAGTCAGAGATTCTAATCTTAGAGTCTTTACCTCTTTCCAGTTTTAGCTAGGTTACAAACCCAGCATATTTACTCCCGGGAATGTTGAAATGTTGTTTCTTAGAAATGTTTCCTAACAACCAAAGTACACATTCATCTTTTAACAATGTTTTCAAATTAAAGCAGTTGTCCACTTTCTGTCTCAGAAAACGTTATATTAATACTTAGATATGCTGCATAACGGCTATTGGCTCCAATGTTAAAGTAAAATGACTGGTTATCGGTATCTGCCAAAATTGACATATCGGTGCATCCCTACTTTTTAGTAATGTACAAGTGTGAAAGACTTTGACCACATTATTAATCTGGGATACGGATTCTAACCCAAGTAACATTAGGATGTTAAATAATTAAGTTATAGTAAATATTTGCGATTATGCACTCTTTGAGCCAACATAAGCAGATGTGTTTCATTGAGCATGTTAACTCTTTTGTACAAAAGGTCAGATTGGATTCACTTTCAGTGAAGCACAAGAGACTCTCTCTGGAACCTTCTCAGATCAGGCTGAGATCATACAGATCATCAGGTTTTGTACAAACCTGTGAAGCTCATGTAAACGCTGTTGGTAAAGCTAAAGAGGAACATAGGCTTATGAGGCTGTGTGATATATTCTATATGTTTTAATGGCTGTATTCATAAGTTAAAGTGGATGATTTGTAAAAAGTAACAGAACATTGTGCTGTGCAGCATGAGGATCATGCAATGAACACATTACAGTGTCAAGAACACAAGTTGTAATGTTTGTAATGTGTAATGAAAACTGTTGTATTCACTTACAAATGCAAAACACAGAGATTCAAAGCCGCACACTTTAGGACCTTTTTGGCCTTTTTTGGGGGGGTACAAATGAAACTTGATAAACAATATATTTAATCCTGTAAGTGTTTTATCTGGTTTCATTTTGGTGACCTTTCTCTGCTGCTGCTGCTGTTATTTGTTTAGTGAACGTGTTAAGTGTCAGGTCTCACTGTATATCACGAGTTAAGCTCATCTGTTGGCACCTCTCTGAGCTCAACACATTTGACCTTTGATCTCGGAGAATGTTGCTTTACGGGCCGGTGCAGGCACAGACTCAAACCTGCTTCTCTATATTTGTCCAACTTCACATGGAGCCAAACTACATGCGTAATTCTTTCAGATCAGGATATTGGTGCAGCGATCCGCAGTGAAAAGTGAAGTTCACATAGATACTGTGTTTTACGGTACATTTACTGTTTGCTGGACACGTTTATCCAAAGTGACTTACTCTCAGTTGATCAGTATTTAACAATGTGACTTTGTTTATTTTGATACTTTGTTTTTATTTGTTTCATTGTGTTTAATTTCTTACATTGTGTTACCTGTTACTTTGTTTTTATTTGTTACATTGTGTTTAATTTGTTACATTGTGTTACCTGTTACCTGTTACTTTGTTTTTATTTGTTACATTGTGTTTAATTTGTTACATTGCGTTAGCTGATACTTTGTTATACAAATGTAACTTTGTTTAATTTGTTACGTTGTTTCAGTTGTTATGTTGTTTTAGTTGTTACTTTGGTTTATGTGTTACTTAATTTGTTAGGTAACGGACGTTCACCCCGCACTAGAAGAGCAGCAAAAACCCTCACATTCATGAAACACACACTTAGCACATCACAATTAAACACACATCCTAATTTCCCCACGTAAGCCCCTGCGAAAGACAGTTACACGAAACATTAAGGCAGTAAAATCCACTTTTACCATCTCGAATCCCTCGCAGTGGAAATAGATACAGAGAGCCAATTAGAGCTCCTGATCTAATGGGCAGCCATCACAAAAGAGCACATTTAGCTCTCAATGGCACAATTAGAGATCTCATGGTGAGCTGTTGAGGTCGAGCGGGTGTGAGAGGCGAGTGTTTGATAGGTCATTTGGGAGTGGGGGCTTGGAGACGGGCTCACAGCGGGGGCCGGCGGAACGGCTTGTAAACGTGACAGAGTCTGCCGCCGGGGCCGTGCCACACAAACAGGCCTGCTTTTCACAGCGTGCAGCGTGGAATGCGAGCGCGTCGGGGGTGAAGGGGTGAGATGAAGTCAGAGAAAGGACAAGGGAGATGGTTCGAGGGGGGTGGACATGAGAGAGAGAGAGAGAGAGGAGCTTTACCATGAAAGCACCCTTTGAACAACTGCTCTGTGTTGTCAGATGATTATTTGGAGACACTTTCAGATCGCGCGTAAAGACGTTTACCCCCCGCGAGGCACATCCAGGCGCTCTGGAAATGGGTTACCGCTATGTATCATGAATTAACCAGGTCTCAGTTTTTTTTAAATAACCAATGTGGTCGTTTTTGGCTTTAGATGACATATTCAACAACGTTTTGACGTTTTTTAATCAATTACGCTTTAGAATGTGTTTTAAATCAAGTAGTTGTAGGATATTCAGTCTTTCTTTGAAGCACATAGTACATTGTACAGTAGATCCATTTGAACTATATCAGTAAAATACTTCAAATCTTTTTCCCTCACTGTACTATGGTTATACTATAGTGCTTTTTAAAGACTCTCAACGTGTATCATTTTATCGCCACCCTCAATAAGTGCTAAACAGAGGTAGGGATCACGTAACCCAAGTAAAAAGTTTTGGATGTTCATGGCCAAAGGATAATAAATGAGAGAGGTGTACAATTTGTAGGAGCAACAGGGAGTCTGGTTTATGACACCCCTGCTTTCCGCAAACTATTACAGTCTGCTTTTATAAGCATCGTAATGATGCATAACTCCATCCCAAGCTGAAGGTAAATGCTGTTATTCATCCTAAATGGTTTATTGTTAGCGACTGTTGGTCAGCACTGTGATAACAGAGCATATTTTAGGGTAACAGGGCCACAGAGAGAGCATCAAACCCAGAGAGAATGGGCACCGTTGTGATCACATTTATAACCTGTCTGTGGATATGTTTGGTTTTGAAATTCGCAAAAATGCAGAATCAGATGTTTCTGAAAGTGAAAAGATTTGTGCTCTTCATGGTCTAATCTTACAAGAGTTTTGGCACAATGTTGTTTTGGCATGTCTGGTGCATATTGTAGTTTTATAAAGGAAGTGTCTGTCTGACCGACATGTAAAATGATCGACCACAGTTTGTTTTTTATGTGAAAATTTGCAAGGGATATGGAAACACAATAACAGAATTATGTCGCATAAACCTAGTGTAAACAACACAAAAGAAAAAGCCAAAGGTTTTTGTGCATTTGTGTAGTGTGACCATGAATGAATTGAATCAGAATTTCTCTTTATTTAACAATTTGATGGATGTAACCCTGCAAACTCTTACGATAATGAGCCTACAAACTACAGCTAAAACCAAGAAAACATGCTTACCTTAGTTAAACCATGATAACCACAAATTAGGAGGTCTGTCGAACGATTAATCGTGATTATTAGCATCTATAATGAATGTTTGTGTGTACATTATATACGTCTGTGTTCTTTGAATATTACCGTACATTTTTAAACACAAACATACATGTATAAATATTTAGGACACAATTATTTACCTCTGTTTTATTATATTTACCAATCATTTAAAATCATCTGTAAATGTTTATTCATCCTTTATAATTTCTTAAATATTAAGTATGTACAGTATAAGATTTTATAAATACAAAATTCTTATGAACAGTACAAAGAGATTATGTTAACACAAACGTTTATTATGGATGCGATTAATCTGACAGCCCTACAAATTAACCATCATTTTGCTATAGAAACAAATTTTTACCATAGTACAGTATTTGAAGTAAAACTTAAAAACTAAAACAAAAATATCTGAACATTATCAATATTTGTTCCATTTGCTCAATTATGATTATTTCCTGACCAACAATTTTGCATGAATGAGATGAGAATATATGGCTTTGGAGTTGATCTTGGATCAACTTTGACAAAAAACAACATGATTTCTTACTCCAGGTGTTTGTATAAAGCAGATCTGAAAGTTGAAGAATAGAACTGGGGTACGTTTGAGAAACTAACTAGCTACTCACGACTGTTTTCCGAAACCACATTCATAAGATACCTCCTACGTAACTACGTAACTCCGCCCAGGGATTCCCCAGGGTCTTCCATTGTTGCCCAGGAGCAACAAACGTAGTTTTCTTGTCAAACTAAACTATGTCAAATTGAATTTGTATATTTAGAATGATGGATATATAATGCATGGCATGTTGCTTGTTAACCTCGCTCAAAAGCATGATGTATGTAAGTCTACGTGTCATAATAATAAGGAACTATGCTTCTAACAACATCTCTCTAGACCTGTAGTTCCAACCACGCAACTTTGCGGTGATGCTTGCGATTGATCGTTGGAACGATGGTTTTAGGAAACACTTGCGACCATAGCTGGCTAACAATGCTTTTGGGAAACGCACCCCTTATTTCTATTCTTCCTTTCATTGTTCATCAGCTTTCCACATTCTTTGCATGATACACCTGTTTTATTAACAGAGTCGCCAGCATGAACAGTAAATCCTTTATTTATTCGACCGCCAAGAAACTATTTATTAAATATCCAAACGCTGTATCAGAACACACGCACACTTCAGTATTCACCAAACACCCGTCACATGATGCGAGCGCCGCTGAAGGATACCGTGGAGCGATGTGTGTGTGTTTTATATATAGGAAAAGAAGAGGAAGAATCAGTGAGTTTGTGTGAGTTATGAGGCCGGGGTGTTGAGAGAGAGAGAGAGTCTTTGGATAGACACACGGTATTTGTGGATTGGTGGGTTGTGTGCGTGTATGGGATAGTTTGGAACGGGATAGGAGGGCTGGCGGTTTGGTTTAGGAGACTGTAAGTCATTGTGGCCGGCCCTCGCGAGCTCTGGGTGGCAGCGATTCTTGAACCCGAGACATTCATCAACCTGCCCGAGTCGGCCGCCTTACTGGAGCCGCTCTCTCGTTCATCCCCCAAACATTCTCTCCTTTTCTTTTTCCTCTCGTCTCCTCTCCACACACCCTTATCCTTTTCTATCTCTCTGAAGTGTCTCTTGTGTGTTTCTGAAGCGTCTGTCTCTCACACGCAGCGGGTCGCACGCGCAGTCAGAGGCCCCGCAGGAGACAGACTCGGGTCAGTGAAAATAATCAGCTCGCTGACGCCTGGGTCGGTTACTCACATACTCTCACAGCCCCAAAATATGTGCGCTGGAGAGCGGGGATTCCACAGGAAGTTGGCGACACATTTCTCCAACCGCATTCTGTCAGCGTGAGGAGGACGAGGGTTTGAACTGCAGAATCCACACACGCCACTGGCACACACACACACACACACACATTTATAGGACATTTACTGGTACAATTCCTGGCACCAATCTCTGAATTTCCATGCATTCATATTCATGAAAGTTTTTGAAAGGCAGCTTGTCTGTATGGTGTAGATTAAGGGGTTATGTACTGTACACATGGTCACACGCTTTTGCTTCTTAGACAGCTGTTTGATCATAAATGCAAAGAATGCATTGAGGTAAAGCATTCATGTTAAACATTTGTTGTTCTGAAAAGTTTAGGGGCACTTTAGTCACATGTTTCTCTTACAAACTGAGTCATTTTAATTTAATTCTTAGAAATGTCTGAAATAAGTTTTGTACCCAAAGCCAAAGGAAAAAGTTCTTACTCTGAGGTTGCACTTTCATGGCTCAGGAGATTTGATGGAGTTCTCAGTTGTTATTTGAAGTATCAACTTAGATGTTTCAGCTAAAATTGCTTAATAGAAATCATACTAGAAACAAATGAGACAATTACTGAAATCCATGAACAGTGTGGAGGTGTGAAATCAATGTAGGTTGTAGAGGTGAAATAATCAGAAATTTGATAAGATCTTCAATAATCTTGACTTTTGATGTCAGACTTGATGAATCTGAGCTCAATTTGACACATTGTTGACGTCTCTTCTCAAACTCTAATGACGGACACATTAGTGACTCTTTTTCTCAGATTAGACGTAAGCATACATTTCTATTTGCTCTTAATTTAATATCACTGAAAATTACTAATCTCTTATTTTTAGACAACATATTTACTGTAATTCTTCAAATATATTAGCTTTTTGATTACAAAGCTTAAATGTTATTTTATTTAAATGAGGACGGTAGAATAAAGAAAAAGCAGCCAGTAAGAGCTCAGAAAAGATGTAAACATCAATATTGTTTAAAACGCATCTCGGGGTGAGACCTTAAGAATCTTCTTGATAAAATGACATGAGAATCACCATGAAGAGGTTAAATTATAACAGATTTTGATTTCTTCTTAACTGTCTGAACATAACACACAGGTGAAAAACTAATTTTGTTCTTAAAGGGACAGTTCATCCAAAACTGAAAATGCTGTCATCATTTACTCACCCTCAAGTTGTTCAACATCTGTATATAATCTTTTTTTCTGTTGAACACAAAAGGAGATTTTTTAAAGAAAGCAGTTTTGGGGCACTCTTGACTACCATTGTTATTTTTTCCTACTATGGGAGTCAATGGTGGCCAAGAACGGTTTGGTTATAAGCATTCATCCAAATATCTTTCTCTATGATCATCAGAACAAAGACTTTGGAGCAATGATGACAGATTTTCTCTTTTATACCAAGGATTTGTTTGTAGTTTTTGTAAGACAAACTTTCAAAACACCATGATTGACGTTTAGTAAAGTTAGTCATTTATGTTTCAAACCTCCTTTCTGACGGTTTACTAAGTGCACTTTTTACCTGGGAATTCCCATAGTTATATATGTGTCATTCCAAAGTTCTGATGGGTTATTGCGGAAAAAAATGCGACCCTAATCTTTTGAACGGTTGTGTGCATAATAGTTGTTTATATAGTTTCTGAACAGTCACATGTGTTACTGACACATGCTCAAGTGTAAATGGAATCACATAACAATCCTTGTCCAAGATGCAGAAGTGGTTCAGTGTAAATAGGCCGTGTGTGTGTGTGTGTGTGTGTGTGTGTGTGTGTGTGTGTGCAGATGCTGTTTCTTCATACATTCCAGCCCACTCATTTTCCCAGGATTCAAGTCAGTCTGACTAAATGGCCTTATCACAGATCCAGACACAAATAAGACACGCACATTTGACCCCGATCACACTCACAGCTTATGTGTCTAACACTAACACACACTTGTGCTCGACGTTCACACCAAACACACACACACTTATTCTAACTCCCATTACGATGAACGCATCAGGTTCTTAATGTCCAACGTCATCAAGCGAGCGAGTGAGTAAAGACTCTTTTAACCTTCTTTCTGAAAGGTTTATCTAACATCAGCACAGTTCTTTCTCGACCTCTCCGGCTCTGCAGGCCATTGACACATGGCCCAGTTCTTGGTCAATTTGGAAGTCTCCAGTGTGTTTATAAAAGTGATGAAACCTCTGAACGCTCTCATTCTCTCTGTTTATTGTCTTGTTTGAAAGAGAACATTTGTTTTTTGCAGTCTCTTGCTCCTTTGTCCCAATCGTTCCCTGAGGTTCCGCTCATTTCTCCTGGAGTGGAGGAGTTAACCGAATTTGCATCTGTGCTAAACATTTGTGTTGTGATGAACGGCTCACATCTGGAAGTGAGTGTTGATAGTCCCAAGAATGGTCAAACTTTTAGTGTATGCAAATATTTATCTATTCATAAATGACCACATTTTGGTTGAAATATGGAGAATACAAACATTCATGATTTCTGGCACATAGTCAACCATTAGAGAGTTGTGAAATCTTGGTACAGGAACATTTTAAGATGGTTCTTCGTTTTATTTTAAAGATCACAAGGGTATTACCATGGTACTAGAATAATTGTAATTTCATTGTTTTGGTATTTTTTATGGTAACACTTTACATGAAGGTATCCTTCATGAAGGATTCATAAATATGTTCATTAATGATTAATATGTGATTTACAAATGCGTTATAAAGCAGTTATAACTGCATGAAGAAAAAGGCGGATTCTAATGAATTACCTGCCAAATAATGAGCAGGTATAAGTAAAAAAACATAACACCCTACAGTGTCCAGTATAATAATAAATTTGCTTTCGAGTGTATTAAGCATTTATAACATGTGAGTTAAACATGGCTCACTCTTTGGCAAGAAGTTCCTCTTTTTATTCATGTAGTTATAACTGCTTCATAATGCGTTTGTAAATGACTTATTTATCAAAATGCTTTATCCTTAATGTAAAGTGTTAGCTTTATTTGTATTACTGATTCACCCAAAAAACTGTGTAGAAACCTGTGGCGTACACCATGGTACTTCTGTCTCTGTGATTTTGTCATCTTCATGGCACACAGATTGTTTCGAATCGTCCCAAAAATATTTCTTGGCTTTTGCTTTTTTGCCTCCACAGTAGTTCACAACCCCCCTCTCTTTCTCCCTCTGTGTCTCTCATCATCCAAACGTCAGCGAGCATCAGTGTGTGTGGGGGTGCTGAGCTCACGTTCGCTCCTCTGAGCCGGGTCTCACTCCATCACTGCTCCATAGATTGACGAGCCCTCAGATGACGATTTACTGTACATGTCAGCCACACTGGAGCCACGGCACATCTGGAGTCTACTAGAGCGAGGGGGGGGGAACCGCTGGCTGAAACAAGTGTAGCACACCACGGTCGATGAAAGGAACAACTCAAATCTCCTTCCACTTCACTCGCTCTGTGACTGGCGTTCTGAGGAGCGTGTGGAAACACAAGTGTGTGAAAGGATACCGCTCGTCTCCGATCTGCTTCCCTTGATAAAACCTCACCTTTCAGAATATAAAGCAATCCGCTTAAAAGCACCGTCGTGATTTCAGACATGCGTGACGCTAAAGTGCAAAGCCTGTTTTGTGACAGAATATAGTGGATGAGAAGGTGACAGACTCGAGTGTTTTGAGATGATTCTCATGCAATGTGATACAGTGTGGAATATATGAGTAATACCTGTAATAATATTACAAACCACCAGCCTTTCTGTCTTTCATTCTTCCTGTCTTTCTTTTTCTTTCTTTCTGTCTTTCGGCTACTTGACATTACGATAACTTAGTTTCTTTTGCCATTTTTCTGTAATTTGACAGTTTTTGGACATATTTAAAAAGTGTTTATATTTATATATGTGAAAAATCCTGTTAACTTACAGTTTTTACAGTGTTTAGTATATATTTAAAAAGATATAGAAAATACAGTTTATATATTACAATACAATATATAAAATATAAATAATGAATTTTTGCTCTTCATAAATGAAAAGATTTAAATATATGGAAATGTGTAAATTATATTATATTGCATTATATTTTTCAGTATATTCCCTTTTATTCATTAGTGCTGTAGCTACAGAAAACACAGGCTTTTGTGTATGTTTGAATAAACACCAGAAACGGCGACATGAATTTAACACAACCACGTTCTAAACTTGTATGCCAGTTGTTTAGCTCTAAAGTCGACCAAAATATATTCACAGATGGAGAGGGAGTGCCAGACAGTTCGGCAACTTTAGTGTCCCGCGGGGTTAAACAGTTGGATACTTATAAATGTAATAATAAAGGGTTGGTTTAGTTTGTCATACATATGCATTTAGTGTTATGAAACCTGCAGTGTTACATTATAACATAATAAATGAGCGCATGCATTCGATCCGTAAATTACAAATGAACTTTAAAACGTTGAGTCATTAGAAAGGAAATCCTCAAACCTCAGCACAGTAAATACCCCGCTGAGAACCGCTGGAGTCTTCTAATGGTTATTTCTTAAAAGAACTGGCTGTTGTGTGCTAAGAGAGAGAGAGAGAGAGGTCTAAAGTGTCAAGGAATTCATTGTCTGTTCTCCACCTGCTATTATTCTGCACCCAATCAACCTGCTAGCCAGGCTGGAGCCGCTGGCCATCTGGAAACATTGCTGTGTTTATAAACTTGGCAGGGCCGTGCACTGTGGGGCCTGACCTCCAACACAAATCTGGAAACAATTAGAGCAAGACAGAGCGACCGATTGCTGCGGACGGAGCCGGGAATACATCTCGCTGACTGCAGCAGCCGTCTGAATGAAACGCATATATGATCTCATGTGTAGTGTTATGTTTAACACATAGAAAAAATCTTTTTTACATTAGATTGACAGTACTGACTCCAATGGTTTGTACAGTACTGTATCTTAAATGTGATCACTCTCTCTCTCTCTCTGGTACTCGCTCACAGCTGGATTGTTCCAGTATTGGCAGAACTCAGTAACTTCCTCCTTTATGATATCACGCCAAACAGGACGTGCAGAGACACACCATTCAGAAAAAGCTCATCGATCTAACTGGCGTCTGCTCCCACGGGCCAGATCTTTCTCTTTAGAAGGGATCTGCCGTCTCGTAGTCTATTGTGAATAACACTTCTTCACAGATAGGGCAAAGACATTGAGATGAGATGTCGTAGAACTATGAGCTGAGGCAGTTTATAGATCAGACTATCCTAGAGTTGGGTCACTCTATTAAAATGCTGGGAGGTTTTCAAGGTCAAATATTGAGAAAAACAAATTGTGAGGTATAAATGAATCTATGATGTGTTGTTGTTATGCAAGTGTAAAGCAGCCCCGCATTATTCAAAGAGTAAACATTCATTGTATTTTCAATTATGTGGCTTAGCTACAAACAAGCAAACAATGAGAAACACAAAGAACATTAAAGCTAGAAACAAACTAATATGAACAAATAGACGTGCAACAAACACATTGTGTATATTTACATTGTGTTCTGGCTTGTTTGATTATTTGGTTGTCTTTCATGTTCATTTATGTTTTGTTTTTCTCATTACACGTGTTGCTTGTATTGTGATATTTGTTCGTGGGGTAAAGATGAAGACAGTTTTATGTCTTTATTTATTTTCTGTTTTATTTTTGAACAGGTGCACCACATCACTACACCAGCTGGTGGCAACAAGACACAATCTCACACACCCATCACACACGCCCGACAACCACGCAAGCATGATGCAGACATACACAGACAAACTGCTCAGAAGTTGCTCTTTCACAGCTTATAGTCAGTTGTGTTTCATTTAATCATCAACTGGATGTTTTTCCTTAAATTGCTTATAGAAGAAACAGAAAAGAAACAAGTGAGACAACACGTAAAGATGATGGAGGTGTGAAATAATCAGGATTTGAGATGAGAAGTGTTTGAGTTCATCTTGAGATCTATTGACTTTTCATTGCAGACTTGACAAATCTGAGCTCATATCTTCAGAAACTCTAATGACAGACACATTTGACTCTTCTTCTCAAGAGCAATATCTGAGACGCAGGAAGCTTACGTTTCCATTTTCTCTTCTTTTCATCTCATTGAAGTCTATGAGAAATAATTGAGACATTTAAGATCTCCGTGATCAACTTGATGAAAAAATGATGTTTGCAATAAAATGCCTACAATTTAAGCAAACCGTAGATACCCAAATCCACATTTGAGTCCATCAGCAGTCGGCCTGTAAACCAAGCGAGCCGTGGCTGAATCTGTCAAGATTGCCGGTTTCAGATGTCGCTCAGATATGAAGGGCAGGAATGTTTTTGTAAAGATAAGTAATCCGCAATGATTTCACTCGGCAGGATTTGACTCACTCGTTCCTGGAGTCGCCCTCAGTAGATGCGCAGATAAAATCTCAGCCCTGGGCTACAGAGATCATCTCCAGAACCTGTGGAATGTGTGCAGGTTCTTACATACAAGTGTAAGGTGACTACTTAGGGTGTGTGTGTGTTCTGTCTCTCGTCGTGTGCTGTGTATGGGAGTGTTTGTGGAGGCTTTGAATGAGCAGGTGGTATGGATTGCCTGGACAGGTGTTATCTCCTGTCTGTAAGGCTGTGTGCCGGGACGGTCCGGTCATCTGGAGCGCTTGGGCCACAGCTGGTCAGCAGTCGACGCGCAGATACAGTGAAGAGAGAAAGAAAACATTTGGCCTTATTGCGAATTGGGTCGGTTGATTTCACTTTATTTTATATATAGATTATTTTTGGTACATTTTATTTTTCTTTTAATACAGACAAATCTAGAAAATGAAAGGTAATTGTAATTAAACACACTTTAAGGGACAGTTCACCCTTACAAGACTCTTTCTTTTGCAGAATGCCGTGGAAGATATTTTGAAGAATGTTGATAACCAAACACGTTGACCCCCATTGATTTCCAATGTATGAACACAAACCCACGGAGACATTTCTCAAAATATCTTCTGTTGTGTTACACTGAAATAAAAGTCATGTACAGGTTTTGAACAACATGAGGGTGAGTGAAAAAGCTAAATCTGTTTTATTGGTTGAACTGTCTCTTTACATATGAAGTCCACGTATGCATGCTTGTGTTATGCCTTCATCTTTATCTTCACATCAAATTGTGTGATTCACAGGAAATCTGGTCTTTTTCACGGTCTGGTGTTTCCCTTGGCAATTTCGCATATTTGCTTTTATTTTGACTTTAGATTTGATATGACTTTAAATGATCTTAAATGTATCCTCCCAACAGAATGTCTTACATTTAACATTTTTAAAGAATTAAAATGATTGTCGTCATCATTTTTAGATTTAAATGAGAGAATTCCAACGTGGTCCAACTTGACTTAACTACCCTAAACAAAGCAAGTAGTTTATTTAAGTGTGCTTTTATTGTGTTTATTCTAAACTAAATGTAAATATAATTTCAGACTTTCTTTTTCATGTACTTCCCAGTGTACTTTTGTAGTACTCAATGTTGACTACTGTTACACTAAAAGGTGGACCAATAGTGCCAAATAGTATTGAAACTATAAACCTACAAGTATACTATTGCTGATATAAAATTATTAAATACATATAAAAATGATACATTATACAACTTAACTTATCTATAATGGACTTTAAGTATATCTATCTTTTCATTATTTGTTTTGAAGCCCCACCCCATAACATCGTATTGTATAGCCCCGCCACTAAATGTAACATCAGCGGGACGAAAGCAGATTGTTAGCCATCGCATAAAATAGTTCGGAAGTGAATGAGACGTGAAGGTGTTTTGCACCCCAGCATTTATCTGTCATGTATGTCAAATCCATCTTCACAATAGCTTTTGCCGAAACCTGATTTGCATTATAAAATGAATCATTTCAACAAACTCCAAGTTTGCTTTCATTTCCCCCCGCTCCTTACATTTAAATTTCCAGTTGGATAGGCTATATACAGAATAAAGTACTTTATATACGTAATATATACAAGTTGTATAACTGTGTGTGTGAAAATCTACCTTAACAAACATAACGCTTTTGGTCTCACACACACGAATGGTTTTGTATCAATTAAACAACGCGGCACAGCGATTCACATTCTCTTTCATATCGCCCTCAAACCCCCCCCCTCTCTCTCCCTCTCTCTCTCTCTCTCTCTCTCTGTCTCTCTCTCTCTCTGTCTCTCTCTCTCTCCCTCTCTCTCTCTCTCTCTCCCTCTCTCTCTCTCTCTATCTCTCTCTGTCTCTCTCTCTCTCTCTCTCTCTCTGTCTCTCTCTCTCTCCCTCTCTCTCTCTCTCTCTCCCACTCTCTCTCTCTATCTCTCTCTGTCTCTCTCTGTCTCTGTCTCTCTCTCTCTCTGTCTCTCTCTCTCTCTCTCTCTTTCTCTCTCTCTCTCTCTCTCTCT
>NC_136786.1:18988656-19072960 GCF_947034865.1 Barbatula barbatula | reverse complement strand
CTACAGGCTTGAACAGCCCGATCGCTGTGTTCCGGCCCTGAGCCATGGCACTGCCCCAGTGGCTTGTGGGAGTGTTTTTGGCCTGGAGAGAAAGATATGACTCCTAGCAGCGTGTTTTAACTTGTGGTGGGCACGGTCCTCTGCAATGAGGAATGTATGGGGCTTGTCAGTGTGTGTGTGTGTGTGTGTGTTGTAACTCTTAAACGTGCCTCGCCTGTCATTAGAGAAGAGCTCTCACACCAAATTGTTAAAGAAACACATAGCAGATAGTTCCAAGAGATCACTTGAGCTTCAGCTTTAACACCCCTGATCTGCTGGAAGGGTGTGGCCCGACAATTCATTCATTTGATTGTGCCTTTTTATTTTAGGTTTTATCACAGGTGCCTATTATAGGTTTTTTTAAATGTCTTTCATAGTGGAACAAAACACTGTGTTTATTCGATGTTTTATCTCAACGTGTTAATTGCATTTTGGAAGATTTATTTCATACCGTGGCAACTATTATTTATCTCCTTGTTTTTCTCTTTTTTATTTTATTTTATACAGTGGTACAAAAGAACTTATAATTTTATGTTTTATGGCTATTTCTTTTGTAGTCTTTTTATATGTAAGGCACAAAAACAAATGTCATATTCTGCCGATAAAGCTGTAATCTTATTTCCGTATCGCCATCTCTGTTTTAAAACATAAAATTGCTTTATATACTTTATATCGTTACATGAGTTAAAGTCACGTGACATCAAACTGACATTCCCCAAAGAAATCCTACATGACAGCTCAATTTAGAAATCTTTATTATAATCTTACCATTCTGAAACAATTTTCAACAATGTTTTTATCTATTTTCATTTTTACCACAAAAGTGACAGATTGCAGCTTTATGCTTAAGAAAACCATTGTTTTATGAAAATGATTCATATCGCCCTGAATGTTTGGGGAATAAATATAGAAATGTCGAAAAACAAGGAACCCGCCTCTACAGTTATCATGATGGATGCGCACATCCCTGAATAATCTACAATGTAAGACACACTGTCCATGTTTCCATTAGTTTATCGAGTCGAGTCCAGTCCTGGACTTCTTGTTTGGCTCAAGAGATGTGTATCTTCAGGATGACTTGTTCTCACTGAAAAACACTGATGTGAATGCTCAGTCATTGGTGCTTCAAGGGTTTTTAAAGGTTCCTAAAGTTAATTGTTCCTGACAACAACAGTCCCTCAAGCTAAAATGCCTCGTCCATGGAAACAATGGTAAGAAAAAGCCCACAGCATGTTTAGTTTTGCCCCGGCAAAACACACAGATTAATTATTCATGTATTCTGAAAATGTCATACATTTATTTTAATCACTTTCGTAAAAGTCAAGTGCTATCATGAGAAGGAATGTTGTTAATGTTGACTATATGATCATTTATGGATGGAGAAAAATTATTGCATCTGAATTTGTAACTTGTGCATGCACAATTTGGATAGTTGCATGCATTACATTTACATTTAATCATTTAGCAGACGCTTTTATCCAAAGCCACTTACTGATGAAGTAAAAAATAGAAGCAACTGGAGCAGCATAAGGACAATAAAAAGCACAAGCTCATATTGCCCACCACAGTATACAGCGTATTACAGTGTATTTTTTATACATTTCGTTCCATGCATGCATCAATCCCAGAATGCATTGGTCAATGACAAGATTCATTAATGCTCTCTTTGGACAAAAGCATCTGCTAAATAAATGAGAATGAACAGCAATAGCTTGCAATAGATTATAAAGTGAGTTAGTGTCTATTAATGTCACATCAGTCACTTATGGCTTAAGATGTTCAGAAGCAGAGTCAGTGTTGATATATATTTAGCAGATGTTAACAAACAAACTTTTCCTGCCGCCACACGTTAACTCTTATAACTATAATTAACACGTCTTCTGTGGGGAGCGAATGGGATAAAGAAAGCTTTCTGGTGTCATATTTGGTCATACGTGTTATGACTGTGAATGAAAAGCGTTTGATACACACCCTGAGATGCTTCAGAGGAGATGCTGGAGTATTAGTGTACAGCAGTGATTCATTGCACGCTTGTGGCATCATGCTCGCTCACAATGGGAAATTCCGCTGGCAAAAGTCATTCACGCGCTTACCCAACAATTTTGATGACTGCTGCGTAGGTGAGGGGCTTATACGGTGGGCTTTACAGGGTTTAACACACTTTTGTTCTCACGTTGGACAGAAGTTTGGGGTTTCTTAGGAAAGAGTTCACATAAAAATGAAAATGTTGTTATTAACTCAATCTCATGTCATTCAGATACAAATGCTTTTATTCTTTCTACTGCTGTTAGTCTTTCTCTCTCTGCCAGGGCCGGTATGTGTCAGCTGTGGGAAGTGCACTGTCATGTCAGCATGAATTAGACTCATATTCAGTGTGTGTGTGGATTGGGAGGTCACAGCCTCAGGGACTGAAGTGAGGTCAGAACACAGGAAGTGTGTTTCTCTTCCATCACTTCAGTGTGAAGAGACAGTCAAGGACCAACCTAAAACAGTTACCTGACTCCCATTCTTTATCTTCTTTTTATCTTTTTTTAAAGTGTGTGGAGTCAGCCTTGCAGATACATACTTTCCATAATTCACTTGTTTTTATAAATGTCGCATGAATAAATGTATAAAAGACTGCATAGGATATAAACACGTAAACTTAAAACATATCGCTTGTCTCTCAAATCTGATTGGTTGACCCAAGTACACCTCCTACCTGATCCCACGTCAATTCGTAACTATATTAGACAAATGTACGATAAAAAAACGGAAGCCCCGCCCCTAAACCGTATTGATATTATCTAATGAGATTGTACTTATTCATACAAATTAGCCATCTCATAAAATAGTTATGTTTTTGCAGTGAGATTGCGTTGACGCTTGTCACTTGAAAAACAAATCGAGAAAGTGGGAACCCTTTTGGCAAGAACTTAAATTCGAGGTTAAATTATTTAATATACTGTAGTTATTCATTTATATTAATAGTTTGTGTATTTATACCCGCAACATAGTCATTTTAAGGTGCTATATGTACAGTTTTTTGTGGATTAATAAAATGTATTTCAGTAAAGTGGGCTTTTAAACTTGCCTGACTCTGTTACTTTAAATGACACGAATGCAAACTTCATATAGTTGATTATAAAAGTGCAAAGAGATCAGTTTTTGTATTCTTTAAGATCAGCAGGAATTGGTGGAAGGGGCGTGTTGAGTTGTTCAGACCTCAGTTTAGTGTGAAGGTGGATTATCCCGTGAACTCTTGTTTTCAGGTTGAGGGGTTTAAGTGATTTTGGACAAAACAAGTCACATCTTCTGACTCCCAGTGAGGGACGTTTTCTCTGATAGCTCCAGGTGATCTGATCCTGAAGAGATAAGCGTTGTGTTTAAAGCCGTCTCATCGAGTTCTTGTCACACTTGACCAACTCACCACCTTTCAGTACTGGAACATGTCACTTTGAACAGATTTATTTATTTCACATTCATGAGAGAGCATTTGAAATGTAATTACTATAAAAAATTTTGGAAAATTATTATTTTTATATGTTATTGTATTGTTTTTGAATATTTCCTATATATTTTTAGAGATGTTATATTATTTATTTTGTTAAACTGCTCTGAATTCTCAGGATTCTCTGTTTTAAAAGTGTGGCGATGCTTAGTGACCTTTAGCAGGTGCGACATCTTTGGTTGAGTTTTCTTTAAAACAATTAGGATTGACTTGTCCACAGCTTTTTTATTAAATGTACTTAAAAAATTGTCACTTTTTTAAAGTAAAATTTACTTAAAACAATTGAATGCAAAACCTTGTGCAATGTTTTAAGTAACACAAAAAATGAAGTAAATCCTACTAGTTGTTTTTTTCAGTGTGCATAACCCCTCCACCCCTGTCAGAAAAGGCCTGTGTCCGTTTCCTTTCTTTAAATGGTTCCTTCCTTTGTTCGCACAAGTTTTTCGCAGCTGTCAGCGCACCCATGCAGGTACATGTCCTGTCGTGATGTCCCTCTCTTTCAGCCTGGCTCTGTTTATGAAGACCAGCCGATAGAGCGTGACTCATCTGCCTCGACACCAAGACAGTTTCTGGGAAATCTGAAAATCCCTGTAAGATTATAGGAGTAAGCGACGTCAAAGAATCCAGATGATTTTTTAATGTTTATGCTATTTTTTTTTCTTCCATACTGTTTATGCAAATCGTTGCTGTCCTTCAGAAACCTTGTAAGTCCTTATTCGCTGTTTTTCAGGAAATGTGGGGGAAAAAACAGTACTTTTTAAATGATCACATACAGTGTTGCAAAACCCAGTGACAAACATAAAGAGCGATTAATTTATAATGATTTTTGGCAAAAAATAAAATCACAAAATATGGAGATACAAGGTTTCAGAAGGACGGCAGCGAAATAGAAGTTTTACAGATATTGACATAGACCCAACTAGATCTTTACTTTCAAAAATCAGGGGCACTGGGGCAACAGTGTATTTTTGTCGTAGGAACTATACGGTTCTATGCAACTTATTGTAAGTTGCATTCCATATATATATATATATATATATTATCAATATAAAATCTCTGGGTTTTGAATCCATGAATATATATATGAATAATGAATACATTATAATTATTTGAGTTTGTTTCCAAAATGAGATTACTCAGTTTTTAAATTTTACTAAAATCATGTATTTATTGTTATCATGTTTTACTTGTGTTAGTTGGCTTAAAGCAAAACAAACCAACAGCAGTTTGATTGAAATTAAATTAGAAAGCACAATAAAAAAACATGATTTTTGAAAGTAAAGATCTAATTTTGGATCCCAAATTTCTACTCTTAAAGTGTGACAACTAACCCCTGTCACTTATTTAATATAGTTTTATGTAAATCGAGCAATATATGTGTAGAATGTAAGCAACATATCACTGCTCATCTCTACTTGGTGCATGATTCTCCAGCTGAGAGAGAGAAACAGAGAGACAGATAGAGAGAGAGAGAGATAGAGACAGGTGCATGAGAATTAAGCTGTACCTTCAAGGGCAGTTTGTACTCGCAAACCAAATGAATGACAGAAAACATACAGACTTTAAATGATTGGACACATTGAGTTGGATGCTAAATCATGAATAACAGCCTATTAAAAGCCAAAAGGGTCTTGTTTCCAAATGTTTACTATGTAAGAAGGGAAAAGCGTCTGTGTTAATACTCTGAATCAATATAACTGCAGTTGCATTCAGTGCCAGGCACGAGTCCAGCTTCTCAACACAACAATAAAGAGCAATAGTAAGTCTCCTTTATTTTCTTCATAGAGGAATTGATTTTTAACGATAATGTATAATTTCACATTTCACGACAGACTCTCAGTTTGTTAAGCGGAGATATACGGTCCTGGAGAAGACATGCATAAACTGGGGTCATCGCTCAGGGCTCAGAGTAGTTTTTGTGATAGACCTTCACACGGGTGATTCTGATAAAGGTGTAATTACAGGGTCTGTCTGGACACGACGCAACACGCATATTCAGCTGTGAGGAGAGAGGATTTGTGTCCTGCGCACACGCGCAAAGAATTCTTTCCACTAAAACAAAGTTGCATTCAGAAAAATCTGAAACTGTTTTATAATATTATTTTATTACCCTAAAGGTCCAGTCAGTAATATCTAGCCGCAAGGTTGCGAGCTGGACCTTAAACAAGGACAATGTAGTGCGTTCACAGGTGTGTGTTTATTGGTATTTTTATGGCTTTATGGCCTAACCAATCAGAAATGAGAAACACAACAACATATTTTTTAGTCTGGGCTGTACGTTAACTTTTTTTGCACATAGCACCGGTGCTACAGAGGTTTAACGTTTAGTAGCACGGGCCAAACAGTATACGTCTGTTATCATCTTAAAAACACAAGTGCTGGTCATCACATAAATAGACAGCTAACTGAAAAAGGACATTAATGTTATACAAATGGATAAATTAGGATCATATCATTTTTAGTTTATCACAAATTTTTTGTTTTTTCCTTTTTCTTTGTTTTCAATGTTTTACTATACAGTACACCGTATACTGCTGTCAGTAACTTATAGTTCTGTTATTTATTGGCAACTGTTTGTTCAAAAACATGAACAAGTCTTTATCTTTACTGAAAAAAAACAATCAAATAACAGCCTGATGCAAAGCATTCTGGGTACCAGAAACCCACACAAGCCTTTTTCATTTTTTTCAAATTTTGCTTCCCAGAATGCTTTGCATGAGGCTGTTTTTTATAGTTTTTTCTGTAAAGATAAAGACTTGTTAATGTATCATGATCATTTATCTTTAAACAAATGGTTGTCAGTAAATGACATAAATGTAAATCTAAAGTAAGTTACCGGCAAACTGCTGCAGTAATACTGTGATTTCTACAGAAATTCTGTCTTTGTATATTGAGATACAGACAAATCCACGAGTCTCACGCTTGTAACATGTTAAGTTTGTAACACAATGACAAACGCACTTCACACAAACAAGCGGCTCTCTGTCTAACGCACTTGACAAACTGTATCGGACGCGTGCTACACTATTGCATTTAGTCTTGGCACAGAAGTAGAATGTACTGTTGAAGTTGTTGGAGAGCACAGCTCTGACTTGCCCTCACAAATTTTTGAAATCCCTTTATCTGCCTCCTCTGTGCACCTGCCACAGGCCACACACACACACACACACAAGCCCTGACATGTCATGTCCAACAATCTCAACTCTTCATAACCTGATTGCTTTAACCTACATGTTAACCTTCCTGACAAACTCATTTTGTGATGTAAAGTCCACTTTGTGCTTTTCAAAAACTCTTAAGAGACAAGAGGCTCACGTCACGCCGTGGAATTATGGGTAGGATCTTTAATTAATGTGCAGTGTGGGTTTTGGGGTAGATAAAGGACGTAAGGTGGAGCTCAGAAGAATTCCAATGGAAAGTGTTTCACAGTCCACATGTGCAAACACGAGTCTGGGGACGACGATGTCATTCTGATGGTTTGCTTTTACAGCCAATGAAGTTCCTGAACCAAATCCTTCTGTTTTATTTGATACAGAGTCAACGCTTTTCAAGCTCTGATTTAAAAATAGTTTTTTGCAAAACTGAAATAATAACCCAACCAGAGAACAGCAAACTATTTTCATATTGGAGATTTTGCATTAATCAGTACGATGTGAAACATACAAAAATGTGTGATTATTAGAAAATGGCAAAAATAAAGCCTGATGTCACTGGCACGACAAATAAAAAGAACTAATGAGGTTGTACGAACAGTTATGAATTTCCTTGAGATGTGTCTCGGGACAAGCGTTTAAGACGTTGTAATTAAGCAGTTTTTATTTTACTTTGTCTAATATTATAATTTAACCCATTTAACATCTCGTCTATGGCAAACAACATAGTAAACCAGATATTTACAACAAAGTCTAAACAGACAAATTTAATTTCTTGAGTAATGACAGTATGACTGAAGAGATGTAAAGCACATTGATCCTGACTACTTTAACACCCTCAAACGCTGTATTATTATCCCAGCCTTCCATACAATCCACGTCTTTGAATTCCATAGTTACCGCAAGGTCTCCGTCTTAAGAAAACAGATCTATGGTATCTACAAAGTGATCGCTTTATTATTCTTTAAAATAAACCATCATCCGGACCCACATCTCGTGTTCTGGATCTCTAAACATCAGATTACCTTCACCTCCTCCTGAGAGCTCAGATGAAGGCCCAAGCATAGTTTACGCGACTCATCTACAAGCCCGGAGCTGCAGAATTACATGCGATTTGAGCTACACCTGCAGCCGCTGAACAAGTGTATGAATGTCTAGGTGGTCGTGTTTAAACCTGCCCCATCATTCTCTCTCTCTCTCTCAGGTGAGGAATGCTGTGTAAAGACCATCAGGTGCAGTGGGGCGCGTGGCAGCACGCTACGAACAGATAACCTGCTCCCGTGCCACGGTGTGCGCATGACTGTCGAACGTCTGTGATCGTGGTTTTGTTCTGAAACAACCAAACGGACTGCCATGATAGAGAGAGCGTCACATGATTCACGATTGAGTTGTGGAGAAGAGAGCAATGCATTGTTTTAGACTGAGCGTGGTGTCTTGAGTCAGAGCTGAAAAGGGTGGAGGTTGATATCTGTAGCCCTGAGGTAATGAAAGTCTCGCCTCTCTCTCTCGTTTAGATCTTCTTCACGCCGCCCTTCACTGGTAAAAGAGTTTAGGAGATGAAGATAATGTGTTTTTTTTTGTTTCACCTAGGTAAATAGAAAACTGTAAAAATGAAGAAACAAGCATGCAGATTTCATTTGGTTAAACGTCAGTGCATGGCTTGTTGACAAGCAGTATGTCATTGCTTTTTTGAGAAGCATCAGGCTTTGGATTTGGTTGAGTAACACCTTAGCAACCATATGTCAACACCTTGGCAACCACCACAACACAGTACCCTGACAACAAAATAGTATACTCTTAAGATCATTTTACATTTATCATTTATTCACTTGGCAGACACTTTTATCCAAAGTAACTTACAAGTAGGAGAGCATTTAACATTTTGTCAACACGTTTAACAGTTAGTGTACAAGGCCGTGCTACTAGGAGGATCAAAGCTGGAGCGAGCAAAGGAGAGAATGAACAACAAGAATATACAGTCATTGGCAGAACAGGTATGTTTTGAGCTGTCTTTTGAAAGTGGTGAAGGATGCTGCAGTTCCCCTCCACAGGGAAACCGAATGTGAAGTATATTTGATGTGGTATAGACCTCTTTCGAATGTCTTAAACGCTGCTGGTTCAGTGCTGGTCCAGAAGAACTTCCTGTTACACAAATAAAATACAACCAACAGAATATCTATAGCTTATTTTAAATATCCTAAAGTTTTATGATAAATGTCGGATACAAAATAATAATAATAAAACAATAAATATCCGGAAGTGCTTCTGGACCAGAGTTTACAACTTGCAAAGTTATCTACACTTAAGAAAAGTTCCAAGGGTACTATTTCATCGTATTGGGACAAAATTGGCACACTTCATAGTATGCTTTTGTTGCACTTAGGGTATAACAATAGTAAGCTTTGAGTACACAACTAGTCTTTCACTTTGAACTGCTCCAAGTGAACTCACAAGCATAATGTGTTTACTCGCTTAATACATGTAGCACATTCTTTTTGTTAGTGAAACTACACTTTAAAGTATATTCTCAGTACACTACTAGTAAAAGTAGTAAAAAGGAAATTCAACAGCCTACTCAAAAGAGTAAACTACAACAGCAAAATAAATATATTTAAAATACTTCAATATATTTTAAGCACATCTCTATCAAAAGATTAAGTACAAGTATAGGCCAAATAACTTAAGTCTTGTATACTTGAGTATAATTGTAAGTATTTTTCTGAGAAGTACACCGTATATAAAACATCGTCCACCTTCTTATTGGGGCTGAATGGGTCACGTGTCTGTTACACAAAACGCGTCAAAACTTCCATTTTTACAGTCTGAACTACAATGCGACAACATCATTTTCCCATTTATTCATTTACACCATTTACTTTGGAAAGCATTTTTACAATCTTAACACAGCTTTTCTGTGTGGAAATGAGAAGAAAAGATTCAAAAGAGAACGTGTTGATGTTGCCATATTTTGTGTTGTGTTTTCATCATTTATATTGTTAGACAGCAGCTTTAAAGAAAGTCTTCAAGCCCTCCAGGAACCAGCCAAAGACAACTGTGGCTAAAGAATGTTTAAGATGTTTAGGAACATGTGTTAACCGCCGCACCACAGCTCCAATCTTTATTTTTAGTCTATGACTAAAACACGGGACATTACAGATTTTCTGCCAGAACACTTAAAGCCCGGGTAAAACTGCTTTAATTACAGTTTTCAAATCAATTATAACACCATATGACTTTAACCAGAGCCGTCAAGCTCTCAACTCCACATAAACCAAAATCAGCAAACCAAGATGTGTATTACAAAACAGACGCCTTTTCTGTTCCCTCGTTCCTGCCAACAAAACACGTTCCCCTTATTTCTCTGAACTGCCATTGACTCTTTCTATCAAGAACTGTGACAACCCATAAAAACTGCATAACGTCTCAACTATTCACTTTCAATACCCAAACACTTCTATTCTCAACATTATAAATCAAAACCAATCAGATATCCTTCACTTTTCAGTTTTCAGTCATTATAGTCAGCTCAAGTTCAGTCAATATCTGCAGTTTCAAACACTTTTCCTGGGTTCTGTAATTGTCGCCCCTTCGGAGGCACGAGTGATAGTATTTATCATCCAAAGCCAAGCGCACGGTTCTACAAAAAAAGAAAAGAAAAGGAAAAGATTGAGGAGGCCCTTCTCAAATTTTCATTTTTCCAGAATGTGTGTGTTTTTGTTGTCTTAAGTTTTCCTTGGTGGCCATGAACAAAGTGTTCCTCTGTGGAGCAGTGCTGGGGCTCGCAGACGTTCTGTCTGTACTGGGAGTTCCTGTTCCCAAGTCCAAACCCACAGACCCACAGCAAAGAGGACAAGGTCAGTTTCTGCTCGGCAACATAAGAGGCGCATTACTGCCGAAGAGTTGCAGCACTCCACACACATAGACAAGTGTGTGTGTGTGAATGGTTAAATGGAGCTTTTAACTATCTAAATACTTACATTGCACTTGTAAGTGTGTGTCCATCAACCCTGTTTGAGATCTGCTTTGTTTTATTGGACATGTGAATTACATTTCCACCTGTTTTAACAACAGATTTTATTTATGAATCTACCCTTAGAAAAGTATTACTGCATAATAGAAATATAAAAAAATTATATTACAAAATGTTAGACTGTTGTTCATCATGTCACAGTATTTTTTATATTGTTGTTTTTATTTTTCATAGCTCAGGAGATTTGATGGAATTCTCAGTTGTGTTTCATGTAGCGATCAACTTAGTCTCATAATATTTTTAAGGAGAAATTAAAATTGTGAGTTGTTAAAGGCACAATATGTAAATGAGGACCACTAGATGGTGCACTTTTAAAACTTTCAAAAAAGGCGAAGCTAAATGACGTTAGGAGAGTGAAATTATGGGACATGTCGTTTTCACCATCCAGAGGTGTGTGGAGATCGGCCATCATGTTCACGAACGAGGTCATGAATAAATTTTATTTTATGTCGTCGTAATGAATTAGCTCACAAGAAACGTGGAATGTAATGCTACGTATGTTGTATACGGTGGTGTATAACCACTTCCACATTTAGCGGAAACTTAAGTTCGTGCGGAGCAGCGGATATGAAGTCACTGATATGAGACAAACACAAGGGAGACGAGGAACGGGACATTAGTTTAAAAATTTGTTTAAAATTTCTCTGGATTTGCACATTCTTGGGAACATTCGTGATAATGTTAGTACACAACTGCATGAAATATATCACACTCTGCTAGTGATTTTTGGATATTTCACAACAAACTTCTTCCATATCTTGGCTTTAAATCCACGAGGCATATGTATGTGTAAAGGTAAATAATTTAAGTCAATGTGATGAGAAATGTTTGAGCTCATATTTGAGATCTTCAATAATTGTGACTTGATTGCAGACGAGAGAAATCTGAGCTCAGTTTGACACATTGTTGACATCTCATCTCAAACTCTTATGACGGACACATTTGTGACATTTATGACTCATTTTCTCAGGAGAAATATCTGAGACGCACATTCAATTTCTAAATTTCATTTTGTTTTCAGTTTAATCTCATTGACATCAAAGAAATCTCATCTGCCATTTTTATTTCTTCTACAAATTACCAACCCATGGATCTACCGCAGTATTTTGGATAGCTTGGTTTTCTTACCAAATACCACTAATAAGACTATTCAAAACATTTTTTGTCACTTATACTCTTAGTCTCAAACATCCATCCATGTCTGTTTCTTGTTTCTTTACACGCATTCCAGGAAGCCGCTCAGGATGGTCAGAGGTCTGGATTCCAGCCGTGGTCAGACATCATAAAAGGGGTTGTAGAGCATCGGTGTAAAAGATTAAGTCAAAGACGCTGAGGTTGTGTTATCAGATGACAGTATCACAGGTCCAAAGCGCAGGTCTTTGATGTTCCACGTCCACGTAAGGCGTCGTAAGTCTCTCATCCATCTGCTCTGATGTTCCACAGACCCGGTGAGATTCTACAGCTTTGATGGTCAGCACAGAGCTTTTCTGATATTTGGATGTTTTACTGCGGTTTTGCTGCCAAAACAAGCCCGTTTATCTTTTATCATTGACCTGGCGAAGATATATACGTCTTCTTAGATTGAGATGTCATCGAGATAAGAAACAGAAAGTCATTCTTTATTATAAAAGATGCCTACATCATTGATCAAGTATCAAGCTGGGATGTTTCATATTTTTTTATTCTTTCATCATCATTTCCTCGTCCTCATGTCATCCCAAACCTGTGTGACTTTCTTTCTTCTGCAGAACACAAGAGAAGATATCTTGAAGAACACAAGACCACAGAGACCCTTCACATGAAACCTTCTTTTGTGTTCCACGGTAAGTCACATGCAGGTTTTGCTCGATGTCATATTCATGATAAAGTAAACAAATGAACATGTTTTGATGCTTAACATCACAACGGTACCGTCGACTGTTCTCTCGCAGTCTTTTCTAAACCTCTGCAGTTCACCAGACCTCTGTGAAGATCCAGAGCAGATAACTGAGCCGTGTGTCATCCGCAGGCAGTGACTAGTGAAGTGCAGTCAGACCTTATCTGCCAGTGAGTGTGTCTGGTCTCTTATCCGCCTGAACGCTCAAGATCTGCATCCCTGAGATGCTTTGAAGCAAAAAACTCACTAATGCACTATTCAAACCCTCCTCACAGGATGCAAAAACATCGCTCATGAGAAACACCCTGTCGAATGTAGATGTGGTATGAGGGCACCAGAACTCGTGTAAAGAGCTTTTCCATATTCAGGAAAGATCATCGAAAGCACATGCTTGCCAAGTGATGCGAAATCAGAAATGACGCCTTCAGGCCGGAGAGAGAGAGAGAGAGAGAGAGAGAGAGAGAGAGAGAGATATTGGAAGAGAGTGACTTGAATGGAAAAAAGGTAAAGGAGAAATAAACGCTTGGCTCATTCATTTAGAATGTTCAAAAGTCCCCGAAGTGCATTATAATGTTACTATTATCATCACCTTCCACCAGATTTTATTCCTTTCTCGGGGCTGTTGAAATACTCCCAAGCCTTGCGCAATGACTCACAATGCAATTTCCATTTTACACACGACGGCGCCTGAATGGTGATGAACAACAGTCGCAGTCGCGAATGGAAAATTCCTTTTTCTCCCTTTAAACTTTTAAAAGTGAGTTTATTTTTCGCTTATGAAAATACAATGAAAGTTAGGTACTTTCGCAAAAATACTGTATTCAATTTTAGTATTTACTATAGTAAACTGTTGTGAATCACACTGTATTATAAAAATGACTCAACATTAGATATGTGTGCAGTTGATAACCTAAGAGTAGTAAATACTGTAGTGTACTTTAAAGTGTACTATGCTCAATTTTGAGTACAGTAAATAACAGTCGATGCTAAAATATGTTCCGGTACTTTTTCATATGGGCTGTGAACCAATGAGATTCATTCAAAAGGAAATATATCTTATACGAGGTTATGTTGTTGTATAACTTTTTCCCTTGGGATTAAAAAGAAATATTCTGTAAATCTGTTTCAAAGTTTTCCCAACCCATCAATCCTTTCCCAAACTCTGTAAACGTTTTGACGTAGACAGTGTTTTAATCTACGTTGGAAAGCCAGTGTTGGCGTGGATGGTGTTCCTCAAAGCAGGCGTCTGAGATCTCTGAGCAAGGGAGGGGGGTGGGCTTGACTGTCTGTGCCACATCCTCCTGAGTCAGAAATCTTACATCTGGACCCGACGGGCCCCTGTTACTCAGCATTACACACACACAGAGCCGTGTGACTGCTGCACAAACACACAAAGCCTTACATCACCGCTATAACACACAGACACACAATCTGGGGGGCTTCCTAACCCATCTGCTGTCTTCTTTCGTTAGCTAGCTGGTAGTCTCAGCTCCGCTTACTGTCTGTTCGCAGATGCATATCGTGCGATCTGATTGGCTGACTGTGCACGAGCGTGCACAGGTTTTTTATGTACTTTACCCGGAGTCTCTACATTTTTGGACTATGCTTGTGTACAGTCATCCACAGAGCGAGCCATTGATAACTCCGCCCCTAAATTACATAAATAAACCAAAACTGCATACGCATAATATACTTTTGCTTTTATTAGTGGTTTAGTTGGTTTCGCTCATACTTACACTATAGGGTTAAACATTCAACTCCACCAAACTTTTAAATAAAACAATAAAAAAATGAAGAAACGCACTCATCTCATTTCTAGTACATTCGCTGTCTATTTAAAGTCACAATTATATTAATATGTATGTGTTATTTAACAAAATGATTCAATTGAATCTCTAAGCTGTGTAATAATAATGTCCCATCTGTGGCTCAAGCATTGACGTTCTGAGCGCAAGGTATCATTTATTTCTCACATTTATGGGATTCCCAAAGCTTGCACTGGAAATCAGAATGCATGAATGTGTTTTTAAGAGGTTATATAAACGGTCCTCACATCTGATATCCAGCCGTGTTTATTTGAACCTGGCTTGTGCTGTTCAGACATGCTTTTTGACTACAATACCATCATGCGGTGAATATTTTCTAGGGCTTGTTTGTTCCACAGTCTTTTGTCTCCATGGATAAAGCCAGTGCAGCTGAATGCAGGTACTGGCTTGATGCTGAAGTGTAAATCGATCACTTCCTATTTCTCTTTCAGAGGCCTGGATATTGGGAAACATTTGGCAACAGGCGTGATTTATGTAGAATGGGATTTTGCGATTTCTTTTGCTCTTTTGACCTGTCATGCGGATCCGGTCAGTTTTTAAGAGCATGGATGTGTTGGACGATTAAAGGCACAATGTTAAATGTAAACACTTCATGTCAGGACAGAAAAACTAAGACACTGGAGGCACATCCTGGAGATATAAAATTCTGAAAAGATAAAAAAATGTAAATAAAAACCGTAGGTTCCTAGAGCCCTGACAACAATGTTGTTGGAAATCAGAAAAATTGAACAGAACCTTTATAGATAAATCTTTAACACAAACTTTATTTCAGTCTGTCTCCTTAGGTCAGGCTCACAATAAGCAGAACAAACCGGCCTCAATTCAATGTGTTTTGTTAGGAGCTGGTGCATTGCTCTGAAATCAGCAGGCTGCAGAGAGAGAGAGAGAGAGAGAGAGAGAGAGAGAGAGAGAGAGAGAGAGAGAGAGAGACTATACTATATATATAACAAGCATAATGCCCTTCTTTTGTAACCTTGTATGATCTGTTCTCAAGCCTTAAAGATTGTCTTGTGAGACGTGACGTGACAGGGCGTCAAGAGTTCAATGCACATGTGAAGACGAGCGTTGAGAGTTAGACATTTTGATTTACTTTTAATCTGCAGATTGCATTAGAAGCAGGTGCCGTCTCTCGGTTGGAAAAAAATGAAGAAAACCGGAAAAGCATGTTTACTATAGTAACAGTGAGCCAATGGATTAAAAGCCACGAAACTCCTATTGGTTCTCTATTAGCTCAGAAGCAAGTGTTTAACACATGAAGCGTTAGGCATCATGCACGAGGAATTACTGTATCTCCAGAAAACCACGAGATAATCCAACACCTGTATGATGTCATGGGGGTCTCGGGGGCTTCGGTTTGTCCGATTCTTCTGAAACACCTGGCATACAGTCTCCATGAGTCAGATCATGAAAAGATAAAGCCCCAGAGCATGAAGATCTGTTTTAAACAAGCAGTGGTGACATCATACTTCTACCAGCAGTCTTCAAGATGAACACATCATTCTTGTGTTCTTAAGTATCTTCAGTATTACAACATTAAAATGGTTTATTTGTTTATTTATGATCATTACTGATCAGAAGAGAATATCGTTGCTGTCCTTTCAAAACCTTGGATGTACAAATTTGCTTTTTTTTCACGAAATTGAAAAAACTATTATTTTGTTTTATGACTGCATACTGCGTCCGAGTTGAAAAGCACTTTTTAATACTTGTTATTGGCTATATACAGTATTTTCAAAATACTAATGTGACTAATAATAATGATTTATGGCAAAAAAAGCTTAGATACAACATTCGGAGATACAAGGTTTCAGAAGGACATGCAGCGATATTCAAGAAAAAACACGTAGCTCGGGATTAGATTGTTAAATGATAAATACCCCAAAACAGCATTTTTCTATGATATAATATTACAAAAGACGACAACATTTTAACTTTGCAATAATGTGCACAATGAATTGTTTTAAACAAGATTAAGAATGTGCATTAAGCACAAGAGTAGATCCATGATTTATAACATCTCATAATGTATGAACATCTTTTGGAAAGCCAGTGTGTTGGTGTTGTGAGTTGCCGCTGTGTACTGTGACTGCTGAGTAAGACTTTCACACGTGTGAGAGCCAGTCTGACTTTGCTATAGTGCTTCATTTAGAGACACGAAGCCTTCAAAGAAACTGGCAGCAACACGAGATCCACATAGAGAGGAGGTGAAACATTTAGGGTTTGTTTGGGAACTGAACAGGTTCATGAGGACAGGTTCATGTGGACACTTGTTTCTTTTCAAATCAGTGAACAAACGCAGAATCCTTCGGTGCGTTTCAGTGGGCGAGTTCTCTTGAGGACACTGTGAAAGACACAACAACTGCGTTTGGCCAATAAACTTCTATCACTTCTCAAGTTGTTTATAATTGTTGATTTATTGGAAACGCAATCACAAAAAACTTAGATTGATCTGTGGAACACCAAAGAAGATATTTTGAGTAATGTCACCCGGGATCAATGTTGTTTGGTTATCAACGTTCTTTACATTTTACATTTACATTTGGCAGATGCTTTTATCCAAAGCGACTTACATTGCATTTTCCTATACATTTATACACAGGTATCTCAAGCCCCTGAGATCCAACACACAACCTTGTGTTGTTAACTCAATGCTCTTAACACTGAGATACAGGAAAGATTTGCCTATATGTTTTTCTTGAATATCGCTTAGTCCTTCTGAAACCTTGTATGTTGTATCTTAGCTTTTTTTGCCATAAATCATTATTATTTATCTACTACATCTTTAAATCTTTTTTGTGTGTGTGAGCGTGTTCTGCAGAAGAAAGTTATACAGGTTTCCAATGACCTGGGGGAGAAAATGACAAAATCATTTTTATTTTTGGATGACTTTGCACTTCCAAAAGGAACGTGAACAGCCGCTGGAGTGGAATCATGCTTGTTAACATGCTGTTTTAGGGCGTCTCATTAGCACAACACGGTGAATACCTTGTAAAGTCAACGTCTGCTTAATTGTTATTCAATGCAAATGTTAAAAGCGCAACAGACAGCACCCAGTTTTTTCAATCGGGGTTAGTCTACTGCCTTCAAAAATATAAAAAACGTTTTGTTTTATTCAAAAAGTGTAGTTTTTATTTTTGTACAAAATCATACCATCAATTTACACTTTGAAATATAAAGTACAATCATATCAGTGTCATATACATTCAAAACATTTCAATAAACAGTTATATGGCGAAGAAGTTCCTGATGAACGCAAAGGATTGCATATCCGAGTGCTGACATCGCTGTTGCGTTACGGCCGTACAACAGCTGAAATACTTTTCATTCAAGACTAACGTCATTTTGCACTTGTTCCCCATTTTAAAATGGCTTCGGTTATTCCTTTGGTCTCGAGCTCATTGGTTTGTCTCCGTCTAGGGTGTGAAATATCCGATCCTTTATCTAACCCTTTTCAGGCTGTAAACAAATGTACAGTACAAGTCAATGCAGACAGGGAAAACACTGTTTCAATGAACACCACACGACGGCGCATGACATGTTGAATGAATCTACTTTAATGCTGAAATGAAAAGACCCCTCAGTCACATGTTTGTGTTAAGACAAAGATCCAGCAAACTGTCTTTTTTATTTGCCTTGGGCTTTGAAGGTTCCCCAGGAACCAAACTAGTAAGGCGGATTTTTGCTGATGGGTGTAGACAAGACTTGAATCTCAGAATGACTCGGCAGAGGCACTTTATTCACACAGAGCACGCCCGGGGCGGTGCATTTTTTAATACAAGAGCACTTTGGGGTTGCCTTTCTTGCGCTTTGTATATATCACGAGCACGCGATTTCAAGATCAGCGTTCAGTCGCAGGCACTTGGTGAATGTGGGCCCAGTAACGTGTGCCCGACGTCTCAGTGCGCGACGCAGCATCCAGATTCCTCATGCTTGTGCAGAAGTGACATGCGGGAGAAGGTTTTGGAGCAGTTCTTGCACTGGTATTTCTTCACGTCCGAGTGGGTTTGCAAGTGGGCTCGGAGGTTGGACCGGTCTGCAAATGCACGACTGCAGTGGGGACACGAGAAGGGTTTCTCACCTGCCAAACCAAAAAGAAAAGTCATGTCAGTGCACGTTGAAGCGTTACCATGTCAGCAATGGAGTCGCTCACTTTTGGTAATGCAATGCTCAACACAAACAAGCTAGAAAATAAAAGTCACAAGGACTTATTTTAAGACACCAAGAGCATGCATAACCATGCGATCAAGTCAAATAAGTGTTTCACCTGTATGTGTCCTAATGTGTCCCTGAAGCAGCCAAGGTCTGGAGAAAGCTTTGCCGCACATTTTGCAAACGCATGGCAACGTGTGTGTCCTTATGTGCATCTTCAAGGCGCCCAGACTCACGTATTCCTTCTCGCAGTACTTGCAGCTGAAGGATTTCCTGGTCTGCGCGTCACAGTGCAGCTGCTTGTGTTTCACCAGTCCGGAATACGTGCTGTACGATTTGTTGCACAGACTGCACTGAAACTTCTCACCGTCTGACAGTTTGGTGGACTGTATCCTATCGTCCTCGTCGCTCCTGGGGCTCTCGGAACCGCTGTGGTCTTTGTTGGAGGACGTGTCCGAGAGGGAAGAGGGGTATCCCGATATGGGCGAGAGGTCGCTGGGCAGGGGCGAGAGGGGCAGGTTGCTGGCTGTCCAAACTGTTATGGGGCTGTATGACACGGGGCTCAGGACTTCAGACTGAGGTATAAGAGGCACCGGAAGGGTTTTCAGTACATAGGGAGAAATATACACTGCAGAGTGGAAACAGAAATCACATTAGTAAAGTGGACAAAAGCGCTTATGTATTGTTTGAACTTTTCTATAATATAACATGTATGCTGATGTAAATATATCAAATGTCTAATATATATGATATGAGAGCATTCGATTCACAATACAGGATAGTACAACGTGGCAAATAATGAATAAAACACAACAAGAAAAGGAAAGTTCAAATAAAGACAACACTTGAGGACTGTGTCAAGTGTTGATGATGCAATTTCTTTCATCATTCGGATCTGAAAAACTTTGCTTTTCAAAAGTTTATCCAGCAGAACCTTACGTGGCACCAGGATGTTTAAGCTTTTAAAAACTACACTTTGCTTTACAGTTAAAGTATGAATTGGAAGAACGAGCAATGGACCGCATCCATAAGACTTGTAGCTTCATTAAGAGTTGAACTCAATGTGTTACCTGTTGGACCCTCCAGCTCGCTGTAGTTGGGCTTCTTGGATGCATTGAAATGCTTCTTTACGAGGAACGAGCGAGGCATCCTGAAGTGCGTATGAAAAGCTGACGGGCAGATAAAACAGTCCAAACTTCTCGTTTATAATGTCAAAGGACTGCAGCTCTGTAATCCTTATTGCACAGTCCAGCAGGGCTTCATCTTCAAGCGCACAGATCTGCTCTCAAACTACAGCGACTCCGCGCAAGAAACAAGTAAATACTTCCAATCAGGTGCAAAAGGAGGAGTTTTGCGTTTAGGCTTACATATTCATGAGGCCTCGTCCAATCGGAATGGAGGCGTGGTTTGTGCAGGGCGGGGCTGAAGACAGGTGCTCTGGATGTGTGTATGGAGGTACAGTAAAGTTCAGACTTGTCACAGATGGTCAAAGATTGTTGGAATGCTTGTATGTCATGTATATGGAAAAATGATTACAATGAACAGGCTGTTTAAATGCATGTGGATATTAGTCGTTTCTGATTTGTTTAAACGGATTTGACGAATCTTCTCTTAATATTTGATTTCAGCTAAATAGATCCTGATAATATGTTGGTGTTGTCTGCTTTTAAATGAAGCTTTTCCTTACGTAAGTCCTCATCGCCCAATAGACATTTACACACATTTACATTCTGATTTAGGTCATTCAAATATCGTCATCTTCCGTTAGTTGGATAGAGTTATGAATTTATTAGCCAACAAGCGTTTAGAGACGATCTACTGTCAAAGTGAGTCATCAGCGCCCTCTTGTGTTCACTTGACACCCAGTACTGCATACTTCATAAGAGTTATATGCTTTAGTTTGCGTATAATTGTGCAATAACTTGTGTAATAAAGTGTTTGAATGATATAAAATAAACGTTGCATAAGATTTAAGAATAAAAATGATACGCCATGTTATATCAAATCAACCGAAGATTGGTATTATAAAGTATTAAATGGAAAAAGCATTTGGATACTTAAGGCAAATCTCAAATGTATGACTTTATTAACAAACACATACTGTTTTGGCCATTCTGCGATTACTTTTAAGCAAATGGTCTTAATATGTTTTTACCACATGCATGAAAACAAGCAGCAAACAAGTGTGTGTATTTACATAGATCATGTTCTTTTTTTAATTCACAACCTGACAAAGCAAAAATGTTTTAGCAAAAATGTTTAGCTTGCTAATTGTTCTTTACATAAATGCCAATTAGCTTTTATTTTGTTATTGAATTCACTGTGTCCAAATGCATTCTAGTGCCGTCCACATTCATTGTGTTGTAAAGTCCCATATTTAAATGAACCAATTCACACCTCTTAATGAGGGAGAAATGCTTCATAATTGGGGAGGATACTTTAGATGGGCATTCCTGTGAAAACAAAACAAAGAGCTCATTAACAGATACTGATGGCACAGTGCACATTACATCTTCATTTGTATGGGATCACAGAACACATTAAAACAACTTAGACCAGAGGGCACCAGTAAACACTTGATACGAAGCCATTTTAAAGCAAAGCGTACACAAATGATCCGGCTATACGAGATAACACATGCATGGATCAAATCGATCAGCATAACAGATAACCATCACATCATTTCAGTGAATATAAAGGAGCCTCGTCTCAAAAGGACTCTTTGTCTTCAGGATGTCTGGGTAATTAAAACAGACACATGCTAAGCAGATTTTCCAACTCTTCTGGGGGGAATTTGAATTGTAAGTCAGATTTCTTATCTGACAAAACTAATTACAGTAATGGAGGTAGTATCCTTTGTTCGGAGTGAGGGGAAAGCAAGGGCAATCTTGATTCTCCTCTCAATGACATCTGCGTTTGTGTGAGTATGTGTTGGTAAGGCAAGGTGAAAATCTTTCAGTAAAATACATTAATGTATAGCACTGCTCTATTATTACATTTAACCTGGCCTTGTTTGCAAGGGTCTCGCTGGGGCGGCTTCATTTGATTGCTTAATTGAAGGCACAATGTTAATGGTTCACGGACAACCTTTTGTGGGAGTTAAACCCCGGACCGTGTCCTATACTAGAATAAAATCTGATAAACCATATGCAGTGTGCTAAGCTTACTCAAGTATGATTTAATGGTGGTTCATCCACATCACGTTCTGCCAATATAACACATTACCAGCAGAGAGCCACAAAAACCAACAATAGTTTTCAACAAAACCAGTACAATTTCCATTATAGCCATTTAATCCATTCTGTGATGGTTTCTGTTGTATTTCTCAACAGTGATTGTTATGATTATTTGCACTGCATAGAAACGCAGCCAAAGGAAAACATGCATGCTGACTACTTGGTATAGCATGCAAAGACTTAATGCCATTCTAATGAATTATATAGAAATATAGTCGAGTCCGTGGCTTCCTCTGCCTCCTTTACCAAATAAAACCGCATTGTAAAGCACGCGCATGATGAAGCCTTAAAGTGCCACAGTCTCGTGTGCACCGCATCGCTTCTTCAGCAGTGACTGCACGTTATTAATGTGATGCTTTTCCACACGATTTAAGGGCGAATAGATGCGTGGTGTCGGTCAACAGAGAAACAATGAAGCGAGAGAGAAGAGAGACGTAGAAAAGACGCTCGAGATTATCGTTGGGAGGTCCGATTCATTTGACCGACTCGGTTCGTTCGGACGCTTCATTCTAACGGAACGCGATTCCATAACCGACTCGTTCGATTGGTTATCCACAAGTGTTCGCCAACAGTGTGTTTAAGTTTGTTAAAACTACAAACGTTTATTTTCTTTATTTTATATATTTAAATTCAATATTGTGGAACGTCTATTTTCTGGTATATTGGGCAACCTTCTCGTCAGTGAGGTAATAGCGTTCAATAAAATACTCACGTGACATTTAATTATTTCCAGTGAGAGTGGACCGGAAGTATATATGCGTCTATATAACTGTGTCTTTATTTTGTGATCGGACTGCCAAAGTTAAAGGGATTTATGAAAAAATGATTAAAAATATAAATGACTGTAATGGCGGTGACGTCACATGTCCATCGTCCACATGAAACGTATATCCTCTCTAATGAAGAAAACATCACAAATTATAATGGTAATGGTTTTAACGGGACTTTTATTGATTTAAACTGAAACTTTTATGATGACGTGTTGGAATCTTGGACTCTTCACTGATCTACAGACGGTTTCATCTTAACAACATGAACAACAATGTGACCCCAATTTAACTTCCGGTACACATTCACAAACAATAGAGCGCCTGTAGATTATTTCTGAAAACATTAAAAAGAAACCGAGAAGACTTACTTGACTAAACTTGTCTCTGCAATATGTTGAATTTAGACTGCGACACCAAACTCAACCGCTAGATTTTTAAATGCGACCAAACTGCATGACCCATTCAACAAATAGTCGATTTAATACAATTGTTATACAACAAAACAATATAAATGAATATTTATAAAATACATTATAAATAGTTATATTATGAGACAAGCCGGAAGTGAAGTCAGGCGCGCGTCCGATGAAACGGTCTAGGTGGTATGTTACCTTACATTTACATTTATGCATTTGGCAGACGCTTTTATCCAAAGCTACTTACATTGCATTATCCTACACATTCATACACGATCCAACCCACAACCTTGCGTTGTTAACCCAATGCTCTTAACACTGAGCTAAAGTGAATCATCTGGCGCTTTTAAAACACTTCTGCACACATTAACGTCACGTCCTGTGGAAACACGACGCAGAACAAAACACCGCACAGTAAGTTTCACGAACGTCGCCAAGCAGAATGATTCAGTTTACAAACCTACACAAACGGCTCGATCGAGTCACTGTTCGTTAAACGAATCTTTTCAATAGAACCGACTCGTTCGCGATTCGGACATCACTACTTGCGCTTTCCTCCGGTCATTATTATTGCTCAGGATGCCTAGCGACAGCAGGAGATATGTAGATGGAAAGAGCTGCATGGCTCAGATTGCGGAGGATGCTGGCGAACGAGACAGTAGATGCGCGTCGCCTGTTGTGGGAATATAAACTAAGAGCAAGTTTAAAGGAGCCGCTTCGGAGGATTTGGCTGTGCGGTCGCGGATGGAGACGCGGTCGTTATGATCTGGATGCTGATTACTCGTTTTCCAGTAGACAGCGATGAGAACATCAAGAAGGATGCAAGAATTGTGAACTTGAAGGCATTGTAAATGACCACCTGTTAGTTGAATATCAGGTACGATTGTTTTAATAACAATGCTTATCCATACATTGGAATGTGTATGTAATGCAATACAATATATGCGCATATATTAACTGGCGCATGACTTGTAATCTGATTTTGAAGGACCTGCTCAATGGTTCCAACTAGATCTTGTACTATTGTAATGATTGTAATTACAGAGAGGATAAGAGAACATATTGTTGAAGTAAATCACATTTATACTCTGTCTGACCTACCAAGCAATTGATGTAGAAACATGGCTTTGCTTTAACTTGAGTGTATCACATCCCCGTGATGCTGCATTACACATGCTGAACCATGAATCTAGCTGAGCATCCTCTTGGTGCTTGTTTTGCTGTGTCAGATTTCCCATTAACATCTGGTGAAACGAACCACGTCGCCTCCAGTCACCAGGATCATCCCCTTCCTAATGCCACCCTTATTCTAAACACCGTCTGTGAAATTGTCTCCTGGTTGGCACGTCTTCAAAGACAAGGCTGATGGGACAACCATCATTTTTAATTAATGGCTCGCGTACCCTCCAGCATCCAATTTGTCCTCGCATTTAATGTAATTGATTCATTTGTTAAATAAACACGTTGTATGGCCCGTTAACATGTGCACATTTTTTCAATGAGGTTAAGCTCCTCGCGACTGGTCCCTCCCATCGTTTCTTCCGCGTCTACCTGTCTTAGGGTGTTTTTTTCTTTCCACCCCTGGAAGTGAGGAAATAACAGCTACGTTTTCTGCGATGCTGCAGATGTGAAATGCACTTGGCTTAACAACTCGAGCTGGTCGGCTGTTTGTAATGAGTTAGCCGTGAAGATTCAGATGTATTCTGATTTATTGTATCCGTAACATATTTACTTCGCTCTGGTAAGCAAGTGGCTCGAGGGAGGAGCAGGCAGAATTCTTCGACATGACCTGGCCGGCGTTATAATAATGTTTTGCCAATGTGTTGCACAGGACAGATTGCTAATTTTGCACTTACACCCTATAGTGCCTAATTAACACAAAACACTGTATAAATATGGTGCTATTGGTCCACCGTGCTGACGGAGGAGGGAATGTTGTGTACATTGTTGGGTTAACCTGAATGTGACCTGTGTCTCTACTGAGATGAAGTCAAATGTGTTCTATATCCTGGTTCTTTATGGTGAACTGTAGACCTACTGCTAGGGCCGTAACAAGAAAAAGTGATCAGTCCAGGAATAATAAATATACTCAGACTCATAATTAGGAAGGAATTAGGGAGCAAGGAATTTGTCTTGAGCAATTCTGTCAAGAGAGTAGAAAACAAAAATAGATTTGTTTCCAAGAGCCAAAGGGCATGGATGTTTTTATTTCTTCAAAGTGTGTGTGTGACATATTGAGGATGCTTTGCATTTTCTATATTTAATGCTTGATATTTAATAACTGTTATGTGAGGTTTGCATGTGTCTTATGAATAATACTTGACAATTTTGCAACATCATTGGTAGAATAGTTCTCTTGACTTCATGCACGTGCCAGAGGTTTGTTCAGCTTAAGGATCGTGATTTCCTTCCTCATTTAAACGGCCTCTTACGTTTTACGTGGCGGGGTGACAATATCAATCTTTGTTCGTGCCCACAGCGCACAGGCTAACGTTTGATCTCATTTTAAATCACAGCGGCGGGTGGCATTCAAGGTTACACAGCATATCTTCAATAGTGACACACAAGTGCTCTTTTGATCCATTAGGCAGCGGAAGTATCCGACAGACATTACTTGTAAAACGTGTCGAGGCAGTTGGCGAAGCTTCTTGTCCTGAAGAACAAGTTAAAAACAATGCAGACAAAAAATAAGGATGTGCAAGCATAGAACAGCACCAGGGTGGGTGATAATGGATGGACCGTGGTTTAACGGCGGCTTAAATTGGACATTTTTTATCATGTCAACATGGCACTTTAGTACTCGTGCAAGCATTACTTTCTGAATACGAGAAACAGCGTGACAGTCTGAATATTCGTATAAAATCCAAACATGCAGAGCTGCCTATAGTGAGAAATGCATCAAGTCTTCACGACAACCGATTTATTTCTCTCCAAACTGTCACGAAGCAGCAACAAAGTGGTTTTTTGCGCCTCTCATTTTGTTCAGATCGTCCCAGACCATATGGTTGTTTTTGAACGTGCACGCTTTTACATCCACGCATGAATGGTCTAAAATAAACTTGAATAATAGCTGCAAGCATTTATAATAATTCAGTCCCGTCAAGCGCACATGATGGTCCTTGTTATCTCGGCTAAATTAATATTTTGCATATTATGCACTGCTTCCAAGTTGGCGGTTTGTTGGAAAGACTCAGAGTTGGCATCCTTATTTGTAGTTTCTGCTGACCCTTCCATTTTATTGGCTTCAAAATGGGTGTTTAAAATAAACGGTACCACCTCTCGCCTCAAATTGATGCAGCACCTTTAGAAACGTGATGAGTTTGGGAATGAGGCGTCCTCCATGCATCCGCTGTTTTCTTGCATATTAACCCGTGTAGCGTCCGTGAGGGTTACCAGCGCTCAGAGCGAGCGTTCATGGCCAGGTGGTGAGAATGTAAAGTAATGGGTCATGAATAATAAACTGTCTTTGGTGTCTTATTCACACTTGTGTGGATGCTGTGGTTCAGCATCTCTCGAGCGGTTCAGGGTTAAGCGCAGCAGCAGTTTTTAGCAACTAGCGGCGTTGAGTTTTTTCAGCCTCTGTGACCGAAGCTGAAATGTGAATCACTTATTTGTTTCTTTAGTGTGATTTCTTTCTATTCTACGTGACACATAAGGACAGCATGTTAACAAATCAATTGCATATTTGGCAAACATGATGGCTAAAGGCAGTAGTCATTGTAGTAATGGTATTTTGATATCAATAAAACTAGATGTTTTGTTTGGTTATCAACATACATCAAAATATCTTCATTTGTCCAAGTGAATAAATGTAGATTATGAAAGAATCATAATCTTTGGGTGAATTATCACAATGTTCTTGCTCAGTCTAAAGATGCAATTTATTCACTTATCTTCAATCCTTTGTCTGTTCCTGCACCCAAGACAAATCTGGGTCCATATCAATATTAATATTCATATTTTGCGTATAAATATTTATCTCGATTGTCATCAAAAAGGTTTTCTGCCGCAGCGGCGCTCATCATGTTTGCTAATATGTATCAGTTAGTCTCATATCAACACACCTAATTTATTCAGTTTTTAGTAGACCGGTCTCACTGACGATTCAGCGCCGAGACAGGAAAATAATAAACAAAGCAAACTTTGTCTTTCATCACAATACTTTCCTTCCTGACAGCGGATGTAATTACCCATCTTTCTTGGCATAATGAGTCTCATGTGTCCATTAAGTTTCCTCTCTGTACTTCAAACACCGCCTCGCCAAAACCCATCCATTATAGAGAGAGTGAGAGGTCAGGGCTCGGGTCTATAAATGTGCCGTTTTCTAATTTACCGGCATTATACACGTCGTTGTCACTAAATAGATCTAGTTTGGTGGGGTGATGTAGGCCAGCAGGTCTCGCTGGTGTCTTAAGTAATGAGGGCTAAAGAGAGATCCGCCCGGCGGGCTGGAAAGGGCTTGCTTTTGGCAATGAGATGTCAGAGCGGGATAACACAAAAGGATGAAGTTGGGATGAAGCTTTAATCAGGCGTAATACCACGTTCAAAGTCTCCGAATGACCTTTGTGTTTGTAGCTCGAAGCGTCTTCAACAGAGCTGCTGTCAAGAAAGCTGAGAAACAGTCAATCAGGCCTGATGAAAAACTCTTGAGTCGCCCTGACATTTCCATCTGCCCATTATTTTACTGCAGCTGAGATGTTTTCCTCCACTGTCTGTTTATTTTAAAGGGGGGTAGCATGGTCAAGTGATGGTATCAGGTGGTAATACCGGCTCGGAGGAAAATTGATGGCATTCTCAGATATGTTTAAGATAACTTTATTTCTTTTGTTAAATTGGAAAAATATAAACTGACACAAATGAGACCAATTATATATATTACCGTATATAAAAATGAATAGGGTACAGTAGCTTAGCTGAGGTAATCTGGTAAAGTAAGTCAAATCAGATTTTTTATTTGAAACTGCAATATCTTGGCAAATCATCAGTTTTAACACTGTGAAGACATGTTTGAGATTAAAATTAAATATGGTTTAACTAAAGCATGGAGTTTCAAACCTTTTTGTCAACTGAACCCCTTTGACCTTTTTTTGTACCTGGAGGACCCCCTTATTTTAATAATTTTATAGCACATTTGTATACTACTGCTTCTGAAACCTTGTTTCTCCATATTTTGTGATTTTTATTATTTATAAATCATCATTATCAATGATTACAATAGTGTCAACCTTGACAACACAGTATTTAATCATTTAAAAACTACAGTGTTTTTTTCCATTTCTTGAAAAACAGCAGATTTGGATTTCATAAATCTGTTTTAACATTTCCATCGGCAATATTTAACATAATAATATTGTTATTTATAAAATCTTTAACAGAAACAACTTGTCATACAGTACACCCCTGTAATTCGTGACCCCGTTTGGAAAACCCTGAACTATAGTAATCATATATTCAATTCAGTTTTATTTAAAATGCGCTTTTCACAATGTTTCATTGTTGCATAGCAGCTTTACATGAAGACAAAAAATTAACAAACTTTAGTATTGGGATTAAAATAACATCGTTGCTCTTGATTGTTGACGGAGATTTCCTGGGCTAGGGTTGGGATGACCAGTTAAATCCAGAGGATCTGGCAGGAGGACGGCACACATGAAGTCCACTAGTTCTGGCTTGAGGATTGCACGTGATGATCAGCTGGTGCTGGTGTGTGTAGTTTCCTCTGGATGGGTATCATGATGCTCAGTCAGTCCGCAGGCTCTCACAGGAGGATGACACCAGTTGGTCCTACTTGAGCCGGCATCATCTGTGGTTACCTCAGGATGGGTATCACGAGGTAGGGGAGGAGGGCAGAGAGAGAACACTTAGAGTAGCTGCTGTTCATTTACTTATAAACAAGAGATTTTTTGCACATTTATTCATATTTATTCTTCAACATGTTTTATGTACACTAAACCATTTGTATCATCATATTTTTACTACAATACCATAGTTAAACTCTAGTTACTGTAGTAAAATTATGGGTAACTTTGTAAGGGTTGCACATCTTTAACGTACCCTGTCTTGTTTACCATGAGCTCAGTGTGATATTTATTTGTTTAAATACAGTGGAAATTCCCAATGCAAGACAAAGTGTGAGCGTGTTTGTTTTCCTCACGTCTCGACTGTGAAACACATTAAACTGTGTTTTTTGTCTTGCACCTCATGGGAGCGTGTGCACTCACCTGCTCAGGGAAAAACATGTGAATAAGGTTGACCTTGATGCGGTTTCAACCTCGACTCTGTTTTTCTGTGGTTGTGTGCGTCTAAGTGTAAGTATTAGATTCATAACTACAGTAATATTAACAACATAATGTTGGCCTCGGAAGTGCGCCGTGCCAACAAGAATTATACCACCGTTATTTTTCGATATACTGTTGCATTCATCAAACAGTGCCAGCGTTATTGCCTGTGTTTCTCTGAAATTTCACAGGAACACTTGTAAAGTCCTTTGAGTTGTTGTATTGCACTGAAGTCTGTAAGAAATGAATAGCCTTTGCGGTCCCAGTCCTCTGGCCATTATGATGGAGGAAAGTACACTTGTTCATATCCAGGCCCGCTTTGACCAATGGAGTCAACAACAAATAATTTTACACTGCATGGTTACGAGTTGGCTGTTTTTTCAAGGCCAAAGTTTGATATAGCTTGTCAAGGTCACCAGTAAATATGAAGATGCAAAGACATTTACGTGACCCACACTCTTGATGATACGCGCATGGGATGAAGCAAGATGATATGAGTCAGCCGTGCATAATGCGGTTTTAATGATGACAAATAATGGTTTTATTTTAGACGTTTCAGAGCGAATTCGTGGAGCTGTGAAAGTAAATGTGTGAAGTAGAACTAGACAGCGAGAAGAGATCACAGAATGGAGTCGTGGATGAATTAGCCTTAGGACCGGAGATCTTTTAGCATTGTGTTGTGCGGGAATAAACCTTTATGACCTCCAGGCTGAGGCGCTGGGCAATTTACGAAACATCCATCTCAATGCATTTTTCATGGTCATATCCATAGCTATTTAAGCAGAATGCCCGCAGAAATAATAGCACTAATGCTACTTTTACAGATTTCTCTCAACAAGCAAATCGTTCAGGAGCGAAATTAGTCAGAATGAATCATAGCGTGCTGAAATTGCGAGTCAGAGCCAGTCGAGTTGTTTGGCGGCATCTTCATTCGACCGTATTGACAGTATGCTTTGTGTGTTCGAGGATGAAAATGACTGTATGCGCACAATGGAACTAGATGTAAATTGCTTTTAATTGTCTTGCTCTCAATGTTGGCAAATACCCACCAAAGCCAATTACCGGGGTCCAATATTTCTTTTCAAAATCCTGAAGAAAAGATAAAACCATTCAACAATGAGAGAGTTAGAAAATGGAGGCTGTTTTTGGATAGTAACAATGCATTACTCCCTTTGTTAAGTGTTTTTAAAATGTGTTAATGCGTGCAGCTTTTGTGAGAAATGCATATATTAACCAAACCTCTTATACTTCAATGCGTTCGATAAGTCACGGCAATATTTTACATAAACGCATCAGAATAAGTTCAGCTTTTAACAACAACTTGAATTGAATTCAAGGCAAACAAGAATCTTTACAGTGAAGTAAATGTGCACCGGTGTTATTAAATAATGAAATATTAACTTCATGTTCTCCTTGCATAATTCATTTGGATGTGATGAAATATACATTTACATCATGTACTGTATATAAATATTGTTGTATGTCAGCAGCTGAGGGACCCTGGTTGGCCCTGAAGGCAAAATCCAAAACTGGAATACTGGAATAAAAATATAAATCCCTTGACGCTAAGAAACCCCGGCCTCTTTCCCCATGGCTCGACCTCCATGCTTGCTGTGCTGACGATCTTTCCCTGAAGGTAAGCCAAAAAAACGATTACTTTATTTGCTGTACAACCAATTGGCTCCTTATGTTATTGGTCTTAAATACCCCAAAATCCCATCAGATTGTGTCACACCTTTTCTTCTGTGAACACAAATGGAAATGTCTAAACACAGACGAACCAACATGTCCTTTTGTTTCACAGCTGGTGATGAGATGAACCATGTCTTTAAGAACATCTTGAAATAAAATTCCCCCTCACTTAGCCTACATACTGTACATTAGTGCTAAAATGTATAAGTCTGTATTGCACGAAAACGAGAAGAACAATGTGATGCACGATGTAGAAGGCCGATTTCAAGAAAACGTATCTCGTGAGGCTTGTGCAATTCTTCAGAGACGCCCAACTGATGAGGTGCATGTATTATTGTGGAAGAAAAAAACGGCATACCGCACCGGCCTGTTAAGATGCAAATCAGATCTCTTTTTCACAGAATGACGAATCGACTGAGTCAGTGTCGAGCGTGTGCCAGCTGAACATGCTAGGCAGGATTCAGAGAGAATGCAGGGAACAGCACGTAGTAAAATGATATCGCAACCATTGAAAACACTTAAGATTTCTATTTTTGGTTCAGTGTATAGCGACTGCGCTTTAATGAGCTCTGTAATGTATAGGAATGGCGTTAGTATTGATTTGTAGCTGTTCGGAGCTACTTGTGTTTTGTTTGAATACAACATACGGTGCTCTATATTCAGTGCTGGTGACATTGTGTACTGAGAATTTCATTCCTGACACATTTACATTACATTTATACATTTGGCAGACACTTTTATCCAAAAGGACTTACATTGCATTATACTATACATTTGTTTTTTAAGTATGTGGAATCCCTTCGATCAAACCCGTGACCTTGGCATTGCTCGTGCCATTCTCTAACCACTGAGCCACGGGAAAGCCTTTCTTATCACTGTTATATAAAAAATTCAACACATATAAATAATATATAAAAGTGTTTACCTTATACTAATACAGTATTTACTAGAGATTCAGCGATACTTCATTTCTTCGATACTGATAGCCGATTATTCCGAGTTATATCTGGCGATAACTCTCTGAATGTTATTAAATCCTTAAATGACTATTTGTATTGAACTGGTTATGTGTCTTAACATTTTCTAGATCATCGGCTGCTTTTATCGACCGATACCGATTATTGGCTGATATATCCATGCATCTATAGTATTTATACATCAGTATCATGCATAGTTTTTAATACCTTTTTCATACTTTTTCAAATAATTTATAAATCAAAAAGTAGAAACGGCAAAAGATGCAAATGTGATTGTCAGGAAAATAATACTAATAATAATAAAACATACTAATGCTCTGCAAAACAGGCTTTAGTTCCATTTATGCAAAACATGATTTCTTATTTTCATTTTTTGGGATGAACTCGAGATGTTTTTGCGTGCATTTATTATACCTTTAGGGTGACAAATGTTTCGTATTAGCATATGAACTCATTCAAATGTTATTTCTTTGCTCGTATGGTAGTTTGTCTTTGTTGTGTCATTGTGTTGGTTTGGTAGATTATACATCCCACGAGTTTCTCGCCGACTGCCTCAGGCGACTATAAAAGCTAATTCAACCTTCATCGCGTCAATAAAAACATAATAGAATGTTTTTCTGATAAAGCATCGGGCGGCTTTATTTTGTAGGCACGCCGTTGATAGATGATGATGATCATTGGGTCACATCAACAGAAAGATGGATTTCATTAGGCGCTCATTGTCGTTTCTTGATCTGTATGGAGGAAGCTATTGATGGCACCCATGTGGAAAGACCCGTGGACCTCCAATAGTGATGTTATTAGGGAACACTTGATCATGTACCGCTGATGAATTATTCATCAAGATGGTGTCTGAAGGCCCGGTGTCTTCTGTCAGGACGTTCGTAGTTGGAATCGATCCGTGCTGGAAGTTCTAAGCAATCTGTGATGTCTGTTCCAGCTCTGAGGTTTGGTGGGGTATCCAGCTCATTTTGACAGATGGCACTCGAGTGCTATCCACCGTCGTCCCTCTCACTTACAAGCCTCGTATCGCTGTTACCCTCTAAGTGCACTTCATCTTGGGAAAGGTTCATCTTTGAGACGCCTTTGTCAATTCTTGATATATAATGGGAAATTTGAAATTTAAGGGCTCGCTAGTTTATCTGGGTAATGAAGGTGTCTTACGGTGCTTCCACTTACGGATGCATGCATCTTATCATTCGAGTCCTCTCAGAACATGAACACGCTGATTAAAGTGCTCGAAAAAATGCAATGTTGTCCATGTGTTCAAATAACATGCGGAGAAACCGGCAGACAGTGTTGTAATATTTCCACATTTGGACTGCTGTCGCACGGCACAAATCGTTTTTATATTTGACACTTTGATGTAATTATTAACCACCAAATCATGATGGGTGACTATCTTCTAGCCTTGTTCATAGTTTAATATTACTGTTTTCAAAATAGGATTTAATTTCATGCACTACAAAATAACATTTCTTACTAATCATGTTTGTCTTGTTTTCCAGTACAAATATCGGAAAATTCTCAAATCAAGATACATTTAGGCTACTTGACAAGGAAAGTCTGGAAAGTCATTTTTGCCATTGCAGAAACTACTATTATACATATATATATATATATTTCAATGACTTTAATGCTAACTTGATTTTTGTCCACAGACCACAGTCTCACTTATGGTCCCTGTGGGGATCAATTGTTCTTTGCCTTCAATTAAACTTCATTATGGGCACGTTCCTATAGTGCTGTTACTCACTAAATACTGCATAGGTGTCTTCGACTTCTTGAAATGCTTTTTTTATTATAACATCAATACACAACATAACATATTGATAACTTGAATATGGTATTCTCAGTTTACGAAAACAAACTTATTAAACAAAAAATCGACTTCTTTAAATTCTGCAGATCGATCGGTGAATGTGTGACATCAGAGTCCCGCGTTGAACATTTTGAAAGCCCGCGGAGCTCTGCTCGATCCGACCGGTCTGCGCAACAACTCATGAAAGCCAACATAATTAGCGTCTTGCTAATAGTTTTGTAGATCAGTTTATCGTCCAGGGTCAGTTGTCGTCCAGGGTCACACAAAGAAGCCATGTGTCTCACGATCTAAAATATCTCAAAATTCAAGATAAATTTACTTGAAAAAGTCAAAATTAAGTAAGTTTATGTATAAAATAAGAAATAATATCTGACAATTGGGCGATTGAACTACAAATGTGCTTCACGATGCCATAGATAGAAGAACATTTTTGCTTAAATGGTTCAATCAAAAACTTTTAACATCTAACGAACCTTTCTTTTTACTTTTTGTTAGTGGACTTTTTTAGTGTTATTAGACTTTTCAAAAGTAAGAAAGAAACTCTTATAATAACTTTTGTATAAATGGTTCATTGGGGAACCAAAAATGGAGGTTCTATGCTATCACAGTAACTAGAATCTTTAGTAGCACCTTTTTAAAAGTGTAATTAAGTTAACTTACTAAAAGTTTATTTTTTTACTAAAAATTTATTTCATTGGCAGATATTTGATCTTGTTTTACGTATACTAACTTCATTTTGATAAATAAAGACATTAAGATATTACATTTTTGCACTAAATTCAAAATGGCTGACAAAAGTATATGCTTTTTATATGCAGAAGGCACTCATTCCCTAAAATAAAGGATTTATTTTGTCATTGAATAATTTGTCAGTTGTGCTCTCGTGGTTGTGTTTTATATGAAGGTGCTCTGAGAGATGGAACAGCAGGAGCTGTTATTTTCCCTGTGAAACAATTGCCTGAACACTTTTAATCCTTACATGCGTCAGCGCGTCAGAGCACGAGCAGCATTTTAATGTAAACAACTTGCGTTATGAATTATTGAGACATTGTAAGGTAACAGTGAATCAACACTGCTGGAGATTCACAGCAGAAACACTTTTGTCCATCATAACAGTGTTGTGAAAAAGGCTTGAAATGTATAAATTAATAACAGGAACATCACAAGTATCATTGTGTTCTGATGATGTGTTGCTGGATGAATCTCGCAGGATTTGTCCTGCTTGCATTTCACCTCTGAATCAAATGGAAAGAATACATTTTAGGACCTTTTTAACGACCATTAAACACATTTGACCCCTTCGGTTTTTGGTGTCATAATGCAAAACAACTCATTCCCATAACCGTGCCTTAAAAACGATGTATATTTAATGAATATGTATATTTAAGTAAAGAAGTGCTCATTGGTTTTTGTAGTACTGCTTTCGTGCTGATTGTATTAAGTATTTAAAAATGCAACATCACAGTAATGAGATTTTAATGATGATCATTATTTGGAATAATGGCTTACCAAAAAAATCCAGATGCATTATGGTAATGAATTGGATGGGAAAAGGTTCTTAATGGTCATGGAAATACTGTCACAATGCAGTCAGTTGTTCATAGAGAGAAGCCATCTTCATAGACTGGAAATGTAATTATTATGATTGCTATGTATTTTTCTATTATTATGATTAAATAATTCAGCTTGGTTTATTGAGAAGTTCTCTACGTCTTCATAAGGAAATGCTGTAATGATTAAGAATGTCACTTGTGGGATTTAATAACATTATCATTAGTTATTTGGAGGCGGCGAGGTTTGTTTGGATGCAATATTGTTATTGCTCAATGAAGCATTCATGCACACCATGTATTCCAGCGCAGAATTTGTGGTACATGTTTGCAGACCTCCCAAATACACACTGATATATTGTTGGACAATAATGCTCGCTGAATTATTAAGCAGACCTGCGAGCACCTTGAAATGCCACATTTGCATTCGTATTGAGAAGCGCTTATTGGTTTCCCAGTCAGTTAATCTGTTTCGCATGCCGCGTCACACCGTAAAAAAACAAGCTGTTTTAAAAGTTTTAGTTAAAGCATTTCACACAAGATGTTTACTCGTTGAGTTTACAATCGCTGATACCGGTGCTGTTTGTCAAAACAAATGACTGTGAAGAGTTTTGATTGAAATTCAGCACACGTCTGAAGCGAGTGCGCATTCACGCACGGCAAAATGAAATATTTCATCTGCCGTTTACAAACTAACCATGAAAAATTTAATTTAAATTCATTATCATTTATCTGTAATGCCTTTCTTTCTTTATTTTATCATGTACCACTTTGCCACAGGTCAGTAAAATCATTGCCAAAGTAGTATTTGGTAATGTAATGATGATAACATGTTGTGTTTTCTTTGTTTACTCTCCAAGGGCTGTTTCTCTGACCTTAGCACATGGATTTCAAGACCTCAAATGAAGAGGTAATTATTATTTACAGATTTTACATGCTAGCTTTGGTATTTCCAACACAATCACATTGCAATCCGTAGCTGTTTTTACGAGGTGGGATCAGGAACTGCTGATAAAAACATCTGACAAATATCCAAGAAAAGGCAGTTTTACATACATTCTAAATTATAAACATCTTACAGACATCTTCTAGATGTTGTTGCTGTGTGACATCTAACAGGAAAGTCTCAGAGACGTATCGCAGATGAGCAAACCGTGAAAAGATACGTCTCGCAGATGTTAATTCAGGCATCAAATAGACGTATCTGTGTTATCAGCCCAGCTAGCACATGTATTTATGTAATACTTTTGCTAAAGATCTGTTAAACATCTCAGAAAGAGCAGTTTTACATCCATTCTAAACCATAAACCTGTTACAGACGTCTCATAGATGTCTATTTGACATCTGACAGCAGACGTCTCGAAGACATATTGCAGATGAACAAACCATGTAAATGCAGACGTCTGCCAGATGTATTGTGCTATCAGGGAGGGATGCCAGGGACGGTCGGGTTTGTGGGACGCTTTTGTTGAGTAATCTAGATAAACAAGTTTAGTTTAGTTAAATTATTTAGTAATCTAACTTGGCACCTCGTAAAATAGTTACAAATTCCTGCAAGATCAGGCTGGCCGTTCCAATAAAGCTAATAAAGCTCCTGCAACGTGTTACAGATCTATTGTAAAGGGAAACTCCGACCAAACAAATGTTCTCAGAAGTCATTGAGAGAGGCAGGAACGCATTGATCAAATAAATGGATTTTTAGACTATCCTCGGGGAAACAGAGATTGCTTCCGTGCCCTCGTGAGAGTTATTTAACAGCAAGCAGACTCACAATTACGGTCTCAGAAATATCCTTAACATTCAGATGATAATAGTGACTAAAACCGGGCCCAGCCACATGCCTTATGTCGATGTGTTTTTTGAGTACAGTACAACTATGAATGTCAAGAGCACAAGTTTAATAGCCGTTGGGCTCAGAAATGAGGACAGGGGAGGTGGCGTATGTGTAGAAGATTAATGGATGCTCTGAGGACGATAAGTCTTGTTTATGTAGACAGAGATGTTCCAATATGTTTGTCCAGCGATTTGCTTTTTAAACATTACACGCTAGACGAGTTTCAACACCTTGTGGCCAGAGTTTTCTCATTTCAATCTTTTTATGCTAATGGAATATCTGTTTAAAATCCAACAACCCCATTTCTGAATTAGGTTCCAGTGGGGGGCTTTTGTAGCTTGTGGGTCTTTTTTTAACCATGATGAACAGTCATATTGTAACCTGCACACAATGGGACGTCCAGATTGTTTTTTCAGGAAATGGATAAAGAGTGTAGTTATTAAATGATTGTACTGTGTTGTCAAGCACTTTTTATTGGTTAGGTATTTGAAAAACCCGGTGAAAAAGAGAAAAGGTGACTAATAATAATAATGATGTTCTAAATATAGAGATGCAAGGTTTCAGAAGGAAAGCAGTGATATGTGGGTATATATGTCTCCGCAGGATGTTTTGACTCTGAATCTCAAGGGTACACGACATATGGCTGACACTTGATTGCCATGGCAACAGAATCAAGCATCAGGGCAGTGCAGTACCATGTGTCCGAGCAACACAAGTCATTGAATATGAGTCGTTCTAGTAGATGGTATTGGCCTTAAAAGTTAGCAGATGACATATTCAACCAAACGTCCACGATTGAGATTAAAAATATAAGTCGTGTGTTGTTTTTGTATGTATTTGTTGTATTTAGCTTATATAGAATGTTAACTAAACTGTTGAAGTGATGATAGTTCGGCCAAAAATCTAAATTTGTGTCATCATTTACTCGCCCTCTTGTCATTTCAAAGCTGTTTGACTTTCTTTCTTCCGCAGAACACAAAGGAAGATATTTTGTAGAATGTTCATCTATCGTCTATACAAGCCAGTGCTTTCTTTAAAACATCTTCTTTTGTGTTCTGCGGAGGAAAGAAAGTCATAAAGGTCTGAAATGACGTTGCAGAGAATTGACACAAAGTTGGTAATTTCAGCCAAAATATGGGTCCAGCATGCCGTGTTTAATCCTCTGACAGGCGATGCGTCATATTTAAATACATTCAAGGGGATCGGTTATTCATTTATAGATGATGCTTTGCCACTCATTGAAAAAGCTTCGACTGTCATGGCGACGGTGTCAATGTGGAGACGTTTATTCCTTTATCAGATAACTGATGAGGCTATTTGCAAGAGCGGCAGAACGCCTCCTACAAATGGATAACCAGCACCAGATGGTCCAGAATTAAAATGTTAACTGTTATTTTGCAACAACCTGAAAGGCTTCAGCTGTAGATCTGCCAGCGTGGTTTCCAAACGCAAACATGGGGCTTGAAACAATGCCTGACTGTTTATCACACAATCCATTTCACGGCTGATTAACTTCCTGGTGTCAAGCGGGGATTACAGACGTCTGAATGTCTTTGGCTCTTTCAGACGAAGACTGGGATTTACTTGCTTCAAGATGGTAAAGAGGAGCCTTTCAATATCCGCCTGCACCTGGCCAAAGATATTCTGACCATTCAAGAGCAGGACGTCATCTGTGTTTCAGGAGAACCGTTCTACTCAAGCGTGAGTTACAAAAACATTACACACAACAGATAGTTCTGGTCCTGGATTCTGATTGGTCAATACAGTGTTCAGGTTATTTACAATAAAGTCCTTGAGCGTTGGAGCATTGAAGTAAAATTTACATTTATGCATTTGGCAGATGCTTTTATCCAAAGCGACTTACGTAGCACTGTACATGATCTAACCACTGAGCCACAGGAAAGCTTTAACTTCATACTCATCTACACATTTAAATTTATGAAGTTACATGTAAAATAGTAATTATTATAAGAATTATTTTAAATTATGGTTCAATATTCATTTATAATTAATTTTGATTGCTGAATTAATGTAGTTATTTCTTATTTGTATTCATTATTCATTACAGGAATAATTAATATATATACTAATTATTGTTATAATAATTATTAGTTAGTATTTTTCATTATTAATCATTTCACTAAGATTATTGTAGTTACACAAACATGAGCTAGTCACACACAGGTTTGCATTTCTGCAATAGATACATAAATTCATATATTTAAATATATGAATGTATATTTATTTTACAGTCCACCTAATCTAAAGTTTTGTTTGAATTAATTTAAACTATAAATAAACTATAAATAGTAGAGCTGTCAATCGCTTGCAGAATAAAAGTTTGTGTTAACATAATATATATCTGTGTGTACTGTGCATATTCATTTTGTATTTATAACAGCATTAACATACATGTATACATGTAAATATTAACCAATCATTTAAGTTATGTATTAATGTTCACATTTTTCTTAAATATATGTATGTATGTGTATTTTTGTATAAATGAAAAAAGTAAGTGAGAAAAAGTAACGCAAATGTAACTTTAGTGTAAGGTTCAGGTTAACACAATTATTTACTTTTTAATGAGTATAATATAATACAATATTGTAACGCATTACTTTAAAAACAACTTTCCTCAACACTTTGCATAACATGCATAGATCAATGTTTTATTATTGTTTACAGCGTTTATATCTTGTGGAAGGATGAAAGTTAATATGAACTGCATTATGTTTTTAAGCAAAACAGATTAAAAGATAAAGATTGAGTGTTTTGTAAAAGTGGGCTTTATCTACCAGACTGATCAAGGTGATGGAAAGGGTAGTGACATAAGACAATCTAGTTAATGCATTTTAATGAAAGATTATGAAGACGTGTTGTGCGTATCAATGGCCTTCAGTACAGCACAAGCGTTTTGACCCCATGGCTGTTTTAATTCAGTCAAACTTTGATTCTCTGGGTTCAGAAGCGCTGTTGGTGTATCTCAGCCTCTGCGATAGTAAGTATTGACTATTGTTTTGCATCATTAATGATCATTACCCAAGAGGCCTGAGACGGTTAGTGTAAACAGCAGATCAGGTTGTATTTGCCGGCCCTTAATTCAATTACCAACATTGTTGGCGTGGTGCCGGTTTTCTCCGGGGAAATCAACAAGAAAAGAAGGCAATTAAGAGAAAATCAAGTCTCTTCAAGGACACCAATCGAAAAAGGAAGATAAAATAACATCTACCTCCACAAACAGAGTTTTCCTGTTCTTCTCTGTAGGAACGAACAGTAACCATTCGACGGCAGATGATCGGCGGGTTCGGCTTGAGCATCAAGGTGAATGAACACATTAACTAGAATTCATCACGGCTCTGAGATTCTGACAGCAAATCTCTGTGCCATCATTTCTTCATAGGGCGGTGCTGAACACAAAATCCCCGTTGTGATATCGAAGATATCTAAAGAACAGAAGGGTGAGCTGTTTGTATTCTCTTTCTCCTTCCTTATTTAGAAAGACGAGGCTGTTTATCGGTTTCTTTGTTTTTTTCTCACAGCTGAACTCTCTGGTCTCCTGTTTATTGGAGATGGGATTCTTCAGGTAATAAATATCCATTTTTAGACGGATGATGTTTGAAGAGGATCTGTCTTTTTAATCAAACGTCTTATTTGAAACTGTCATTCCCACATGAAAAATACTTCAGTATTTACTATAGTAAACTAGGGCAATTCCTAAATAATATGTACTTTAAAGCTTCCTAAATATTCAAGTAGTCTGCAGTATTTACTACAGTTTATCACTAAAGAATGCCAAGGAAAACATTATATACAATATCACAGCATACTATATTTGTTTACTATAGTAAGTACTGAAGTATAGATTAATGAAGTGTAGTAAATACCACAATATTCTACATACCACCATTTACTATAGTAAATACAGAAGTATTCTGCAGTATTCACTACAGTTTATCCCTACAGAATACTAAAGTGTACATTTACTAAATGTCAATACCACAATATAGAAAATTATACTATGTGTTTCTATAGTAAATAGGTATGTATAATGCAATAGAGTTTATAGAATACTAAAGTATACATTAACAAAGTGCACTACCTTAAATACTATAATATACAGCAGTATTCTACAATTCACTATAGTGAAAACTATACCATAATGATGTTTTTGTAATCATCTGGCTTACCAATCTTTTATTTGAATGATTCGAAGTTGTAATCTAACACGGTTGTTATAGATCCAGTAGCTAGTTTATCAAAATCATTGCATGAGGAGTGGATGTTTTTTCATTATTATTATGCTGTCGAACTTAAAATGTTGGAAAACGTTGAGGGAATTCTGGGGAACAGACTGTATGTTATGAAGAACTGATGAGAAGATGTGACGTCTGTGATGTGCTTTGATGTCTGTAAGCCACACAATATTACAGGGGTTTAGGCTTTATTTCCACGCAGCACCCCAGTGTATTTATCGGTTAACTTCATGATGAACGTTTGTTAAATATGTAGAGAAGTGTTTATCATTTAACAGTGTGTCGAATGGCCGTGTCATTTCTCATTTGTCTCAGGCAGGTCTGTGAAATCTGATGTTCATCATATTCTCTTTATTGCTGTTTTTCTTGTATTGTCGTCAGATAAACGGCATTAACGTCAGGAGCTATCGGCATGAAGAAGTGGTAAGTGTCATGTCTTTTGGATAATCATTCATTCAAACTGTAAAATGTTTTAACAATATGTGGGATGAGATGGTTTTAATTACGATGAGACGTGTGATGAAAAGCAAATATGTTTTATTTTCAGGTGCAGGTCTTACGGAACGCGGGTGAAGAGGTTACTCTCACCGTGGCCTTTCTGAAGAGAACGCCTGCGTTCCTGAAACTGCCGCTGTGTGAAGATTGCTTGTGTACGTCTGTGCTTTGAGTTTCACTTCGCTCACTGATTTCTGCTGGAATTGATTCATCAACAGTCCATCAAGTGCATTTTATTTGCAGGTATACCGAGTGACCACAGCAGTGGAACGTCGTCTCCGTTGTGTGACAGCGGCCTGCATTTAAACTACCATCCCAACAACACGGTACGCCTCTGAAAATATACTCGCTCAATGAGACATTGCCAGCCATTAATGCATATAATACAGAGAATCTGTCTGTCTATCTTGCTTATTTTTGACTTGGTCTATATTTCGTCGCCTTGGAATCGCTGTATAAGGTTCTGCCTGCATTCTGTGCAGTTTTGAGATATTGAGCTTGAAAGTTTTTTCATCCCATTTGACTTGTATTTAAAACCATTTTGTTTTATATAAACATTCCAAAATGTAAAGAACGTAAAGGAAAAACATCATAAAATGTAAAATCGTCACAGAATAAGAATCGATTTTGAAGGAAATGTAATTCCAAGGTGACGATTGGTCTTTGTCTTTTTTTGTCTGTCTGTTTGCCTTTTATAACTTTTATATCTGTTGTCTGTATGTCTCTTTGTCTTTTATGTCTGTATGTGTTTTTGTCTTTGCCTGTATTTCATCTGTTTGTATATTTGATTTTCCCTTCTGTTGTTCTGTCTGTCCGTCTATATTTGTGTCCGTCTGTCATTTAGTTTTTTTCTTTCTGTCTATATTTTTGTTTGTTTCTGCCTTTCTTGTGCTTTATTTGTGTCTGTCTTTCTGTCTATATTTTAGTCTGTCTGTCTCTCTGTTTGTATTTTTGTCTGTCTTCCTGTTTGTCTGTCTGTTGTCTAGTTTGTGCTTGTTTCTGTCTGTGTTCTTTTCTGCTCTTTAATTCAGTCTGTCTAGGTTACATTGACCTCTGTTCTTCGTGTTCATTGCAGGACACATTGTCCTGTTCGTCCTGGCTGATGTCTCCCGGGTTGCGTTGGGAGAAGAGGTGGGTGGACCTGCGACTGATCCCTCTCTTACACGCCCGTCTGTCTCAGTATGTCCCAGGTACTGACACCTGCAGGTGAGCCGAGCAGAAAGTGAGCAGTAAACTTCTGTCCATCTTCTTTCATTTGTTCACACAGAGCCTTTATAATTCACTCCATAGTCTGTATTCAAGCTAACGTGACGTATTAAGCTCTGGCTTTTATCTAGAAATGAACACCTTCTCCAGGCATAAAAATGTTTATATTCACCTCACACAGGATTTTTGATGAGCTTTTTAAGGATTATATAATTTCACAGCCATTCCCAACAGAAACGCATTAAACGTTTAATACCAAACTCCAACTCCGATGAGGTTAACTTATTAGAAATGAAACCTTTTCTCACATTAAGTGGAACGTAATTGAAAACGTAACTTGCTTTGAATTAAATCAATCTGTCTTTAAAATGACTGAAATAAAGTGAATGACTGTTTTGTATAATGTCTCACGAGTGCACGCGTTCTAATCTCTTCAGGCAAAATGCTTTTCAAGTCATCGCTGTTGACGGCGTGTGTAGCGGCGTCATTCAGTGCTCCAGCGCCGATGAACGCTCAGACTGGCTTCAAGCGATAGCGTCCAATATTTCTGCTTTAACCAAGCACAACGTAAGTACAGTGGATGGTTTAATAGCCAAGGTCATTTGTGTCATTGACACCGGGAGTGCTGAAATTGTTACGATGGATGTGATTTGTTTCATTTAAACCTGGAGGTAACAGGAGAAATGGAAGAAATATTAAGGATTGTGCAATTGTGACCGTCTTAACGAATTGCTTCCACAGAAGCGCAAAAGATGCACATTCTCAAAGCATGCTGGGATACATGGATCATTAAATGTGCCTGTGCAATTCCTTGAATTGCCATTCTGCTCATAAATTTGTAATGAAAGAGTGTGTTTTAAATGATTAAACACGTCCCAGTTTACATGGTTATATTGTATAATGATTATATCGCATAAAATAAAAGGATTGTGCTGATGCTTTAGTCATCGCTATGGCAACAGATACACTGGATATTGACTTCACTGTCTGAACAAATGGGATTTCAGAATGACAGCTCAGATAGCCAGTCGCAAGATAAGAAATTGGATTTGTGCGTTGTCTGCGTAAGGCCCAAAAATACATTGATAAATGATAATGAAACAAAGGTTTTGTAGTCGCCATGTGCAACGTTATTGTTTGTGGAGATCATGTAGTGCGTATTAAAAAAGAAAACCCTCAAGTAAATGTATTCCCAATAAAGAAGGTTATTCATAAAGACTGAGTTATTTCTCACACGTTTTCACTTTCGCCAGTCAGGTCATGTGTCGTAATCCCTTCATTGCCATAGATTACGGAATTAAAATGCAGTTTCTTGCACAGTGATGGATTTTGTCCTTCATTACGACAGAATAAAGAGTCCTCTCGGCTTTCTGAATCGCTCTTCTCACAGCTGTCTATTTTGAGCACGCGCTGTATTCGCCCCAAAATCCTCTCGTACATAATAAGTTTGCACTTCAAAACAAGATACGGTGGCGTTCGGGTTTGGAGGCCAGCTGGAGGAGCTTTCAGTCCGTTTCCTGGTGAAGACAATATAACCTTATTCCACATTCAGATGAAACTATTAGAGTCGTGTCAGAGGCGGCTGAAGTCAGCGGCCGGGGGAACGTAGGTAATAAAGCCGGTTAGAATGTTAATGATGAATAAAACTCTGACTGAACATCACAGTCGCTCTTTGGAAGAAATGTAAAATGGATGGTGGATCTTCGGTCTGAACATGATGAAGGTCATTTGGTAAACGGATAAAAGCAGATATCTGCTGTCACGGTATCGGATTTTCGCTGCCCGGTTATCTAATTCACAACCATGATGTTATTATGGTATTTACTGGAATGTTTTTGAATTCGCAATAACAATATTATCACAATATTTGTGAAAAAACTTTTTTTACAGAAATAGATAATACAACAAGTCAAATAAAAAAACAAAAGCCGTTGTCATTTAGATTGATGTGTAAATGAATTCATAATAAAATATAATCATGGTATCTGTTGCAAATCTTTCATTCGTGTCAGATAAAAAATGAAAGAAAAATTTGATCGATTTGTGAACAAATTCACAACAACAATTTCATCACAATATTTGTAAAAAAAACAGATATACTGAAATAAATAATCCAAAACATTGTAATTTAAATCTAGACCTGTTACCATTTTACATCCCTTCTCTAAGTCTAGTCTTTGAAATAAACAGGCTGTTTTTGACATTAAAAAACATGTTATGTTAAATCTAATCTGTTTATTTCCGTTTGCAGGTTAAGAAAATAAACCGAAATTTTCCAGTAAACCAACAGGTAAGACCGATCTTTGGATGTCTCAATTTCAGAATCCTTGAAAAGGTGACAAAACGCCTGCGGAGACCTAAATAAAACCCTGAAACGAGTACGAGTGACTTGGTCACCACACTTGAATGAAGCGGCACAATGATTCTTAGTGACAGCGCCACCCGTCCTCGTGTGCATGACGCATATACCCTGCAGAAAAACACCAAGAGTAAAGTTCACGACACATTCAGATGCATCCCCTCGTATTTCAGATTGTGACATCACACAGACTGACAGAAGTTTGGTCACAGAGTCTGTTGTGACATTTTAACAGATTGCGCTTTTAATCGGACTTGATTATGTGACACGTGCTTGATTTAAATAAACCATTTGCTATCTTGAGCGAGCTCAGTAAATATACTTCAGTTAGATGTTCAGAATTTGCTATAACCTCAACGGCTTTTTTTGTATTTTTTGGTGTCTTTCAGATTATATTTATGGGCTGGGTGGATGAAAAAGAGCAAGATTCAGTTCAGGACCGAATGTACACGGCAAGGTTTCTTGCCTTACGGGGTTCATCGCTCTTTAAATTCTCGGCACCTCCGGTAAGTCTTTTCATTCCAATTGCTGGTTTTTGTATGATTGTATATAAGGTGTATATGTATTTGAGACTCTGAAAACCCTATCTGTCAATCTTTTTGTGAACATAAAACATTGATGCATTAAAAGTTATTTAGCACTTCCTGTCATTTGGCTGCAGATTCTTGGTGAAAATTCAACAAATAGTGGATGACACCATGACATTAAACATTTTGGCTTTCTCCATCAATATTCCCTGGAAAGAGTGATTCAAATAAAAATTAGTTGCCAAGGAAGTTTCCAAAATCTGGTTGATTTGACACATGCTAACAATAATCTTGCGCCTCTTAAAACTTTACCAAATGTTTTTTGTTATTCATATTTCACTGAAGAAAAGTTGCTGTTATTGTTTGTGTTAAAGCAATAAGCCCCAAGAAACAGTGAGTTACAGTGTATTTTATAACAGATAAGTGTCATCAAAAGGCCTTTAGCTGTTATAAAACTCACTGTTTCTTGATGCTTATTGCTTTTACAAAACAGTTATTCCATACGCATAGCAAGGTTTCATCACATAAAGTAAATAAATCAGGGTGTTTTATAACGGCTCAACCAATCAGAATAAAGAATTATCATTCTATGAAAACAGCTGTGTAGATCTTTGTGTTCTCTTCTATATAAAGAAAGCAAACACTGGGTTTGGAGAACATGAGAGCAAGTCAATAATCTTTTTTTCTGGCTAAACTATTCCTTTAAAGAATTATCCATACTCAGCCCAGAGCGGTGCGCGCCCACATTATTTTCCTCAGTTATTATCCACTTTATGAAATCCATTCATCTGTTCAGCCATCTGAAGATAAACCAGCCGCCCGGACACCTCCATTCAATAAACTCTAATCTCTGGACACAATCAGCAATTTACTTAAACACCAACATTCAAATTCTAGAAAACAATCGTTGTGATGAAACATGAGTGATAATCTTGTAAATGTGAGGGTTAAAGCTCTTTGTTTATGTGTCATCATGTGGTTTGGTTTGGATCTTTCCTGAACATCAAAGAACTTCATCCAATCTGCCATTACTTGTCATTTGAGTGATGAGCGGGAGTCAGATCACACATGTAGGACGTGGAAGTCTTTTATGGGATTCTCTGATTCAAAGTGATATTGTAGAGAACTTTCAGCGGCTCAAACAGATGCTCACTGCTCTTAATGATGAACACTTGACGTGCTGCTCTCAGACACGTGTGTCTCTTTTCACATGCAGCCATGCAGTTTGGATGCTTTGAGCCTCAGACTATTAGTTCTATTTATCAGTCATGGAGTCGCATTAAAGTCTTCTTAGAATAAATCAAGAGACCATTTATAGGTTTGCGTTTAGGTAAAATGATCAATGTGTTTCATTCTGTGAACTGCCAACGATATTTCTCCCAGATGTCAAATACAAATATTGTTTCTTTTGCATTTATTTGCAGAAAATGAAACTGGAGAAAAAGGTCAAAATAAGAGAAAAGATGCTCTGTGGTTTTTACACCTCTAATACTGCTAAAAAGTATTATCACTTCAAAGAATTACAACAGTCATGTTTGTCAATGTGTTTAGATAAAGTAGTGAAAAAGTACTAACCTGAATTTTACTCGCAGTATTCATGCGTCTTGTCATGCTGTCAGTTTTTCACATTTTCACAGTCAACAGACACCGGACTAAAATGGCCACAATACATCTAGAAATGATGATAACATCTGTAGTCAATGTATGATTTATTTCCATTGTGCTTCTTGTTTTTCTATTTTCCAGTGAAATGATGTTTCTCTGATTTATAATGTTAGATGTTTTTCTATTTTCATTTTTTTATAAAACCTGTGATATGCATAGGTTTGCCTTTTTACAGAAATTTTACTCAATAAATACCTTTAATAAATACCCGTATTTCATAATACATGAACATGACAATATATATCTATAAGATCTGTAAACGAAAATGGCACAGAAAATAAATCAAACATTGACTACAGTTTTAATATTTGTTGATCTTTTCATGTCAAGTCATTTCTTTGTTTTATTTATATTTTATTACTTTGTTTATATTTTATTACTTTGTTACATTTTTGCATATTTTCTCGTGTCTGTTACATAATTTTTTTTTTGAGAAATATAATTTGTCACTTTTTCAATTTCCTTATTGTGCTATAATGTGTTCTAAACAGCTGCTTTGCAACAATGTACATTATGAAATCTATTGTTATAGAATTAAAATGGAACTTTCATGGAGAGAAACCAAGTTTGTGGTTAAAACATTTGGAGGTATAACCAAACTCTTTGGAAAGTCTGATTCCTTGTGAATCGGTTCGGGTGAACAGTTCATAAGTGATTCATGTTCAATGATGATACAAGCTGCTTCTATGGTGTTTTTAAGTAATTTACCAGCTCGATTTTTTGTCCATTGTGTTTTGACCTTTTGCATTTTATAGACTGACTTGCACTCAATCCAGTGACCTTGAGGTTGTTACCAGTTGAACACCAGACCGCCATCTAATCGGAATAAAACAGTCTGTACCTGATTGGAAATTCAGAGCTGGCCTTTCCAGCAGGGAGTAGTTAGCTGAGAGTTAATGCGCTGTTCTGAGAACAGTGTATCAGTTTGTCTTTTACAATGCCTCCAGGACCTTTAGGTGGTCTTCCAGCATCCAAGACAATATGCTGCATGTGTTAACTCGTGTCCTGACCTTCATATGTGGATGACATATCTACACTGGCCTCCGGGCATTAAAGGTTACGGCGGATATTCAGAGTGAGTCACTCACGTCTGCGGCATCATCCAAGTTTTTCCTGCATCGTCTGCAAGCGTGACGTTGTTTACCTGGTGTAGCGTTCGAATCGGAGCAACCGACCCTGAGCTGATCTTGTGTTCAGTGAGTGATGTTCTCTCTGACGGAAATCTAAACTCTTCCAGGTCACCACCTGGGACTGGACCAGGGCGGAGAAATCCTTTACCGTATTTGAGATCATGTTCAAGATTCTGAAGGTATAGTCAAAGAACATCACAGTAAAAGCATCTGACACACGTTACAACCCTTACAGATGGTATCAGATGAAAACACATTCATTTTTTGTTGTTTTTAAAAGGAAAGACTACTACACTATTACCAATAAAGGTGCTGAACAATAGAAGAACCATTTCTGGCTGCCTTTCTGTTTAAAAAAACATTTCTGTTTCAATTTGTATTAGAAGAAGGTTCTTTAGACGGTTAAAAGAAAAAATGTAAGATGATAAATGGTTCTTTAAAGTCCCAGTGAAATAAAAAATGACTGCCTTTTTTCATGAAATACTGCAGCATTTATTGCAAATAGTTGATCGATGTGGGTCATTCTCATTTTAAAATTTGCGTGCCCTCATCATCTTCAGTTAAAATCTGAAAATGCACTTCCTTCCTTTAATGGCTTTCCATCTTAGATGACATATATTAGACGGCTTGGGCGGAGCATCCGTTAACTCCTCCCCTTCAACTGTGGCAGTTCCATTTTTATTCATCAAATCGCAGAGAAAGACGAAAACCACCGCCACTCATTTTCTGACGTGAAAAACATTTGACTCTACTTTGTGTTCGGTTTGACATCTATAGTTTTCATTTCCTTAATTCAAAGTAATTAAAGAAAAGGTTATAAAAAAGATCACAATTTACTAACCATCATGCCATCCCAGATATATATGACCTTTCTTAAGTTAAACAAAAACGTCCCGGTTACGTATGTAACCTCTGTTCCCTGATGGAGGGAACAAGACGTTGTGTCGAAGCCGACAGATGGGGTTCGCCCTTGAGAACCAATCGTCTCTGACTATTTTGAAAAGGCCAATGAAATTGGCGAATGAAATTTGCATGCCGGGCTCCGCCCCCGGATATCCGGGTATAAAAGGGGAGCCGGCGTGCTCATTCATTCACCTTTTGTGCTGAGGAGCCTGAGAGCATCTCGTGACTGCTGCAGCGGACGGCTATTGTCGTGGCAAGAAGGACACAACGTCTTGTTCCCTCCATCAGGGAACAGAGGTTACATACGTAACCGGGACGTTCCCTTTCTGTCGGTCTCTCGACGTTGTGTCGAAGCCGACAGATGGGGTTCCTATGGAAAACGCCACGGCACTAGCCGCGTCACGATCTCTAGCGAAGCGACGTTGACCGGCCTGGGCGAGCCACACGTGAGCGCTATCGCGAAATTTGTAACCTTCCAGTGGGCAGGCAGGGGCTCCCAGAGCTTTTGGCAAAGATGAGTAGCCCCTGCCCTCTGCCAACTCAGACGGCCCCATTGGCGAGGGCCATCCAGTCGTAGGGCTACTGGGTAAGCGCTGTTCCTTCAATGAGGACGTGCGCTACGGAGACCACTTCCCACCCTAGGGGGGAATACAGTGGAGACACCAACATGGTCTCACCAAATAGGGGAGAACTCATGGGAGGTATGTGCGGAATGCCGCAAGGTGGATGTCCACCTGGGGAGGTCATGGGTTGCCACGCGGGGAACCATCTCATGACGACATCTCAGACGGAACCACCCTAGTGGGGGGTTACTACGTGTGGGGCACTAGGTCCGGTTAGAGCTATATGTAATAACTCAGCTTGATACCCGGCCATAGGCGGCAGGGCTGCTCCGCCGAGCCCGCCGCCCTGAGTGCTATTGATGGATGGACGGACTGCCTATTCTTCACCCTTGGGGAAAGAAGGGAGGCAGCCCATAGCGCACTGGTCCACCTCAGAAGGGGAATGGCGCTATGCGCAGGCGTACGCCCCACGACTGCTGGTCTCACCTGCTGGCAAGACTCGAGCTGCCGACTCCCCACGGAGGTTGTAAGCCTCTGCGAGGTATAGCGTAGCCCAACCCGCAGCTCTACAGATGTCTGCCAGAGAGGCGCACTAAGCCGATGCCCACGAGGAGGTCACACCCCGAGCGGAGTGTACCGTCACTCAAATGGGCACGGGCTAGGATCGGCACGCCGTAGTGACGGCGTGTGCGACCCAGCGCTACAACTCTCCTCGGATACAGCACTCCCGTTGCTGACCTCCATAACAGACAAGAGCTGCTCAGGGCCTTGAAGCCCTCAGTGTGGTTCGAGTAGAGGCGCAATGCGCTTACTGGACACCCCACGTACAGGTTGGGTCTTTCTCCCGGTGTGGGAGCGCCTGCAAGTTCACCACCTAGTCCCAAAGGGGGGCGGCGGAACTTTGGGCACGTAAGTCGGCCGGGGTCTCAGGATCACGTGAGAGTCACCGGGCCTGAAATTTGGCAATCGGTGGACACGGAATGCTTGCAGGTGCCTCACCCTCTGGATGGACTCGAGCCCCAGCAGGAGAGCCAATCCCCCTCGCAGAACGAGGAAGGGGCTCTCGGCAGGGCCCGAAAAAAGGGGACCCAAAGGTCCACCTTAAGGTCCCAAGAGGGTACGGGGCGCGGACGAGGCCTTAGCCCCTCGCGCCCTAGAGGAACCTAATAATCAGGTCATGCCGCCCCAGAGGCTCACCAGCAACTGGTACGTGATAACCGCGACAGCGGGTACCCACGTTCCAATGTGGAAGGGGAGATTACTCCCCAGCCTCCCCTGCAATAGGACAGCACGTTCCTGAGCGAGCAATTCCGCGGGTCTTCTCCTCGAGAAGAGCACCAGGACGAGAAGGGGCGCCACTTAAAGGCATCCAGCCTTGTGGGCATGGCCCTTGCCTGAGTGACAGTCTCCACCACTGAGGGGGGGTAGGTCATCCAGGAACTCCTCGTCCCATCCAGGAGCCAGACCCAGAGGTCCGGCTCGAACGCCACAACGTGTCCATCCCCTGCGAGTAGGCCCTTCGCCAGGGGATTTGGCCAGGGGGAGTTGTCGTCAGGAGTATTAGCTCCGAGGACCAAGTGTAGTTGGGCCCGTAAGGCGCAACTAGCAGCACTTGATACTCCCTTCCCAGACCTTGCACAGGACCTGCGCAATGAAGCTCACTGGGGGGAAGCGTAGTTCCGCTTGTCCCGCGGCCAGCTGCGCGCTAGGGCCTCCGTGTCGAGGGGGGAGCCTCGACCAGGGAGTGCCCAGCGGCACTGGGGGGTGTTCAGGGAGGCAACAGGTCCACCTGTGCCCGCCCAAACCACACCCAAGCCGGCCGCAGTGGTGGAGTCGTCACTTCCCACGAGGCGTCAACTGACGAGAGAGCGCTTGGCTGTCTGGTTCAGGACATCCGGTGGTCATGTGACCTGCAGGGGCTTTGCCACCTGCTGTCTCCACTGGAGGCTGCGCGCTAGGGCCTCCGTGTCGAGGGGGTCCTCGTCCAAGGAATGCCCAGCGGTACTGGGTGGTGTTCAGGGAGGCGACAGGTCCCCCTGTGCCCGCCCAAACCACACCCAGGCCAGCCCGCAGGGGTGGAGTCATCACTTCCCACGGGGTGTCAACTGACGAGAGAGCGCTTGGCTGTCTGGTTCAGGACGCCCGGTGGGCATGTGACCTGCAGGGGCTTTGCCACCTGCTGTCTCCACGGGAGGAGGCGTTTTGGGCGAGTTGCGATGACTGCAGCGAGCGAGTGCCACCCTGAGGTTTAGTACGCTACGCCGGTCGTGCTGTCCGGGCCAGTATGCTGGCTCTGCACGAGAGGCCGGAGCCTCATCAGTGCAAGCAGGACAGCTAGCAACTTGAAGGCAGTGATGTGCCAACGCAGGCGGGGGCCCGTCCAGCGACCCGACACTGCGCGCCCATTGCACACCGCACCCGCACCCCGTAGGGAGGCGTCTGTCGTTCCACGACCGGCCTCAAGACCTGCTCGGGGTTAGGATGCGACGGTAGCAGGTGTAATGACGATACGCCTACTGCCGGTGCGCCACGCTCTCCAGGGAACTCATCTCTGTAGTCAGTGCTGTCGCGGTCCCATGTGCGTCAACCCGAGGGGGACAGGCCACCCCCGAGGACACCATGCCCAGGAGCCTCTGAAACTGATTTCAGGGGACCGCTGGCTGCTGCCTGAAAGTTCAAGCAGCTCAGCACTGACTGTGCGTGCTCGTGAGCGAGCACGCCGTCATGGAGACAGTGTTGAGTTCTCTACCAGGAAAAAGGGGGAGCTCCGCGCCAGGGAGAGCTGCTCTCTTTTTCCCGGCTGACCCGTTTACTGACATGCCAGCCCCTCGACAGTGCCGAGGGAACTGTACATGAGAGTATGCGGTCAGTTGTCATGAACCACTCCTGGCGTCTGACAGACACCAGGACGCGCTTCTGCGCCTCCCGAACGGCACCCTTGCAAGGTGCTGCTCAAGGTATGCAGCGACCCCTGGTTTTGGGGATGATGAAGTGCGGCTGTCGAAGCCACTGGACATCTCGGCCGAGGGGACGGTTCGATCGCCTTCGCCAGAGGGGTGGCAGCCCCGGCCTGGAGCACAGGAACATCCCTGCCTCTGCTGAGGTAAGAGGATGCCTGAAGTCCGGCGGAGGTCTGGCGAGCTGGATCGAATGCCGAGACGGACCACACTCCCAGCCACCGTGATGGTTTGAAATGCTAACCAAGCACCCAGAGACCTCACAGGGGGGGCTGCGATCTACTTCATCAACCCGCGGGGGTTGGTTCAATGACTAGCAGTGCTGTTCTCCCCGGGGGGAACGGCTCCGCTAAATCACCTGCCAGGCGATGGCGCAGCTCGACGCACCGTCGAAGCGAGAGTGCTGAGGGCTGCTTTATACTCGTCATTGCGTGCCGCCACGACGCAACGTCGAGTTGCCGAACACCATCTTTCAGAGGGTGAGAGCGGCTGCAAGTGGGACCCAGAGAGAGACCTCTCCTTGTGAGAAGGCGGGCACTAGGCCCCCGAAGGGGCCCAGAAGGTGTTTGGGACGCGGCAGGGACCGCCCCAGTCCGACCATCCAGCAACCCAGGCTGGGTCGGGCCCGATGGTTCAATCTCTCTAGGTGGTCCTTCTCTTGACGTCCTCCTCCGGGGGGCCACCTGCGGGGGCACCAGAACCGGAGTCGACGCTGGAGAAGGCCAGGGCTGCTGGGGGCAGACCACGTGCGAGACCTCGACGGCCGAAAGGCGGCCGGGTCACAGCAGGCCGGTCTGTTTCTACACTGTCAAAAGGCTGCTGGAGCAGTCCTTGACAGCGCCACCAATCAGCCGACCTTGCGAGAGGGGAGTCGGGAAAGTGGCCTTTCTCGACATCGCCCCCCTGCGCAAGATTGGGTCCGAGGCATCTTTCCGGGCCACTGATGTGGACATCGTCCGACCCAGCCTGCGCTGCCACCGCGGTCCCCGGAGGGCCAGTCGGCGGCGGCACTACTTGGGTCGGTCTTACCCCGTGGGGCTCTCTTTAGCGCCCTGGCCTGCAGGAAGGCCATGCGTAAGAGTGGAGGCAGCTTGGTCCACGGCACTGCCAGCCTCAACACCAGAGATGTTGAGACCTTACATGCCCTGGACGGTGAGTCTAGGTCAAGCCCCCCAGGTGGCCGCCGTCTGCGGATACCCGCGACTGCATGCTCCACCCAGGGTGCATTGACATAGTCCCTAGCTGCCTCCCCGCCCCGAGGGAAGAGAGGGCGATAGAGTCAGCTAGACGGAAGCGCGCCGAAAGGGACGCTCCAGGTCTTACTGAACTCCTTATGCAGCTCGGTAAAACTTGGCACTTGAGCCGGGCCCAATGTGCGAGTACCCAGCCGCGAGCACCAGGGCTGCACCGCAACCCGACGCTCACGGCGGTCCGAGCGAGCATGGCTGACATCTTGACGTCTGCTCTCACCTGTGCTCGACCTCCCGAGGGAGGGAGCTTCAGGGAATCGCCAGAGTCTGATGCCAGCAGGTCGCGCTCCGATGTTGCAAGAGACACCTCATCTCCACGGCTCGTGTCCGAGCGCGTGGCTGAGGAATAAGATGGGTTAGGACCATCCTTGGGGACCTGCTAAACAAGCGAGACGGGGCGCGAGCGGTCCGCGAGCCGACCGGCTGACGGATTAACGCTCACGATAATCCCCACATCACCCTCGCTGCTCGCCGCCGCTGACGGCAGGGCCGTAGCCGCTGCGGTCACAGAACGGGAAGCAAACGAGGTGGTGGCTTGCTCTTGACAGAACGTAGCCAACGTGACGCAACGTCTGAATAGCCGTCCGCCCGCAGTGACGCAACGTCTGACTAGCCATCCGCGCGCAGTGACGCAACGTCTGAATAGCCATCCGCGCGCCGTGCGGGCAGGACGAATCCACGAGGCTGCCACAGTGATCGGACCCCCGAACACTTGCGGCAACCACCGTGTCCGTCCCCGTCCTCGATGAGTGTACTGCACCCAAGAGATCAGCGGGCAATGCCACGCTGAGGAAATTGCTCTTTTAGAAAAATACCTCAGGAACTGCCAGGACGCCCAGGGGAATCTCCGCTGCACCGCGTCGTAGAAATCGGCAATTCGAAGAATGTCATCAGATGCGAAGGCTCCGAAGAACAAAAGGTGAATGAATGAGCACGCCGGCTCCCCTTTTATACCCGGATATCCGGGGGCGGAGCCCGGCATGCAAATTTCATTCGCCAATTTCATTGGCCTTTTCAAAATAGTCAGAGACGATTGGTTCTCAAGGGCGAACCCCATCTGTCGGCTTCGACACAACGTCGAGAGACCGACAGAAAGGGAACAAACAATATTATATTATTATTTGTATCTTCTTGTGATGTCTCATGACAAAATATGACATCACAATGTAAAGTCATGAGACAGGAGGATAACTAAAGGTGTTTGAAGTATTAGTTGGCCACCATGTTCAAAATATGAATCATTTTCTTTCACAAACATATTTATTAACCCACTGGATTTGTTTGGGTGATTTTAATGATCGATGAATGTGCTTTTTGGAGTTGAATCCCCAAAAGATAAAATGACACAATATTCTACTGAAGAAAGAAAGTGATATACGTCTGGAAAGACACGAGGAAGAGTAAATGATGGGAGAACCTTCTTGTTTGAGTAAACTATTCCTTTAAAGAAACATGAACTCTTCTCGTCCTAATTCCTACTGAATGTTTTTATGTGGATGGATGTCAGGACATGGAGCTGGTGGACAAACGGACGCATTGCTTCAGCGTTCAGACCGACTCAGGGGAGGACATCTTCTTCAGCGTGGAGCTGGACTGCGAGCTGCTTCTCTGGGAGAAAGCCTTTCAGATGGCAACGTTCTTTGAGGTGGAGCGAATACAGGTAGAGAAATCTCCAGCGTCTGCTTCAAGCAAAGTTAACCCAATTCCAACTCGTCCTAATTAAGTTTCACTCAGAAGGACTAAATGAAGCCGTGTGAAATGAAACGAATCTGAACGAAATGAAATGAAAGTGGACGAAATCCAATGAGGGAATTAAAGCAGCTTTGTTGCGTCTAGATCGCCGCGTCCTCTCGGCACGATAAACAGAAACAGCGGCACGCAGATCAAATTGTGACATAAAACAGCACCTGCTTGATAAAGTTGGCTGCATTCTGAACAAAACAACCTCGGAGTGATGCGCGCTGTGCCAAAAGAGTTTATCTGATGTATGTTTTAGAACTTGCTTAAAGAAGAAGACATTCATTTAGACACGGTTGTCTCATTCTGAAATCAACTTAAACATATTCAGTTGTGGACAATTCATTCAAATATAATATGGGGAAATCATTTTCTCAACAAATTACTACCTACCCACAGATATAATGTCATTTACACAATGACTAACATTTCTACCTGTAATAACGCTTTTTAATGTACTTGTTTACCAAAGCTTGAAATATTATTGAAATATTAAACATTTTATTGAAGAAAACAACAAAAACTCAAAGGTATACAAGTAAGTTGTGAAAGTCAATTGTGATGCATCAGTTTGAGATTTGATGGAAATCGATTTGTTGTGTTATTCTTGGTTAGACGGTGTTTATAGACAGATTAGATAAAAAAATTAAAGTATGACAGTTTTTTAAGTCCACAAAGTGGAAAGTACACAAATCTGAAGAGACAGCAATAGATTGATGTATTATCTCAATGTCAAGTATATTTCACAGTACAGAATGCAAAACACTGAAGCAAACATTTGTTTCATTAAAACTATAATATTTTTTTATTTTTAACATCTTTAAAGTCATCATCGAAAAGGCTATATCCTTATTGGTTACTTAAGTCACGTAAAATATTCTGATCTGATACATGAATCTTATTCATTCCCTATGTAGAATATAATTAAAGCAAATTAAGAAGTGCCTTTAAAATGATAAATAAAACACATTATCTTGTGAAAATAAAGAACGTCATTTGATCATGCACACGTTCATTTCTTGTGCTAAACTCAAAAGTCAATACCAGGATGATCTTATGCAACTGTTCCACATTAGCAAACAGTGTGGCGCAAATAAACTCGTTGCCAGTTTGTTTCATTAAACCAGACAAGCGCGTCAGCGTCGCCATGATGCCTGATGCCAAAAAAATATTGTTTATTTTTCTCCTGAAATAATTATGTACAACACTTAATGTCCTAATTAAACATTTAAGAGATAAAGATGTTTGAATCTGCCAATTTGTGTTTTGCCTCATTAATGTTGCCAAATATTTCCCTTTTCAGTGTAAAACATACGCATGCATCATGGACAGTCATCTCATGGGACTCACTGTTGACTTTAACATGGGCTTTGTGTGCTTTGACGCCGCATCAAAGGTACGTCGAGAAGATGGGGGTTCTTAAAATAAGATCAATATTTTTTTATTATTAATCAATTAAGTAGAATAATACAATTCAGCCACTTTTTGTGAAAGAAATTCCAGCTACTAATAACTTAATCTTCATTCATATTTTTTGCAGGTGGTGCTGTGGAGATACAAATTCTCTCAGCTTAAAGGATCTTCAGATGACGGCAAAAGTAAAATCAAGTTCCTGTTTCAGAATCAAGACACGAAACTCATTGAAGCCAAGGTACTCTGTTTGTAGTTTTATATGTAACTTTAATTCATATCTTATAGTCTCTGTAGCTATAGCTTTTTAATATATTGTAAATTAAATCGTATTTTATATCTCAAATATTTTGTCTCTGTGTATTTATGGAACATCACCAGGAATATATATATCACACATTTAATGTTAACCTCAATTCTTAGCAAGCTATTAAAATAAATCGTAACCTTGCCGAAGGAAAAACAGTGTTTTATTGCTGAAGCAGGTAAAAATAAAAGCTAGTCAGCTAGATTACAGTTGTAGTTTTTAGTATTCAACTTCATATTATTTTCTCTTTTAAGCGTCGTGACTTTCATCTACCAAGTTTGATTTGATATTTGCTTGAGGGTGCCTTGCGTTTTCTTGCTTTAGTAGATTTACAGACGTGAGCGTTTCTTTTTCTGACTCTTCCAGGAGCTGGAGTTCTCCAATCTCTTCGCGGTTCTTCACTGCATTCACGCGTTCTTCGCCTCCAAAGTGGCTTGTTTGGATCCCATGTTCGTTAGCAGCCAGAACGCTGCCATGGCCGCTGGGGTCTCCACGGCCCCCACCTTAACCACCACCTCACACATATCGAAAATAAAGTACACGAGCTGACAGACTCTTGTGTCATTTTCTCCGTTCAGAAGATCAGAGGAGAGGAACTATCCTTTACAAAAAAAACGACTTTAGGTTGTGAAGGAATATGAAGTTTTTTGTGCGGACAAGTCAGGGGAACGAACTGGATTTGACCTTTACGTTGAAGTTTCAAATGTGGACAGCAGTGCCACAGGATGACAGCGTCTGGATATACCGTGGATCCTTTTAAACTGCTGTTACTTGATCTTTAGAGAATAGGACTCCTCACGTTTGATATGACACTATATATGTTTGCATTAAACTGATAGAAACACTTTTAGGATATTATTGAATCTGGTTGATTGACGTGAACCCTTTATGAATTTGCCATGGTGTGCACCAGAAATGTTCTCCAACCTTTGGTCCTGAGATTCTTTCATTTTTTCAAATAGACATTTATTAACCCAGTCAATTTAGAAGAACATTTAAAGGGATCCTTCACCCTAACATGAAACTTCTGTCATCATTTGCTCACCGTCGAGTTGTTCCAGTTCTGTATAAATGTCGTTGTTTTGATGAACACCGAAAGATATTTGGAAGAATGCTTATAACCAAACAGATCTCGACCCCCATTGACTCCCATAGTGGGAAAAACTACACTGGTGGTCAAAAGTGCCCCAGAACGGTTTCCTGTCCCACATTCTTCAAAATATAGATTGTGTTCAATAGAAATAGAAAGTAGTTTTTCCTACTACGGGAGTCAAATCTTAAGGTTACAAGCATTCTTCCAAATATATTTCTCTGTGTTTATCAGATTTGGAACAACTGGTGAGTAAATGATGACAGAATGGTCATTTTTGGGTGAAGTGTCCCTTAAAGGGTAAGAAATGAACAATCTGAAGCAATCTGAATGTCCTTTGCCTTATATGAGGCAATAAAATCAAGAATCTAAATGTGGCATCATTTTTAAATCTAAAAACAGTGATATCAAAAGACTTTTATCTGACTGCCTAGAGAAACCCAGAATGGGGAGTGTTTTATTTTCATACTGTACCTATTTTGCTACTCTTTAATCCTTTATTAAAGGTTTGTGTCTGTAAAGATGAAATGAATGGAATTGTATGATGTGTACGAAATCACATTTGTACTATCTCAAGGGTACGTGCTAATAAATGAACGGATTGCCTTTATTTTGACCTTCTTCTTGCCTTTATCTGAGACAAATATATTCATACATACACACTTGTCATTTATTTATGGCCAACATAGACTATCATTCTGTTAAGCGGCTACCTGAACCACAAACCCTTAAGAGTTAACCATTATCAAAAGTCAATGATTTGCTCTACACCTATGAAATGACTTTGGTGATGTCAACAAAGATGAGAGAGCCGATTGGTCCAAATATGTGATCTAGCATTATAGGCAATTTCTTACAATGAACTTTAAATATGTTGTTAATATGTATTATACTTCACAACCACATATTCAACCTTCCAAAATTACCACATTTATAGGCAATTGATAAAAGGTAAGTCAACAAATTCCTCATTATGTAATGTTGTTCACGATGTGAGACAGATAAAGTGTCATTTATTAGAACCAAGATGAATTTTTTCTTTGACATCAATCCAGTTTTTGCTCCTTTCATTTCTTTTTTATCCCTGGTGTAAAGTGTTGCGAGCTTGTTTATTTACCCCGAACATCTCTGAAACAAGATTGAAATGATAAGGGAAGTTCTGACAGTCTGTAAGGCTGAACTGCATTTTCTTTCTTTTTCACAGACCGATTTGTTTTAATAAAGCTGTATAGGTAAGAAAGGCTTTCAGCCATTGTTTTCTACACATTTGGCAGAAACTTTTATCCTTATAAAAATAAGTAAACTCAAACTTTGCTTAAGCACTGAAAATGAACTTGAAGTCTAAATTGGGCCACTTTTTAGTTAATGAATGTAGACTTGTGTATGTATTAGATCCCAGTAGCAAACCTTGTGAAGACATGCATAAAAGTAGTCTACAGATGTAGTTTTGAAGTATACTAATAACAATCTTATTTTGTTTGACATAAATCTTTTATTGCATTAAAAGGATAACTCAACAACTTGACAGAAGTTTAGTTTTTAGGTGGAGTAAAAATGATCATTTTGTCATGATTTACTCACCCTAGTTGTTCTAAACGGATACATTTCATTGTTCTGAACACAAGAAAGAATGTTTGTAACTGCATTTCTGTGACATCATTGACCACCAGTGCAGGAACAATTATTTGATCTGTTAAAAAACAAAATATAGTTTACATTTAGTCATTTAGTAGACGCTTTTAGGTAAACAATGGAAGCAACTGGAACAACACAATGACAACATGTAGCCTCTCATATAGCCGACCACAGTATACAGAGCTAAGGTGTGTTTTTATATAAGAAGATATTTTGAAGAATTTAGGAAAGCAAACAGTTATGGGGCAACTTTGACTAAGTTCCCTTACTATGGTAGTCAATGATGTGTCAGAAATATCATTTGCAAACATTTTCGCCAAAATCTTTGTGTTCAACAGCACAAAGAAATGTATACAGGTTTGAAACAACTTGAGGGTACGAATATCAGAATTTTCATTTCTGGGTGGAGTATCTATTTAAAGGTACTATTGGCATATATGCATTCAATCAGTTAATGCAAATCTTTCAATTGAACATGTTTTGGTGTCGTTTTTGGTACCCATAAAATGTAAAAGTATGGGAAATGGTCAAAACCAAATTCTCGTAAATGACATGGAAGTAACCACGACGCTCAGCATAAGGTCACAGTCACCACATGTGCAACCGTTCAATATGAGAAATAAAGAAACGAGATTGGCTATAAATATATTTATTGAAAAGATGGTTCAGAAACAAAGCATTCAATTACAAGCAGTCAGACACGGACCTTCTTTAAAGAACATGCCGATCTAAAGAAATTGCTCCTTGTGGATTTCTGTGGAAACTTTCCAGAAACCGTTCTATTCACAAACGCTTCAGATCTTACCTTAAGATGATTCAGAGGAGTGCATTTCTGCGTCGACTAATAAATATTAAAGACCCTTCAGGTATTTGCTTACATCGCTTGTTTCTCTCCAAAGGCCTCTGAGGGTTGGATGCATTATAATATTTAGCTTCTGAGCCCAAAATATGACTTGGAACTTCATAAAGGCCTACAGAAATATATTAACCAGAGCGAGTGAGACGCTCGAGATGAACGATTAGGTTGCATGTGTACGATTTTATATCTAATGCGTCTTAATAAGAAATATATAAAATTCTATGCTCTTTTCCATCATTTTGAAACCAAAGCTAATGCCATTTCAAAATAAGTGTTTAAAGATTTTATGCTGGTGTTTGAAAATAATCTGTCTTGTGACTTTCGTTTTTATTTTACTTTTATTATTGTGTATAAATAGGTCTATTTAGTATAAAGATTATTATTTATAAAGTGACTGAAATCTTAAAAAGATATTGGGCATCTGTAACCTGCGAGGCCCGGAAATGGAAAATAATTTGATGTCATCTTAACACTTCACACCACCTTCATCATCATCATCATCATACTTTATGTTGGGAGACGTGTTTCTGGCTATGACTTACTGGAGCTAAAGACTCTGCAGTTGTTTCAGTCCATCTGCTAGAACTTGTTCACTCCAAAAGAACTGAAATTAAGTCACACATTTCTTGTGCTGACAATATATTGCAAACAAGTTGTTACGACAGCGTGAAATAACCTATTGCAAACCCACACAAACAGTGATGTGTCACATGTTCTGATCACAAGCAGAAGGCGGAGTGTTAAGTTTTAAGCTGAATTCACATTAAAAAGACAAGCGGACGAAAAATATCATCTATTAAGAGACGGTTCAATATCAAGGAAAGTACAAATGTGACTAGAACGTAAAAATATAAATGCAAAACACAGACCCAAAAAATCGTCTCTAGATAAAACTTCACTAAACGGTCCAGAGATATTAGAAGCATTATAAACAGCGAAACCCCCTCAGGTCCAAGGCAAAAATCAATCCAGAAATAATGACTTGAGCTTTTTTCTTCTCTCTACAAAGCAAAAGAGAAAACTGTCATTACTGGTTTAATCAAATATTGGGTCTTACAACACAAGCCTGTGAAAAACAGCTCCAGCATTTCTGAGCATCACTCTCTGTTTCTGAATACAAATAAGGTGAGCAAGAACCTCCTCGGGTCCTCCATTCTCGACAAACTCAGAACAAAAAGTCTGTCAAAGTTTTTTTTTCTTTCTTTTTGTAAAGACAAAGTTATAAGTCATTAGAACAACACAGCAAGCACAACCAAATCCAACGTCTTTTCAAAATGTACCCCAGTAAATGTTTAAATTATGCTACATTATCAAAAAAAGAGAAAGAAACTATGAAATTCAGGACCAGAACAGTCTGAGAAACACACCACCACCTTTAATTCATTATCGTGGAGAGAATAAGCCGCTCTGCTATTTTTCGCGATGGTACAGCAGATACGCTTTCAGTGACTCTGGAAGCGGCAGACTCAAGATTTTGATTCTCAAATGGTTGACTTGCGGTTCCTCTGGTTTTACAGGCTCAATATCTTTCTCCTTCTCCTGCTCTTCGTCTTTGTTTTCCTCCTCGATGCATTCGTCTTCCTCGCTGTCCATGGGCTGAGGAATCAGCTGGTTGCCGACGAAGACGTAAGTGTTGATTCGGCGGCGGCGGCGGAAGCGTCTGCGTTTGCGCTTCTGAGATGCTCTTTGCGTGCTGCTGCGGGTGGCGCTGTCGTCGCTGGTGAGGCTGCGGAGGGTTCGGCGGATGTAGATCCGTGCCAGGTCCTGAAGACTCCGCACTGTCAGAGAGGCTGAGAAACATAGGAAACGTTCGATTAGAGTTGTGGTTTTATGTGAAAAAAAGTATTTAAGATCCAACTTGAATTTTGGAAGCGCTTGCAAACACTGTTCTGACTGTTTAATGAATGGAGCTGCATTTGTGAAATGGATACATGCAAGCGTTTGTAAGAAATCGGGCAAAGGTGCTTCAGTGTACTTAGAAGCCCTGGTTGAATCTAATAGGACAGAACAGTGTGAGGTCATGAAGGGGGTGGAGACTCACGTAGATCCACAGCTTTGGACTTGCTGCCGTCAGTCCTGTTCTGCTGAACAAGAGGAGCAAACGACACCGCCAGGATATTCTTACTCTCCCAGGAGCTCTGACCAGTTCTTATTATCTGAGTCAACTGCAACAACACATAGACAGAATAAGACGGCCTGAAAAATAGGTCAAAGATTTCAAGTAAAAGCCGTACTGCCATTCATACATTTAGGGACGGTTTGTCTTGATCGAAAACAACTCAAACCGACATATCTTAGAATATATCAGCATGATGGTTTTGTCTTGAGATGCATACCCGTAATGCTTTTTTTAAGGTACTGTATGTTTTTTTAAATGACTTAAATATCTCAAATGAAGTCTCAAAGGTCATCGCTGTCCACCTGTGTGCACTGACTTCCTCTCATTCTTTAATGATCATATAAATCAAGCTTACGACTGAAAACTGCCCTGCAAAATCAGCCAATGAAATGGCTGCTTAATTCACCTAATGAGCCCTACCTCCTATTGAAACTGAATGTTTGGGTTCATCCTCTATTTGTCAAGGAGACAACAGATTTGAGTTATACCACAACTACAGTATACACCATGATTACCATCTGCAGTAAAAGGGTCGTTCTAAAACACACATGATTGGAGAACACACTCTTTAGGCTCACTGTATGTATCCCATACTAAGGTTTACCTGATCTTCTATCGGCATGACCAAAATTCCTCCAACTTTCAGAAGGATCTTCATGTAATTCTCATGGTCCTTCTGAACTCCAGCGCCGCAGTAGATGCGATCGTACTGATGGCTGTCAGAAGAAATCTCCAGGCAGTTCCCCACCACAAAGTGAGGTTCACAGAACTCGAACCTGAAATGACAGATTTAAAATATGTTTTTTGGTATCACTTTATAAAAAGATTGTATTTGTTACCATTAGTAAATTCATAAGCTAACATAAACTAACAATAAAGATTTATTTTTTGCATTTCTTAATGTTAGTTCATGTCAATACAATTGTTCATTACGCATTAACTAAATTTAACACTGACTCAAATGCATTACCAAATGATGAAATGAACATGAATGTAAATTAATAAATGCCGTCAATGTGTTGTTCGGTGTTAGTACATGAAAACTACATTAACTAATATAAACAAATACAACCTTTATTGTAAAGCGTTCCTGTTTTTTTACACTGCTCTTAACTCATTTCCTGATAATATAAAGATGTCATATTTTTACACATTGCTTTTAACTCTGGTTTATGAAACCCTGCTAAATATGAAAATGAGAAGGTTAACCCAAGGCTTACACATGTACAGTGGAAACTCACAGCACCTGATAACCAGGATGAATTATTAACCCATGAACACTGAGTAAATATAGAATAAGATCAACCAGAATTATGTTTACGCCGTGTGAAAAGCCTGTATTAGTGTTAACGGGTTAAATCCATTTTTAATTCACATCTTTCTGACATTTTATCATTAAGAAACATTTCTATGAATACTGACACAATACCAAGACGGTTTCATTGTGAGGATAATCTGATATTTCACTTCATTATTGTTATCAGCTCAAACCTGAAACAGCCACCGGGAGCTTTTATTTGCTAACGGCAACTAAGCAACAGTTTTTATCGAGTAGTCATCGGGTGCATGAGGATATCAATATGTAATAAATGAATCCAAACAAGAGCGCTCACGACATACGGCTGTCTATTATGAAACAAGAGAGCTCTTAAGAAAGGTTTCAATTGAAGCGTCAATGGCATCTAATGCTTCTTTTCGGCTGGACATTCCAGTTCTCCTGACCTTAATAACGGTGTAAACTGTGATTGTGTTGGTGTATGATGTGAATGGGTGCTTTCAGACAACACAAGCTAGGAAACTTTTGGGACAGCTAATGCACACATAAAAAACTGAGTTCGCTTCCAAAATGAGATAACTCCTTTGTTGTAAAAAGTTGTTTTTTGATTTGAGCCATAATAACTCAATACAGGAAATACATATTTCTGCGATAACAACCGGCCGCATGTACATTATCCCTTACTAAACATTGTGCATTTGTATCAATGACAAAAATAAGTCTGTTTTATATCAACGCTTTCAGTCTTTACCCAACTGTGATAGGATAAATAAAGCTCCAGCATTTGGGTAAAACTTTAATAAATAAAAATCCTTGGCTGGAATACACTACAAGTGTAATCTATATTATCCAGATTTTCAGTCCGGACTTGTTGCTGTGCCAGTCTGCAGATTTTATCGCGTAGTGTGTGATGCCCTGTTTTTCTCTGCAAACCTTTAAAACATCTGCAAGTGTGTGACGTCTTTTTTTTTTAAATCTGTTCAGATTTTAAAAGTCGTCTAGTGCATTCCAACCTTTATTCAGATTCATTCAAATCTAAGAAAAATGTTTTTAACACTGTAGTAGTAACAAAGGTAAAAGATCAGGTAATCATTTTTCTTCACGTTCAGTTCTATTGGACTACAAAAAAAAGCAAAAGAAAAGCAAACATGCCTGTCAAAGCTATCGCTGTTTTTAATAAAGTCATCGAGTCTTTCTCTGGCATATTCCACCACATCCTTGTGCAGCTCAACGCCGTGATTCACTCCAAATGGACCTGCAAAGAAAAATATAGATTTCAAAGATTCAGATTCTATAGGGACACAAAAAAATATTTATATTGTGTTCATACAATGAAAGTCAATGTTGTTCACATTCTTTAAAATATCTTCTTTTGTGTCCTGCAGAAGAAAGTCAGACAGGTTCGACATGAGGATGAGTAAATGTTTATGGAAAACTTCTCACCTATGATCAGTCCCACCATGGTACTCAGGTATCCTGTTCCACTGCCGAGGTTCAGAAAAGACAGACCCTGCTGGAGCTTCAAGGCCTCCATCACCTCCGAGTAGATACACGGTGCAGAGAGATGTATGTTCCCGTGCTTCCACGCCAGATCTTTGTAGGCATTGTCTCTGTAGCCATCCAGATAATAATCTCCACGGTCAATGGCCCTGAAGGCCTGCTCCACGCGTTCTGTGCGGACATACTGAGCTTCTTTCAGGTTGTCTATCAAATCATCGTTGTCCTCGCCGGCGCTGACAGCTCCCCCCATGTTCCCCTCGCGACCACAAAAAAAGGGAACGGAAAACTAAATAAAAGAAAACTCAGAGGAGGTGGGAGACGGGAAACTAGTTCGGTCTTCACATCCAGATGAGAAGTGGCTGAGTGGCTCTCCGCAGGGACGCCCGGTCTGGGTGCTCGTGTGTCCGACACAAATCACTTCAGACCATTGTCAAGTACGGAAGGATCTGAGAATTGAAAAACAAAAGGTGATAGTTTAGAGCGCGCTCTTACGTATTTCAGTTCAATTGTTCGCCGGGGTACGGCTGAAAAAAAGAACCGCGGTGCGAGATCTTCATGTCACCAATGCCTGCTGCTGGTGTAGCGTGTACCGCATGTTACCAGACTGAAGCAGATCTCATTTCATCTTCAAATGACAAACATTTCAACCAGTCACTAGTCTTGAAATTGAAAAAATCTATTGATTTAATATATTGACTCATTGAATTAAATAATAAATTAATAGCTCGTTTTTTTTAACAGTGAAATCAACTGATTAAGGAAAGTATGAATGTATATATTTAAAACAATAATAGGGGTGTAAATCTGACAGTTCATCGCAATACACTACAATACAGATTTCTGATACCTCGAACATTTCTGCGGTGAGATTATGGTTTGATTCGATTTATCTATTGATATTTTGATATCACTTGCCTAGTTTACACAAGCAGTTACATTTTTTATAACTCACGAATGCAACCAAAATATATTAAATTAAAGTTTAATTAAACTCTGAAAATTGCACACTCTCTGTCCTTAAAGGAACATTTACAACAACAAACTAAGAAAAACATACACTTAGACGGACGTTACGTGAGAAATAACGACGTTGTGGAGAGGTACTTCCTCATATCGATATTTTACACGTAGCATCGATGGTTCGTATCGTTAGAAATTTAATAGATGCATCAATCCATATCGATGTATACTTACACCCATAATAAATAATATAAAAATATCAAATTATTTACAATAAGACATTTAATTACAAAAAAAACTCCTCAACACAAATTTAACCATTAATAAACCTTAAGTCAACATATTTGACTAAACATGCCTTCAACCAGATTTAACACAAGAAATGAGCTAAATACTTGCGAAACACATTGTGGCACAAAAACAGTTTTACCTACATTATTTTGTTTTCATACTTGTTGGATGCCAAAACTGAAATTAAAAATCGATTTTGTTTGTGTCTAGAGAGAAAATGTTCAGAATATTTTGACTATGAAAACACACATTTAAAAACAGTAGTTCGACCCGACATGACTTTGCTTTATATTGTACCAAAGTGCATGCTGATATTTTTGCCACGGTTGACAAACACAGATTTATTTGTCTAAAGAATCGCTCACCAGCTCTTTTTATCCAATGACACCTCATCTTGCCATCAGGGCACGGTGTCAGAAAATAAAACACAAGTCATATGTTGCTATCCTTTAGTTTTACTTTTAAGTGCACGGTATAGAAAAATTTTGATAATTAAAAATGCTTAAGCACTCATCAGATAATGACCATTCACAGCATCTTAAGGCACATTGAAAGGCGCAGTTAATAAATCAGCGCATATAAATGAACTTGACTGTGTGCTTACACTTATAAGTATATAAAAACACACTTCACTGCATAATGCTTGCAAATGACATTCTGACGGCGAGGAGAATCTCAAAGTGTCTGCTTACGGGTAATTGAGTTCAGCTGAATGACTTGCATGAACCTAAACCAGAACAAACAAACGAGAGGCTTATTTACTGCGGTTCAGAGCGCACGCAGCCAGGCGCCCACAAAATGATACATACAATACCAATTACATACGAACGTTTTCATCCCCACTCCAATTAGCACCGACTTCCTGACATAGTTAAGCTAAGGATCGTCTCATCCATCTTAAGCAACAAAAACACAGAACATATCCTTTTCAAACGAGGGAGTTTGAAAATGAAGATTGTTATACATTTTCTCTTCTGTTGCTGCCCTTTAAGTCTCCTGCACTAAAAATACAGCAGGGAGGGAACTGGGTCAAACCTCCTACTCTCTTTTGTCCAAGACTTGATTGCAACCCTAGAGAGTTGCTGAACATCAGTACACAACTTACAAAAGAGAAGAGCACATATTAGATTTCTCCGAGCGTTGTGCCTGACAACCACATCATTTCTGACAGAACACAACATCCAGATGAAGCAGTAATAATGGGATGGAATGACGGATGGTGGTGCCTCTCCTGTGGTTAATTGGGTTTGTTGCAGGCCAGGTCAAGCAACTGTTTGGGTTGTTATTGGGTTAATACAGAAACAGAAACAATTAACTGGAACAGTCTGTTATAAGACTGAGCTGATCTATCATTAACATGCTTCAACTCGCTGCTTGCATAATTGCATCATTACCACAAAACACATACTCGACCAGAACTGACCTGCTCAGCATTCCTCTGAACAAACCAGATAACAACATACAGGTTGAATACAGGTTGTTTATTATTAGATCTTACTACAATTAAATAAACACATGCATGCTTGTATATGTGCGCACGTAAAATCATTAAAACAGCATCAAGACTTTAAATTACATATTTGAGTATCGTATACAGTACTGTAACTGGTCACCAATTTTGGCTTCAAGCTTTTAAAAGTTCAATTTAAATGCCTTTGTGATGTACAAACATTCAATGGAGGCTCTTTATATATAAAGATGTAACAATAAAATGCATAGGCAAGTATGACACAAGGAAGTGAAACGTTTTATTAAAAAGCCAACAACCTGTTTTAATATACAGCCAAACTGTGATTCTAAGACTGAAGCGTTTCAGGAAATCCTGTTGTTTTGAAAAACCTCATGACCTTGGTTGACTGGTTTGTGTGTTTGTCTGATCCAGTGACTAACTCAAAAGCAACAAACTCTCATTGGGTTCATCACAGACCTCACAGTAGACTATCATTCATTAAATATATATATATATATTTATCGCATGACATTTAAGCACACTGCACCCCCAAACGTTCAGTATTTTGAGTATTTTTGACTTTCAAATATAAATAAGCAATAATAATTAAAAACAGTTGTTATATGCTTAATTTGTCATTATACATTATGATAATAATACTTTTTTACAGTTATGAGAATTTGAGGCACATAATATCTATATCTATATAATCTGTTATAAAAACAAAATGTCACAATGCAATTATAGCAATGCAAATCTTAACGTTCCTTAAATTACCCAATTAATTGAATGCAAAAAATGCCTTTATTCTTTCTTTTGAATTTGAGGTGAAATATGTCTTGACAGGTTCCATAAGATCTACACAACAACAACAATCAAACATATATTAATCAAAATAAATTGTGGAAATAAAACAGAGTCTGTCTGTGTGTTTAATTGTATTATTGTGACATCAAATGTCTCAAGTCTATTTATATGCAATAATAAGCAGGGACAAATTGACATTTAAAGCAACACAAAATATTCTATAGTCCAGTCATCCTCAATAGGCGGACCGCGGTCCAGATCAGGCTTCGTTCCAAACGGGATATTTTATTCAGTATATCCAACTGGGCTAAATTGATTAAATATTTATTTAATTTTAAAAACATTTTGTCCTGACCTCCAACTGGAAGAAAATATAAAGACCGGACCTCTTGAAACTTTAATTGAATACCCCTGCTCTATACAAACATCGCACCAAATGATATATTTATTTATAAACATTCACATATAAATAACCTTTTAATACTCTCACTGAAATGTCTGTCGAAAGTTCAACAGAAAGGCTTTTATTTATTTGCGTCAAGTTTGCCGCTGACACGCACGCAATGTGGATGGTGACAGTGAGTGACGTACAGTCACTGACGTCGATCCGTATAGATGGTGATCTGCGCAGTTCACGACGCAGTCGAGTTAAAGGACTCATAAAACAGTACATACATCCGCACTGCGTTATAAAACCGTTTGTCGACACGTGCAGTTTCCGATGTGGTCTTAACATTACATCTAAGACAATAAAATGTGTTATTCACATACAACATGAAAGAGAGTAAAGAAAAGGGAAATATAAACATTTGAGATGCTCAGATCCGCCATAAGGACTCGCTCGAGGCACATGTCAATAAATCAAACATTGAAATGGATCCGATCACACAAACGATCTTTGTAAAACACGTTTACTAATCTCATATTTGCTTGTGTCTCTCATTGTGTGTTAAATCATGTATGTTAATGACACACACAAAACAAATCAGATCAAACAAACATCAACTGTTTTAAAACAAAGGACGAGGCTTCGAGGAAAATATGTCGTGATGTTATTATGAGTCAACTTTATGCTTGTTATTCTAACGAGAAGCTTTGTTTGGCTGGAAGAGAAAAAACGTTTCTTCTATTACTCCATTGAAACCCATGCTGTTCGGTGACATTTTAACGCTGCAAGACCGGGAAAACCACTAAGACGAAGACATTAAAACGGTCTCAGGCTGATCAAACCGTGAAAGAAAAGCAACGCGCGGTTCAATACGATAGTTTTTGTATTTTTTCCTGCATTACATCAAGAGAGCTGCTGCATTTTCATGTCTGCCACATGCACAGCTCGCTCATATCAGCGCAAAGCAACAACAAAACAAAAATGTCGGCATTATCTCTGCGGCATCCAACACTGACCTGAATGAAGCCATGTATCAGTCAGGCACAATGTGCACGGACCGAAAAACAGGTGTCGAGCAAAGCTGGCGTTTATGAACGCGGTGATGTCGGGATGTATATGTTTTAGTGGCGTTAAAGATCCAGCGCTGTTTTCTTCAAGAACAGCTGAGAGGATGTAAACACACGTCACATGGGTCTCAGAAATCAGGCTGCAGATATTGGGCGGCAAACGTTGCGATGACGTCCTTGAGACTCCTGCAGGGGGCGCTCGGTGGCTCAGAAAGACGAATCTTGCATTGACCTGCGCTAGAAAATGTGTTTGGATGCACAATAAAGTACTTAAAATAAACATGGTAATGCGATGAATGCCGTGTAACATAAATAAATAAACAATATTGCGAGATTGAGACTGCAAAATGATAAAATACAATTGTTTGTTAGGTAATCACAAACGATTGTGATTGGTCTGGCTTTCCAGCGCGTAAAGAAGTTCCGGGTGTCACGTGACAACCCCATTCTTTTAAAACCTCAATAATCACATGTGCAAACTTAATGAGTGAGAGTAGAAACGTACATGCGTCATCATGTCCCGCTCATGTTTAGCGGCTGTAGTAAAGTGTTATTAATACGCTTTTTTATTTGAAAAGGATTATTTTCTACACTCGTTTTCTTCCTCTCCCGCCTTCTGCGTCAGGATTGGCTATTGGACTGCAAAAGCGTCAGCAAATGGCCAGTTCAGTAGTCTTTTTTTTGACCTAGCCAATGGCGATCAGCTGAAGGCGGGACTTCTTAGAATATGGGCGTGTAAAACGGTCCTCGGTGAATATCTTCCGATCGCTCTCGTGAGGCCGAACACGGAAGTGACTTAATTACATTTTCAATTTTAAATTACTTTATGGGCATGACTGCGTGTTCTTAAAAAATGGCTAAAGCATTGAACATATAACAAAAGACAAACAATAAGTTCAAACATTAGTCAAATTAAACTGCAATTCATCGACTGGCCGCTAGAGACTGACCCCATAAGAGAGCAGAATCTCATTGAGCGCCATGTTGAAACGGGCAACTTTACAGCAGAATAAACATGTTTACAGCCTGGCACAAAACGTGACCAACGGGTGACGTCACGGACACTACGTCCACTTTCATAATCCGTTGAATAACCTTTCAATCTTATCATATTGTTAGACACTGTATAGGCTACCATTGATTTGAGCAGCTGGGGTCAGTTTGGGTCTGCGTGTTAGCGGCCTGAATTATGACGATTATCTTTTGATCAATTTATTTGGCACTGTTGTTGTAACATGAGCAACATTTGACATTTCATCTCAAGTGCTAAAAGATCAGCCTGCTTTAGGCACCCACCATGTGACTATAGGGTTACATCATTGCATGTGTCATAAATATATAACCCTGATGAAGAAATCCACAGAAAGTGTTTGCCATACGACAGTGGTCTCAGCACAAGAAGAAAAACAATATTAATTTACCACGCTGACGCGTCTTTTCATTTCCCCACCGCCCCGTTGACACATCTCGCCCTCACCTCTTGTAAAATCCACTTAGTCCAGTTCTACAGGGAAATTACTGTATGTAATGACTTTAAAATTAGTAGGTGTTCATTTAAACATTTGAACATTGTGTTACAATTACAGGGAGCGATGTGTTCATTTAAATCACTTTAAAGGAGAATTCAGGTCTGGAAAGATCAGGCTCTAGGTCACCATGAAATGTGAACTAATGGTAAATCTGTCTGAATCTGATGGTAACTTATAATAAACTATTAACTAAATAAAGAAATAGCTTGTTTAATTTCTTATTTCTCAGTAAACTACATCACGCATAACTCTTAATAACGCCAAATTACCATAGAAACAGAAACCCACTAACCCCTATGTGTTTATGTGTCTGCCTATACTATAAGTTTGTTTGTATAGTTATAAAATTGTCAACTAATTTATAGAAAGAATATATTATTGTTGCTCAAGTAATCATGAAAGGTTACAATCCAAACATCATATTTTCAAGTATGTCCCGTTATTATTATACACTTTATTTTGTCTTCTTGTCAGCACCAGCTTTCTTGCATCATCTACATTATAACTATGTTAAGTTTAAACCAGTGTTAAAGAAAGTTCAGCTCTTTTGCTTGCAGTATTTGCTACGGGGGCAGAGACAGTTTTATAACATGCTCAAGACATCCTCCATAAGATCACATGCGCAGTGAGCTGAAGCCGCAAGAAAGCTGCGAGCACTGCATGCAGGCCAGGGGGCATAAATGATAGAAGTTCTCTACCCCGTACCTGAACTCCAACCCTCTGATGTAGACAGATCATTTTAATGACCTTCCTCTAGTTTAGATCATCACCAGCACACCCCACTGTGAGGATTACGAGGGACTAAACTCAAATACAAGTGAGGTCATTCATTAGGAACCAAACTTAAGAGACTCAAATGTGTTTATGTGAAAATAAACCAAATGTGAAAGAATGTGAATCATACAACATGTCCTGAGACCATCTTGCCATCCTTTCACCATTTGAATCATGTTTTTAGTTAGTTTAAAACAGGTTGAGAAATGATTTTTAATAAAACCGTAGCAGTATAATAACAGCTAAAATGTTGCATTAAATACCTTTAATACCTTACCTTTCTATCCAAAAAAGAAAGTTTTTCCTCATTTACTCGCCCTCTTGACATTTCGAACATAGGACCTTCTTCTGCAGAACACTAAAGAAGATATTTTGAGGAATGTTAGTTAGCAAACAATATCGGCTCCCACTGACTTCCATTAACAAAACAATTAAGACATTTCTCAAAATATCTACTTTTGTTATTCACAGAAGAGTCAAATATCTAAGACATGCAATACATTATTTTCATTATCATAAGATCATTTTAAAGAGTAGCAAACCCAACATTCAGTGATGTCACTGTCTAGAGAGCAAAGCAGTCCTTTGAGTGTGCCTTTGAGGGAGATAGTGTCACTCATATGCCATCTACTGGTGGCCATGAAAATTGCACTTTAATAATTGCCCTCAAACAGTCCATGTGTTAAACATATAAATGCTATTATAAGACAAAATATCTATTGTTTATTCCAAAATAGCCGGTAACGCGTTTTTAAGGAAAGCATATGAGAAATATGTTGATATTTTATGTTTAATACAATGGCAATGGTAAATTGTATTCAGGTCTTAAACCTGGATGTCTAATCAAACACCTGTGAGGTCTCATACATCTTCTTCTATGTCAAATATTGATATCTCTATGATTCATTAAGGTCGTTCAGTCTTAAGGTACATCATGCTATGCAAATCATTTCAATAGTTTATTTCTACCATACACAAACTGTACAACACAGCCCAGTACTGCTTATGAAATCTTTAAAAGTGTAAGGAAATCCTGATATACAAACTACTCCAACTGAAACAAACAAACATTCCTTAAAAACAAACTAAATCATTTACAGTACTTCGTTTCATACTATTTTTTTCTTGTACACAAAAAAAAATTCATAGCACATTACAAAACATCAAATACAAAAAGGAAAAAAATAAATATTACTCACAAAACTTCCTGAGCAAACAATCTGTGGATTATAAATTAAGATTTTTAAATAAAAAATAATTTAACAGAATTTAATAAATATAGGATTTAAAAATGATTTGATTCATTTTATGGAGAACACAACTCCTTATGTTCATTTGGTCAGATAATGGAGATTTTTATTCCGTCTGTACGACTGTAAATGTAATGACCAATCTGTGACATCATCAAAAGATGATCTTAAATGAGGTTAAACTAAAAGCCTCATCAGGTGAAACAATGATAACTGATAAACATGTTTGTAACCCGTGTGCTCAAAATAAACACTAAAATAACATATAAAAGTGCAAAGGGGTAAATCAGTTTTCAGAGAACGTTTTAAAAGTGCTGCGACCATGAGGCTGTTTGTGGTAATAAAATAAGAAACGCCTCCAGTAGCAGTGCTCAGATCGGCTGGAATGACCTAACACAAATCCAGTGGTCATCACTTCAAATATTACAGTTTTGTCGTGGATTAAAATGTGTGAATCAGCCTTGAATCCCCTGAATTATTAGTGGACAAAAGACATTTCTGAATAGAGCCACAGTTTCTGTCAAGATATCATAGTCACTACCCAAAATAAAACCATTTAACTTGGTTAAGAAACACATTAATATGAATTTAAAATGAAGTAAGAGTACTATTTTGAATCAGATTTCTAATTTCTTGTTTTTGTTAATAACATTTATAATTGAAATTGTGGTATTTTGGCAGAGACACATGTATATGACAGTTTTTGGTAAAGGATTGACCTCAAAAACACGATTCGCACCGCTTCAGTCGACTAATCGGCCCTATTTGTACAACCATAAAAATGTGAATAAATAATAAATATAGTGCTTCGAGAAATGGCTGCAAAGAGTATCACCAATGAAAACAAAATGAACATTTTTCAGAGATCCGCTGTTTGTGGCACAAAAAAGCCAAATGTTTGGGTTCAGTCCGACAGAGAAGAAAAAACCCTAAAGTCATAAAACAACTGACCCCCATTTTGCAAGAGTATTTCATCACATACTTAAAATCGTGTATAAACAGCAGGTTAACAGAGTTTAGAGGCTTTTCATTTAGAAAATAAATATACTGCAGAATTAAAAGAATCACAGTTCACATAATACTGTTCTACCACTAAACATATCATACTTCATGTACTCATTTACATTTAGGCACATATATGCACACAGATGTGCACACCGAAGGCAGTTCATATAAATAGAAACGCAAATAAATCATAAACATGACTTCTTTTTTCTTCAGCGCTGGAGATTAGATATTTTCTCTGGCCAAGGGTCCTGTACAATGGTTGGTGAATTTAGATAAAAAGTTTTTTTAGAATACAGATTTAGGTCAGCACAAAGGAGGTCAATCGTGAATTAGTGGTCATATGTTTAAAAAATAAAACTTTAAGGGGTGCATACTGCTGTGATAGACCAATAACAGTTGTTTACCAGCAGGTGGAGTCGGTGGGCTTTGCTTACATTTGACACCGGTTATTAATACAAAAGGCATCACATGTAGGTGACACATTCTGAACGATTAAAAACTCCCAGTTAGTGTACAACAAATGCAACGAAACTCAAAACCAAATGCACAATATGTAAGATCGGCCTTGCATTGTGGAATTGCAGCGACAACAATGACAGCAATAAATAAATAAATAAATAATTAAGATTACTGTGTGATAAATAGTACCCATGAATAAAGACAATATGTAGCAATCATATAATAATACATAAAAGAACACGTACAGAATTAAGTCAAGCAAACCATAAACAACAAGTGCAAAGGAGGTAAAATCTCACGGAAAAAAAAGAAACGTATCAAAGTGAAATCCTTCAGCATTAAAACCGTGGCTGGTATTTCTCAGTGCACGTGAATGTGTTTTTACGAGATGACCGAACCAGCCCTCTGCCGTACATCAAACCGTCGTGAGAGAGATAGTTTGGCCTTATACGTGAATTCCCTTTATGGCCTGTCTTATGCTGTCCAACAAGGCCTTGCATTCGGGAGAATACTCGTGCTGGGAATCATTGTACATATCCATTAACGTGTTCACGTAAGCTTCGAAGTTCTGTTCGTTGATCGGACCCTGAAAAAGATTACGAAACAGAACATTCAGAAACTCAACAGCACAGTGTCCCTACACACAACACACAACACAACACAACACAACACTCTTTACACTTTACCATGGTAATAATAGTCCAAAAACACCCTGTTGTGTTACAATTTTACATAAACTACGCTGTTAAAGGGAGCATTATATAGCTGGAAAAAATCATACTAGAAAATCTTTTGGATTTAATGGTTATAAGGGGAATTGTACTGGTTTTAATGGAAAGCCCAATGGGCTGTAATATGTTGGTGTGATGTTATCTGGCGGATGAAAACCAACAGAACACCATTAAATCCTACTGTAAATACACCCACAACATAATACCTAAAGAAATGTTGTGTAGAGGAGTGAATGGTAAACTAATGATGCACATTATGTGGTATTTGTAATGGAAACCATTTCGAATTGTATGTTTTTTCAAATGCTATGTTACATGAAGCACATTTCTAGGACACATTTTTTACACTATTGTTATCGTGGTAAATCATGTAAAGGACTCCATGCTGTGATCAGACACTATAGCGTGATAAATATAAAGCTCTTATTCTTTATGTATTAATCTGTATAAAAAACTGTTCATGAACGTAAAGACTTCAGCGTGCGGCTCATCTTACCATTTGTGGCAGCTGAATGTCATTGAGGCTGTTGATGAGAGCTTGACTGAGGCGCGCTAACTCCTTCAACAGACTGTCGTTGTGCTGCTCGATTATTTTATTCTCTTCCTCTATGGTTTTCAAGTTGCACTCCATGGATGAGATCTGTTGTAATATCACATCAGAATGAGGTTAAAACCCTGAAACAGAAGGTTGCCTGACAGGTACGTTTTGTGTATTTGTTTACCTGAGTCTGAAGGTGCATCATATCCGCTTCTATCTTTAAATTAGATTCATTTAGTTCCTTGATCTCATGATCCAAGTGTTGCATGTCGTCATTGTTTTCAACACCTGATGGAAAACATTAACTTATAAACATTGACACTCGCAACTATTTTTCTGACAAATGTATTATTAAAGTAGTACAGGAAGTAAATGTTATCGTCCAGGAGAGAAATGCAGTCTTGTCTTTGTTTATCAGCCTCACACTTGAAATATAATACAAATATTTATAATAATACAACAACGTATGTCTCTAATGTATTTAGCCGTCTTCAGCTTTAGTTTATGGAGTTTAATGGAAGTGTCTGAATGACTCACCGCTGCTGGTTTTGAGTTTGATGGTCATCATCTCTTCATCTGAGAGTTTTTTCTTGATACTCTGGGCGTTCACGGGACATCCTGATAAACTGTTGGCACACAACACACAAAATACATAAATGCAGTATAATGATAAGATATCTAGGGTATAAAAAGCAAATGATATGTATGAGAATCTGATTGAATTGACATACTTTTAAACAATATGCATTGTAAACAGCACTTACAAATAAATGTGAATTACTGAAAAAAAAGGATTAACATACAAAAAAGTTATTCTGATACTTAAAAGGCCCAAAATGAATAAATCACAGATAGTTGGACGATCGACTGGAAACACAGACTGTATCAGGTATATAATAGACGATGCAATATAATCTATATACCGTATAAATATACAAGTATTGACAGTTTAAGCGCAACGGCATTAACAAACGTTATTTGGCCCAAACATCCGCAAAGAATCAATAACCGTTGAGTAGTTTTAATTTCTTTTACACCATTAATATCAATCAAATATGAATATATATGAATATGAATATAAATTAAGTATAAAATACATTTCAAGCCACTAGCCAGAGCGATAACCAGAAAAAGACTGATGAAACCGTCTATACGTAATCCATTAAACGTATTAAAATGTTTTAATGATGATAGAGGATTGTGTCACGGAGGTCATGGGTTTGACCCGGGGACACAAATTCTGTTCAAACTTGACTTCATTGCTTTGGATAAAAGCGTCACACAAATGCAAAAATGTAAACGTTAATCATGAAATACAGGAAAATTGAAACCACTGAACAGTGAATACGGCTATTATCCTGTTTTTGAAGTCAACCTAATTTCCATTTTGGATCGTTTTTGTCTACATTCGTTCATTTCAATATCAATTTGAAATCAATATAATTATATCAATCCTAAACACAGCTATCGAATGTGTTCAAGTGGTGTCACGGAAGATCAGTTTAATGCTAGATTCCTCACCTCCTGTGTGTAACAAACACATTGTTGGCATGACCCAATCCGTTGCATCCAGGAAGCGGACAGTGAGGAAGTTCCTGTTTACACAATTTCCACGAGAACGCCGATCCGTTCACTGAACTCTCCTTTTGACGCTTGGCGGCGATGGGGCAGCTTCCGGCGCTCCGATGCGACGTATATTTGCCCGACACGTGACCCTGCCCATCACAACCTGCCACCGGACACCTGCCACACAACAAATTCACAATTACCATACAAATAATAAGCACTGAAACTATGTGAAATGATGTGATGTGATGTTTTTTGGGGGGGTTCATAACATTGATGGCCATGTGGAACGAGAACATTAAATCGCGATGTCATCTGCACCACAACAGTTGTTTTGGTAAACATTTCTGGGTCACCGTGCCAAAACACACACAGATGCCACTGGACCCCCGTACCGCATAAATGAATGCCCCCTTTTGTTTGTACTCAACTGTTTTTAAACTCAACACGCGGTTAATCTCTCATTTGAACTAGTTTCCAAACAAGCAAGCGTAGACCCCCACCGCACATCATTGGGAACACAGATGAGCCTATATACATCTCTCTGATAAACCGATGGCAAAACTTCACCACCCCACAGCACCGAATGCGTAGATATTCCTCCACCCCAATTTGCTGAGTTGGATGTCTTTTCAAACAACATTAAGAAGATTAATCCTGCGCAATGCTGATTAAAACAATAAATGTTTTCAAGTCACCACTCGGAAATGCTCCGATAAATAATTACGGGTGAGGTTAACGGGCCGCCGATGGAAAACGTAAACCCCGGCAAGTTGAAGACTAGAGCGGCGAAAAGCCGGCCAATTTATTCTCCCGCTCACCTTCCTCTCGGGTCAGTAATGGAATGACATAAATTGCACATAATTGTTGCGAGTCCTCCACGGGGGGAGAGCAGATGATTTGGAGGTTGCCGACCCCTTCTCCGATAGCCCATATTGAAAAAGGTGAGGGGTTATTTGGGATGGAACAAATAGTTTGTCTGCGGGCCCGTGTGAAAAAGATTGTTATGGCAGTGACTACAACAACTTCAACACCGGCCGTCGGCTCCAGACAGCGACAAACAGAGATGAACCATACGGCCGACAATTTACAATAATCAAGAAACATTACGGATGCTTTTCAGTTCTCTCCCTCCATGCGTGTGTTTTCTCCTCCTGTAGTGTGTAGACCTGTGTTTAATTCCTAAGCTCTAGTCTTTGCATTAGTAATTAAAATGAAATACTGGCCCAGATGCAAAACTGGGAAAGCCCAGTCACTCTGGGTCAGACTCTGGAGGAAAATCGTTAATAGAATTGATTCCAGCCTTAATTCCATAGTATTATGTTCTGAAAGAGCAAACTGCTGCGTTAATTGTTATTGAATGAGATCTTACGTGCACACAAGGGAATAAAATACTTTTGATATTAAAACAAGGTAACACTTTATAGTAAGGTACTCCTTATGAAGCATTTATAAATGTGTTCATTAATTATTAATAAGTGATTCACAAATGCGTTATAAAGCAGTTATAACTGCATGAATAAAAAGGGGGATTCTAACGAAATACCTGCCAAATAGTGATCAGGTGTAAGAAAAACAACACAACACCCCACAGTGTCCAGTCTGACAGACTACAAACAACATCGAGATAATAATGAATCTGCATTCTAGTAAAATAAATGATGAATAAATACAATAATTAAGCATTTATAACATGTGAGTTAAACATGGCTCATTATATACATGGCAGGTATATCGTTAGAATTCTTCTTTTTATTCATGCAGTTATAACTGCTTCATAATGCATTTGTAAATGACTTATTAATCATTAATAAACACATTTATAAATGCGTTATAAAGGGTACCTTCATGTAAAGTGTTACCAAAAATAAAAATAAAATAATTTTGGATTGATCGGAAGTGCATTTGCATTCATCTTCCTTAAAACACCCACAGATGAGATCTCCTAAATATTTCAATTAGTGAGATTAAATGGAGAACAAATGTAAACTTTTGCTTAAGTCTCATCAGATATTTCTCTTGAGAAAAAGAGTCAGAAATTTCACAAATGTGTTTGTCATTAGAGTTTCATAAGAGATGTCAACATATCAATATTAACTCGAACATTTCTCATCAGATATATACAAATCCAAAATATTTGACCTCTACAATCTACAGTGGTTCCACTCCTCCATACCCTTTATTCAAGTGTCTCATTTATTTCTCAAAAGCAATTTGAGGAGAACATCTGAAACTAAGTTGATTCCAAAATGAAACAAAACGGAACACTCCATCAAACCTCACGAACCACACGCCAGCTTAGACATTTTTAAACCGGTGAAATAAATTTCTGGACTTCACACTGTCATTCAGTAAACTGACATCCAGCTTCAGGTGAGATCTTGTCGATTCCACTCGAGTCTAAACGAAAACACAATTTCATCCCAATTTGACATTAGCATCTCATTGTTTCCGAGCACTTACTTCATCTCCGATTCCTCTTTGTCCTCTTTGCTTGGCGTGAGCTTCAAGCTTCCTTTCCTGGCACGAGGGCAGCCCGACAGACTGGAAGGAACATGACATATGTGAGGAACCTTTCAGAAGTTCAAGCCTGCAGACGGGTGCGTGGGAAAGATACGGACGCCGCTTTTACCGCCGCTTTGACACCTGTGGTGTTTTTATTGAACAGAGGTCGTAACGCGTCGACAGCCGTGAAATGCCACGAAACATTCGGTTTGAAAAACGAATATTTTAACCCTGTCTATTACAGTCGCGTATTTAAAACCGTCAGAATTAGACATTACGATGTAGAACAAACATTTAGATCAACGGGTTTCTTCTAAAGAGACTTCCTCTTACTCACCTCCTGTGAGATGCATAGTTTCCTGTCACATGACCTGAGCCGTCACAACCGGGAGTAGGGCACCTGGAGAAGAAAATTGAATCGTTTATGAATCATTATATTTTGTTATGATTACTGTAGTGTTTAATGAAATGAAACTTTGATCGTTCTTACTTAAGCTCTTGAGAATTGGCAGCCATTAGTGACTTCAGGGTCTTATCAGCCAATGGGCAGCCAGATACGCTACAAGAAAGCAGATACATTGTATTAATTCGCACACATTTATTTTTATCGTAACTTAAATTTGATCCCATATTGCTTTGATGTTTAGAAATAAATGAAATAGATGTATGTGGGCGTGGCCTCTAACCTTCTGTGTGAGGCGTAATTTCCGGTCACATGACCACTGCCGTCACACCCTGGAGTCGGACAACTGCAGAGAGAAGAAGATGCTTTCAGATGTTCAGATCATAAAAACTTTTGACTCGGGCTAGAGGGACAGTCCTTTAAAAATAAACATTTTGTCATCATTTATTCAAAACCTGTATGTGACTCTTTCTTCAGTGGAACACAAAAGAAGATATTTGGACAAACGTCTCCGTACAGTGAAATTCAATGCGGTTCAATGTTGTTCGGTTCCCAGTTTAATAATAATAGCACAAATTTACCTCATTAACTCTTTCTTGGCGTCTCTCATAAGCATCTTGTTTTTTGTACTTGTCATATTGGCATCCCCGTTGTAAACTTTGTCCTCGTGTGTCGCCTTCTCATACTGATCCATCTGAAAGACAAGAGGCAACATCAAAACACTTTGCACAATGATGCTTGTATGGGCTTTTTGTGAATATATTTATTGTCTTGTGGTTGTGTTCATGCCAAAATAAAACAGCAGACACTGTATGTGGTTTCCTTGGGTCACTGTTGCTTTTCTATGCAACAAAGAGATACCAGATCCAACTCTTTTTCACTTTTACGTAATGACTTTTTTAACTTTTATCTTTAAAAACTTCATATGCATGTAAAGGACACACTTCCTTTATCTTTTTTATGAATGTTTTTTACACATTAAAGTCACTAAAGCTATGGAACATAACATGAATCAAATATGTTTTGTGAGCAATTGTTCAAATACAGTATTATTAAGAAAATAATTTGTTTTGTTTTATTTTCAACATTATGTTCAAACGATGAGAAGATAATTAGAAACATTTTTATTACAAATGGGCTGGCCCTGTTTGCTCGTATTTTTTTTCCCGGTCCACTGTGTTTATTTCTTTTTGTAGTAATGTTACTACCAAAGTTTCATGGGAATTTACTCATTTTCAAACCTTATTGGCTTTAAGAAAGTTTTAAGATCACATGAACACAAACATGGTGCAGCTCTTGTCTCTGCTTCCGTCTCTTACCTCTTTGTCCAGCGGGATTGGTGTTTTGCTGAAGTTTAAGGGCATGTCCCAGGTGTCCTGCTCATAGAGGACGCGGTAGATGGCCGGGGAGATCTGGAGACCTGCGGCTTTGGCTAGAGAAGGTTCATGTGGGGTAAAAAGAGCCTCTCCTAACACCGGCATCACAGGAGAGTCCCTCGCTTTCTCTCGCTTCTTCTTCATACTCAAATCCAACGTTCCGTTCTCATCTACCTGGATGAGGGAATCCTGAATGACAAGAAAACATGGACTTACATTAAAGCCAAACCATAACACTAGGCATCTAACAATGCCTTAGCAACCACACAGCACTTCAGCATCAGGTTTGTGGCAAAAACTGAAAATCCTTCAAAATATGTGAGCTGTCAGACATTTTACATGAAAGAGTGTTTTCTAATGGACGCCTGCGTTATTTACATTCTAGATGTCAGACACAAAGGTTTCAGGTCACTACCATTAAAGCAGAAATGAAAAAGTTCAGCTTTACTTAATATTATAAGTTTTATCGCCGACAGATGTGTCGCTAAATGAGTGCAGATAAAGTGTAGTTTAGACAAAACATAAACCACTGGCTATTTCACAAGCATTTTATGTTTCAACATGTTTTGCAAGAACAAATCAGCAACTTATAATAATATCATATTTAATGCTTTAAATAATAATACCCCTATGATTCAGATTACAAACCAGATACGGAATTACGAAATAATATTATTATTCAATTATTCTTACTATATGCTATTCATTATCAGTTTAAGCGGGTCAATTCCAGCGTTATGGACATGGTCCAAAATAATGCTTGGAGAATGTATTTGTTACAAATATATTGACCCATTTTGTTTATATTTTTACAAAACCCT